>NC_133398.1:96761086-97076246 GCF_047511655.1 Castor canadensis
AGTGTGTTGGGTTTGAGTGTGTGTGGGCATGTGGTTGCAGTTGTGAGAGTGAGTGTGTGAGAGTGTATTAGGATGTTCAGGGATGTGAGTTTTGTACTGGGGTTATGTGGATGAGGAAGAGATGAGTGAGTGTGTATTTGTATGTTCATGTGTAGGCTTCTGGGTATTCACTTGGGTGTGAGAACACATGTGTACATTTGTATTTGTGAGGGTGTTCTTGGGTGAGTGTGTGAATGTGAAAGTAGGGGCATGTGTGTGTGTTGTGTGTTCACATGTGTGTTAAACTTCGTGTATATCTATGTGTGTTTGAGTGTTCGTGTGTATGAGAGAATGTGTGTTTGGGCATGTGTCTGTGTGCATGTGGAGGTGTGTGCAATTGTGAGTGTGTGAGTGAGTGTGTGCATGCGGGTGTGTGTTTCTGTAGGACTGAATGTATGAGTGTGAACCTAGGTGAGTGTTTATGTCTGTGAGTGTGATTGTGAATCAGCCTGTGTGAGTTTCTGTGTGTATGTGTTGTGAGAGTTTGTGTTTGGTGGTGTGTTTTTGAGTCAGTGTGTGAGTATATATGCGGGTACTTGTGAATGAGTGTGGGAGTGTGTATGACGGTGTGTAGGCGAGAATGTGTGAGAGTATGCGAGGCTGAAGGTGTGAGTGAGTGTGTGAATGTGTGTACATGTGTTTGTTGGTAGGTGTTTGTCTGACTGATTTTGTGTATGTGTTTCTGTGAGTGAGAGGGTGAAAGTTGTAGCTGTGTACATGTGTGTGAGTGTGTGAGTTGTGTGTAAGTGTGTGAGTGTTTCTGTAGCTGAGGGTTTAATTGTAATTGAATGATTCTGTCAGTGTGTGTGTGAATGAGTGGGTTTGCTTGTTTGTGGGTGTGAGCCTGTGTATTTGAATTTGTGTATGATTGTGTATTTTGGTGTCTCTGTGTGAGAGAGTTTGCATGAGTATGGGCATATGTGTGTAAGTATGTTTATCTGTGTGTTGTGTGTGAGTGTGTGTTAGAATGTGCAGCTGTGTGTGAGTGAGTGTAAGTGTGTTTGGGTCAGAGTGTGAGTGGGTGTTCGGTGCAGGTGTGTGAGTGTGTGTCTGTTTGTGAGTGTGCTGAGATTATTTTTGTGAGTATAACAGTGAGTCTGTGTCTTCGTTTCTGTTAGTTGAGTGTATTCAGGTGTGTTTGGTATGCCTGTGTGGATGGACATGTTTGTGTGTGTGTGAGGGTGAGAGTATCAGTGTTTTTTTGTGTGTGTGATCATGTGTGAGTGAGAGCTGGCATCTGTGTATGTGTGTTTTAGGTTCTGGTTGTGTAGGATTGTGAGTGTGACTTTGTGTGTGTGTTTGTGTGTGAGTCTATTTTTGAGTGTGAGTGTGAAGATGGGAGTGCATTTGTGAGTCCATGTGTAGTTGAAAGGCGTTTTCTTCTTTGTGTGTGTGAGAGTAGGAGTGAATGTGATTGTGGGTGACAGTGTGGGTGTTGTTGAGTACAGGTGTGTGAGTATGTGCAGGTGTGTGTGATTGAGTGTGTTTGGATTTGCAAGTGAATGCGCATTTGGGTGCAGGTGTGGGAATGAGTGTGTTGGGTTTGAGTGTGTGTGGGCATGTGGTTGCAGTTGTGAGAGAGAGTGTGTGAGAGTGTATTAGGATGTTCAGGGATGTGAGTTTTGTACTGGGGTTATGTGGATGAGGAAGAGATGAGTGAGTGTGTATTTGTATGTTCATGTGTAGGCTTCTGGGTATTCACTTGGGTGTGAGAACACATGTGTACATTTGTATTTGTGAGGGTGTTCTTGGGTGAGTGTGTGAATGTGAAAGTAGGGGCATGTGTGTGTGTTGTGTGTTCACATGTGTGTTAAACTTCGTGTATATCTATGTGTGTTTGAGTGTTCGTGTGTATGAGAGAATGTGTGTTTGGGCATGTGTCTGTGTGCATGTGGAGGTGTGTGCAATTGTGAGTGTGTGAGTGAGTGTGTGCATGCGGGTGTGTGTTTCTGTAGGACTGAATGTATGAGTGTGCACCTAGGTGAGTGTTTATGTCTGTGAGTGTGATTGTGAATCAGCCTGTGTGAGTTTCTGTGTGTATGTGTTGTGAGAGTTTGTGTTTGGTGGTGTGTTTTTGAGTCAGTGTGTGAGTATATATGCGGGTACTTGTGAATGAGTGTGGGAGTGTGTATGACGGTGTGTAGGCGAGAATGTGTGAGAGTATGCGAGGCTGAAGGTGTGAGTGAGTGTGTGAATGTGTGTACATGTGTTTGTTGGTAGGTGTTTGTCTGACTGATTTTGTGTATGTGTTTCTGTGAGTGAGAGGGTGAAAGTTGTAGCTGTGTACATGTGTGTGAGTGTGTGAGTTGTGTGTAAGTGTGTGAGTGTTTCTGTAGCTGAGGGTTTAATTGTAATTGAATGATTCTGTCAGTGTGTGTGTGAATGAGTGTGTTTGCTTGTTTGTGGGTGTGAGCCTGTGTATTTGAATTTGTGTATGATTGTGTATTTTTGTGTCTCTGTGTGAGAGAGTTTGCATGTGTATGGGCATATGTGTGTAAGTATGTTTATCTGTGTGTTGTGTGTGAGTGTGTGTTAGAATGTGCAGGTGTGTGTGAGTGAGTGTAAGTGTGTTTGGGTCAGAGTGTGAGTGGGTGTTCGGTGCAGGTGTGTGAGTGTGTGTCTGTTTGTGAGTGTGCTGAGATTATTTTTGTGAGTATAACAGTGAGTCTGTGTCTTCGTTTCTGTTAGTTGAGTGTATTCAGGTGTGTTTGGTATGCCTGTGTGGATGGACATGTTTGTGTGTGTGTGAGGGTGAGAGTGTCAGTGTTTTTTTGTGTGTGTGTTCATGTGTGAGTGAGAGCTGGCATCTGTGTATGTGTGTTTTAGTTTCTGGTTGTGTAGGATTGTGAGTGTGACTTTGTGTGTGTGTTTGTGTGTGAGTCTATTTTTGAGTGTGAGTGTGAAGATGGGAGTGCATTTGTGAGTCCATGTGTATTTGAAAGGCATTTTTTTCTTTGTGTGTGTGAGAGTAGGAGTGAATGTGATTGTGGGTGACAGTGTGGGTGTTGTTGAGTACAGGTGTGTGAGTATGTGCAGGTGTGTGTGATTGAGTGTGTTTGGATTTGCAAGTGAATGTGCATTTGGGTGCAGGTGTGGGAATGAGTGTGTTGGGTTTGAGTGTGTGTGGGCATGTGGTTGCAGTTGTGAGAGTGAGTGTGTGAGAGTGTATTAGGATGTTCAGGGATGTGAGTTTTGTACTGGGGTTATGTGGATGAGGAAGAGATGAGTGAGTGTGTATTTGTGTGTTCATGTGTAGGCTTCTGGGTATTCACTTGGGTGTGAGAACACATGTGTACATTTGTATTTGTGAGGGTGTTCTTGGGTGAGTGTGTGAATGTGAAAGTAGGGGCATGTGTGTGTGTTGTGTGTTCACATGTGTGTTAAACTTCGTGTATATCTATGTGTGTTTGAGTGTTCGTGTGTATGAGAGAATGTGTGTTTGGGCATGTGTCTGTGTGCATGTGGAGGTGTGTGCAATTGTGAGTGTGTGAGTGAGTGTGTGCATGCGGGTGTGTGTTTCTGTAGGACTGAATGTATAAGTGTGCATATATGTGACATTTCAGGACTGTGTGATTGTGTGTAAGTCAGTGTGAGTGTCTGGGTGAACGGGTTGTGAGTGTGTATGGGGGTATGTTTGTGTGTGCGTGTGAGTGTATATATGGGTATGTGTTGTGAGTGTGTGTGGGAGTGTGTATGACAGTGTTTGGGAGAGTATGTGTCAGTGTATGTCAGGCTGAAGCTGTGAGTTGTGTGTAAGTTTGTGAGTGTAACTGTAGGTGAGTGTGTAATTGTCATTGAGTGATTCTGTCAGTGTGTGCCTGTGTATGAGTGTGTTTGCTTGTTTGTGGGTGTGTGCCTGTGTATTTGAATTTGGACCTGATTGTGTATTTTTGTGTCCCTGTGGGAAATAGTTTGCATGTGTATGGGAATATGTGTGCAAGTATGTGTATTAGTGTGTTGTGTGTGAGTGTGTGAGTGTGTGTGAGAATGTGCAGGTGTGTGTGAGTGAGTGTCATTGGGTTTGGGTCTGAGTGTGAGTGGATATTTGTTGCTGGTGTGTGAGTCTCAGTGTGTCTATGTGTGTGAGTGTGTTGACTTCTTGTTGGTGAGTATGACAGCAAGTGTATCTTTGTATGTTTGTGTTAGTTGGGTGTACTCAGGTGTGTTTGCTATGCTTCTGTGTATGCACATGTGTGTGTGAGGGTGAGTGTGTGAGTGTTTTATTGTGTAGGTGATTATGTGTGAATGAGAGCTGGCATCTCTGCATGTGTGTTTTTGTGTGTAAGTGTGTATGTTTGTGAGTGTGTATTTGTGTGTGTCTGATTGTGAGCCTAGTTTTGAGTGTGAGTGTGAATATGGGAGTGTATTTGTGTGTGCATGTGTATTTGAAAGGGATTTTCTTCTTTGTGCATGTGAGAGTAGGAGCGAATGTGATTGTGGTGACTGTGTGTGTTGTTGAGTGCAGGTGTGTGAGTATGTGCAGGTGTGTGTAATTGAGTGTGTTTGTATTGGCGTGTGAATGCGCATTTGGGTGCAGGTGTGGGAATTTGTGTCCAAGAGATTGTGTTAGTGTGTTCAGGTGTGTGATTGATGTAGAGGGGTTATGTGGACGAGAAGGAGACTGAGTGTGTCTTCGTATGTTAGTGTTCTTGCTTGTGTGTATTCAGGTATATGTGAGTACACGAGTGTGTTTGTATGTGTGAGGGTGTTTTAGGAGTTTGTGAATGTGACTGCAGGTGTATGTGTGAGTGATGGCTTGTTCGTCTGTTCCGGTGTGTGGATGTGAGTGTATATATCTATTTGGGTTTTTGTGTTTGTATGTGTGTATGAGGGTGTATGTATGTATGTGCAGGTGGGTGGCGTATGTGTCTGTGTACATGGGTACGTGTGTGAATTTTTGAATATGTGCAGGAGTGAGAGTGTGCATGAGGGTGTGTGTTTCTGTAGGTTTGAGTATGTGAGTGGTTACATATGTGAGGGTTATGGGTGTGAGTTTTTCTTAGTGAGTATATATGTGTTTACATGATGTGACTGTGTGTAAGTGTGCATGATAGTGTGTGGGAGTGTGTAGGTGTGAGTGTATGTGAGGGGGATGGTGTGAGTACGTGTGTGAATGTGTGTACTCGTGTATAATTGTTGATGTTTGTGAGTGTGTGTGACTGCATGTGTGTGTGTTGAGTGTGTCTATGTAGGTGAGTGTTTGAGACTGTGTGTGTGAGTGCACGTGTGGGTGAGTGTGAGTGCGAGTGAGTCTTGGAGCGTGTGTATGTGTGTGGGGGCTGTTTGTGTATGTCTATGTGTGTTTGTGTGTGTTTGTATGTGTATGAGTGTGAGTGAGTTTTTGTGTGCAGTTGATAACTGACTAAGTTAACTCAAGCATTGGTGGCCCATGCCTTGCTTCTTAGGCATTAGGAATGCTGAGTTTAGTAGCATTGTTTGTGGAGACTAGCCTAGAAGTCAAATCTCACCATGAAAAATAAGCTGGATCTGTCCCACACCTTTCATTCCAGCAATGGGATGCTGAGATTAGCAGGCAAGCAGTTGTAGGCCACCACGTTCAAAAAATTGCCAACGGAGGAAAAATGAAACTGGGCAAGGTGGTCAAAGACTGTTTTCCCAGCTAATGTAGAAAGCTGAAATTTGGGGGATTGTGGTGTCAGACTGTGTATGTGTGTTTGTGTGTGTGTGTGCATGCGTGTGTGTGAGTTGGAGTAAGTGTGAGAGTCTGTGAATGTAAGTGTGTGTGTTCAAGTGTGGGTGAGTGTGTGAGTGTGAGTGTGTGTATTTGTGTGTTTATTTGTGTGAGTCTACTTTTGAGTGAGTGTGAATGTGTGAGTGCATTTGTGTGTACATGTGTATTGGAATGTGAGTTTGAGTGGGTGTGTGTTCTTTTACGTTAATGTGTTGACATCTGGGTATTCACGTGGGAGTGAGAATGTATGTGTGTGTATATGTGCGGGTGTTTTTGGGTGGGTGTGTGGATGTGAAAGTACAGGAATGTGTGTGTGTGCTTGTTTGTGTTACTGTTTATGTATATCTATATGTGTTTGTGTGTTTGTATGGGTCAATGAGAGTGTGTATGTGTGCTTGTGCATGTGTATGTGTACTTGTGTAAGACTGTGAATTTGTGAAGGTGTGTGAGTGAATGTGTGCATGCAGGTGTGTGTTTCTGTATGACTGATTGTATGAGTGTGCACCTAGGTGAGTGTTTATGTCTGTGAGTGTGATTGTGAGACAGCCTGTGTGAGTTTCTGTGTGTATGTGTTGTGAGAGTTTGTGTTTGGTGGTGTGTTTTTGAGTCAGTGTGTGAGTATATATGTGGGTACTTGTGAATCAGTGTGGGAGTGTGTATGACGGTGTGTAGGCGAGAATGTGTGAGAGTATGCGAGGCTGAAGGTGTGAGTGAGTGTGTGAATGTGTGTACATGTGTTTGTTGATAGGTGTTTGTTTGTCTGACTGATTTTGTGTGTGTGTTTCTGTGAGTGAGAGGGTGAAAGTTGTAGCTGTGTACATGTGTGTGAGTGTGTGAGTTGTGTGTAAGTGTGTGAGTGTTTCTGTAGCTGAGGGTTTAATTGTAATTGAATGATTCTGTCAGTGTGTGTGTGAATGAGTGTGTTTGCTTGTTTGTGGGTGTGAGCCTGTGTATTTGAATTTGTGTATGATTGTGTATTTTTGTGTCTCTGTGTGAGAGAGTTTGCATGTGTATGGGCATATGTGTGTAAGTATGTTTATCTGTGTGTTGTGTGTGAGTGTGTGTTAGAATGTGCAGGTGTGTGTGAGTGAGTGTAAGTGTGTTTGGGTCAGAGTGTGAGTGGGTGTTCGGTGCAGGTGTGTGAGTGTGTGTCTGTTTGTGAGTGTGCTGAGATTATTTTTGTGAGTATAACAGTGAGTCTGTGTCTTCGTTTCTGTTAGTTGAGTGTATTCAGGTGTGTTTGGTATGCCTGTGTGGATGGACATGTTTGTGCATGTGTGAGGGTGAGAGTGTCAGTGTTTTTTTGTGTGTGTGATCATGTGTGAGTGAGAGCTGGCATCTGTGTATGTGTGTTTTAGTTTCTGGTTGTGTAGGATTGTGAGTGTGACTTTGTGTGTGTGTTTGTGTGTGAGTCTATTTTTGAGTGTGAGTGTGAAGATGGGAGTGCATTTGTGAGTCCATGTGTATTTGAAAGGCATTTTCTTCTTTGTGTGTGTGAGAGTAGGAGTGAATGTGATTGTGGGTGACAGTGTGGGTGTTGTTGAGTACAGGTGTGTGAGTATGTGCAGGTGTGTGTGATTGAGTGTGTTTGGATTTGCAAGTGAATGCGCATTTGGGTGCAGGTGTGGGAATGAGTGTGTTGGGTTTGAGTGTGTGTGGGCATGTGGTTGCAGTTGTGAGAGTGAGTGTGTGAGAGTGTATTAGGATGTTCAGGGATGTGAGTTTTGTACTGGGTTTATGTGGATGAGGAAGAGATGAGTGAGTGTGTATTTGTATGTTCATGTGTAGGCTTCTGGGTATTCACTTGGGTGTGAGAACACATGTGTACATTTGTATTTGTGAGGGTGTTCTTGGGTGAGTGTGTGAATGTGAAAGTAGGGGCATGTGTGTGTGTTGTGTGTTCACATGTGTGTTAAACTTCGTGTATATCTATGTGTGTTTGAGTGTTCGTGTGTATGAGAGAATGTGTGTTTGGGCATGTGTCTGTGTGCATGTGGAGGTGTGTGCAATTGTGAGTGTGTGAGTGAGTGTGTGCATGCGGGTGTGTGTTTCTGTAGGACTGAATGTATGAGTGTGAACCTAGGTGAGTGTTTATGTCTGTGAGTGTGATTGTGAATCAGCCTGTGTGAGTTTCTGTGTGTATGTGTTGTGAGAGTTTGTGTTTGGTGGTGTGTTTTTGAGTCAGTGTGTGAGTATATATGCGGGTACTTGTGAATGAGTGTGGGAGTGTGTATGACGGTGTGTAGGCGAGAATGTGTGAGAGTATGCGAGGCTGAAGGTGTGAGTGAGTGTGTGAATGTGTGTACATGTGTTTGTTGGTAGGTGTTTGTCTGACTGATTTTGTGTATGTGTTTCTGTGAGTGAGAGGGTGAAAGTTGTAGCTGTGTACATGTGTGCGAGTGTGTGAGTTGTGTGTAAGTGTGTGAGTGTTTCTGTAGCTGAGGGTTTAATTGTAATTGAATGATTCTGTCAGTGTGTGTGTGAATGAGTGGGTTTGCTTGTTTGTGGGTGTGAGCCTGTGTATTTGAATTTGTGTATGATTGTGTATTTTGGTGTCTCTGTGTGAGAGAGTTTGCATGTGTATGGGCATATGTGTGTAAGTATGTTTATCTGTGTGTTGTGTGTGAGTGTGTGTTAGAATGTGCAGCTGTGTGTGAGTGAGTGTAAGTGTGTTTGGGTCAGAGTGTGAGTGGGTGTTCGGTGCAGGTGTGTGAGTGTGTGTCTGTTTGTGAGTGTGCTGAGATTATTTTTGTGAGTATAACAGTGAGTCTGTGTCTTCGTTTCTGTTAGTTGAGTGTATTCAGGTGTGTTTGGTATGCCTGTGTGGATGGACATGTTTGTGTGTGTGTGAGGGTGAGAGTATCAGTGTTTTTTTGTGTGTGTGATCATGTGTGAGTGAGAGCTGGCATCTGTGTATGTGTGTTTTAGGTTCTGGTTGTGTAGGATTGTGAGTGTGACTTTGTGTGTGTGTTTGTGTGTGAGTCTATTTTTGAGTGTGAGTGTGAAGATGGGAGTGCATTTGTGAGTCCATGTGTAGTTGAAAGGCGTTTTCTTCTTTGTGTGTGTGAGAGTAGGAGTGAATGTGATTGTGGGTGACAGTGTGGGTGTTGTTGAGTACAGGTGTGTGAGTATGTGCAGGTGTGTGTGATTGAGTGTGTTTGGATTTGCAAGTGAATGTGCATTTGGGTGCAGGTGTGGGAATGAGTGTGTTGGGTTTGAGTGTGTGTGGGCATGTGTTTGCAGTTGTGAGAGTGAGTGTGTGAGAGTGTATTAGGATGTTCAGGGATGTGAGTTTTGTACTGGGGTTATGTGGATGAGGAAGAGATGAGTGAGTGTGTATTTGTATGTTCATGTGTAGGCTTCTGGGTATTCACTTGGGTGTGAGAACACATGTGTACATTTGTATTTGTGAGGGTGTTCTTGGGTGAGTGTGTGAATGTGAAAGTAGGGGCATGTGTGTGTGTTGTGTGTTCACATGTGTGTTAAACTTCGTGTATATCTATGTGTGTTTGAGTGTTCGTGTGTATGAGAGAATGTGTGTTTGGGCATGTGTCTGTGTGCATGTGGAGGTGTGTGCAATTGTGAGTGTGTGAGTGAGTGTGTGCATGCGGGTGTGTGTTTCTGTAGGACTGAATGTATGAGTGTGCACCTAGGTGAGTGTTTATGTCTGTGAGTGTGATTGTGAATCAGCCTGTGTGAGTTTCTGTGTGTATGTGTTGTGAGAGTTTGTGTTTGGTGGTGTGTTTTTGAGTCAGTGTGTGAGTATATATGTGGGTACTTGTGAATGAGTGTGGGAGTGTGTATGACGGTGTGTAGGCGAGAATGTGTGAGAGTATGCGAGGCTGAAGGTGTGAGTGAGTGTGTGAATGTGTGTACATGTGTTTGTTGGTAGGTGTTTGTCTGACTGATTTTGTGTATGTGTTTCTGTAAGTGAGAGGGTGAAAGTTGTAGCTGTGTACATGTGTGTGAGTGTGTGAGTTGTGTGTAAGTGTGTGAGTGTTTCTGTAGCTGAGGGTTTAATTGTAATTGAATGATTCTGTCAGTGTGTGTGTGAATGAGTGTGTTTGCTTGTTTGTGGGTGTGAGCCTGTGTATTTGAATTTGTGTATGATTGTGTATTTTTGTGTCTCTGTGTGAGAGAGTTTGCATGTGTATGGGCATATGTGTGTAAGTATGTTTATCTGTGTGTTGTGTGTGAGTGTGTGTTAGAATGTGCAGGTGTGTGTGAGTGAGTGTAAGTGTGTTTGGGTCAGAGTGTGAGTGGGTGTTCGGTGCAGGTGTGTGAGTGTGTGTCTGTTTGTGAGTGTGCTGAGATTATTTTTGTGAGTATAACAGTGAGTCTGTGTCTTCGTTTCTGTTAGTTGAGTGTATTCAGGTGTGTTTGGTATGCCTGTGTGGATGGACATGTTTGTGTGTGTGTGAGGGTGAGAGTGTCAGTGTTTTTTTGTGTGTGTGATCATGTGTGAGTGAGAGCTGGCATCTGTGTATGTGTGTTTTAGTTTCTGGTTGTGTAGGATTGTGAGTGTGACTTTGTGTGTGTGTTTGTGTGTGAGTCTATTTTTGAGTGTGAGTGTGAAGATGGGAGTGCATTTGTGAGTCCATGTGTATTTGAAAGGCATTTTCTTCTTTGTGTGTGTGAGAGTAGGAGTGAATGTGATTGTGGGTGACAGTGTGGGTGTTGTTGAGTACAGGTGTGTGAGTATGTGCAGGTGTGTGTGATTGAGTGTGTTTGGATTTGCAAGTGAATGCGCATTTGGGTGCAGGTGTGGGAATGAGTGTGTTGGGTTTGAGTGTGTGTGGGCATGTGGTTGCAGTTGTGAGAGTGAGTGTGTGAGAGTGTATTAGGATGTTCAGGGATGTGAGTTTTGTACTGGGGTTATGTGGATGAGGAAGAGATGAGTGAGTGTGTATTTGTATGTTCATGTGTAGGCTTCTGGGTATTCACTTGGGTGTGAGAACACATGTGTACATTTGTATTTGTGAGGGTGTTCTTGGGTGAGTGTGTGAATGTGAAAGTAGGGGCATGTGTGTGTGATGTGTGTTCACATGTGTGTTAAACTTCGTGTATATCTATGTGTGTTGGAGTGTTCGTGTGTATGAGAGAATGTGTGTTTGGGCATGTGTCTGTGTGCATGTGGAGGTGTGTGCAATTGTGAGTGTGTGAGTGAGTGTGTGCATGCGGGTGTGTGTTTCTGTAGGACTGAATGTATAAGTGTGCATATATGTGACATTTCAGGACTGTGTGATTGTGTGTGAGTCAGTGTGAGTGTCTGGGTGAACGGGTTGTGAGTGTGTGTGGGGGTATGTTTGTGTGTGTGTGTGAGTGTATATATGGGTATGTGTTGTGAGTGTGTGTGGGAGTGTGTATGACAGTGTTTGGGAGAGTATGTGTCAGTGTATGTCAGGCTGAAGCTGTGAGTTGTGTGTAAGTTTGTGAGTGTAACTGTAGGTGAGTGTGTAATTGTCATTGAGTCATTCTGTCACTGTGTGCCTGTGTATGAGTGTGTTTGCTTGTTTGTGGGTGTGTGCCTGTGTATTTGAATTTGGACCTGATTGTGTATTTTTGTGTCCCTGTGGGAAATAGTTTGCATGTGTATGGGAATATGTGTGCAAGTATGTGTATTAGTGTGTTGTGTGTGAGTGTGTGAGTGTGTGTGAGAATGTGCAGGTGTGTGTGAGTGAGTGTCATTGGGTTTGGGTCTGAGTGTGAGTGGATATTTGTTACTGGTGTGTGAGTCTCAGTGTGTCTATGTGTGTGAGTGTGTTGACTTCTTGTTGGTGAGTATGACAGCAAGTGTATCTTTGTATGTTTGTGTTAGTTGGGTGTACTCAGGTGTGTTTGCTATGCCTCTGTGTATGCACATGTGTGTGTGAGGGTGAGTGTGTGAGTGTTTTATTGTGTAGGTGATTATGTGTGAATGAGAGCTGGCATCTCTGCATGTGTGTTTTTGTGTGTAAGTGTGTATGTTTGTGAGTGTGTATTTGTGTGTGTCTGATTGTGAGCCTAGTTTTGAGTGTGAGTGTGAATATGGGAGTGTATTTGTGTGTGCATGTGTATTTGAAAGGGATTTTCTTCTTTGTGCATGTGAGAGTAGGAGCGAATGTGATTGTGGTGACTGTGTGTGTTGTTGAGTGCAGGTGTGTGAGTATGTGCAGGTGTGTGTAATTGAGTGTGTTTGTATTGGCGTGTGAATGCGCATTTGGGTGCAGGTGTGGGAATTTGTGTCCAAGAGATTGTGTTAGTGTGTTCAGGTGTGTGATTGATGTAGAGGGGTTATGTGGACGAGAAGGAGACTGAGTGTGTCTTCGTATGTTAGTGTTCTTGCTTGTGTGTATTCAGGTATATGTGAGTACACGAGTGTGTTTGTATGTGTGAGGGTGTTTTAGGAGTTTGTGAATGTGAATGCAGGTGTATGTGTGAGTGATGGCTTGTTCGTCTGTTCCGGTGTGTGGATGTGAGTGTATATATCTATTTGGGTTTTTGTGTTTGTATGTGTGTATGAGGGTGTATGTATGTATGTGCAGGTGGGTGGCGTATGTGTCTGTGTACATGGGTACGTGTGTGAATTTTTGAATATGTGCAGGAGTGAGAGTGTGCATGAGGGTGTGTGTTTCTGTAGGTTTGAGTATGTGAGTGGTTACATATGTGAGGGTTATGGGTGTGAGTTTTTCTTAGTGAGTATATATGTGTTTACATGATGTGACTGTGTGTAAGTGTGCATGATAGTGTGTGGGAGTGTGTAGGTGTGAGTGTATGTGAGGGGGATGGTGTGAGTACGTGTGTGAATGTGTGTACTCGTGTATAATTGTTGATGTTTGTGAGTGTGTGTGACTGCATGTGTGTGTGTTGAGTGTGTCTATGTAGGTGAGTGTTTGAGACTGTGTGTGTGAGTGCACGTGTGGGTGAGTGTGAGTGCGAGTGAGTCTTGGAGCGTGTGTATGTGTGTGGGGGCTGTTTGTGTATGTCTATGTGTGTTTGTGTGTGTTTGTATGTGTATGAGTGTGAGTGAGTTTTTGTGTGCAGTTGATAACTGACTAAGTTAACTCAAGCATTGGTGGCCCATGCCTTGCTTCTTAGGCATTAGGAATGCTGAGTTTAGTAGCATTGTTTGTGGAGACTAGCCTAGAAGTCAAATCTCACCATGAAAAATAAGCTGGATCTGTCCCACACCTTTCATTCCAGCAATGGGATGCTGAGATTAGCAGGCAAGCAGTTGTAGGCCACCACGTTCAAAAAATTGCCAACGGAGGAAAAATGAAACTGGGCAAGGTGGTCAAAGACTGTTTTCCCAGCTAATGTAGAAAGCTGAAATTTGGGGGATTGTGGTGTCAGACTGTGTATGTGTGTTTGTGTGTGTGTGTGCATGCGTGTGTGTGAGTTGGAGTAAGTGTGAGAGTCTGTGAATGTAAGTGTGTGTGTTCAAGTGTGGGTGAGTGTGTGAGTGTGAGTGTGTGTATTTGTGTGTTTATTTGTGTGAGTCTACTTTTGAGTGAGTGTGAATGTGTGAGTGCATTTGTGTGTACATGTGTATTGGAATGTGAGTTTGAGTGGGTGTGTGTTCTTTTACGTTAATGTGTTGACATCTGGGTATTCACGTGGGAGTGAGAATGTATGTGTGTGTATATGTGCGGGTGTTTTTGGGTGGGTGTGTGGATGTGAAAGTACAGGAATGTGTGTGTGTGCTTGTTTGTGTTACTGTTTATGTATATCTATATGTGTTTGTGTGTTTGTATGGGTCAATGAGAGTGTGTATGTGTGCTTGTGCATGTGTATGTGTACTTGTGTAAGACTGTGAATTTGTGAAGGTGTGTGAGTGAATGTGTGCATGCAGGTGTGTGTTTCTGTATGACTGATTGTATGAGTGTGCACCTAGGTGAGTGTTTATGTCTGTGAGTGTGATTGTGAGACAGCCTGTGTGAGTTTCTGTGTGTATGTGTTGTGAGAGTTTGTGTTTGGTGGTGTGTTTTTGAGTCAGTGTGTGAGTATATATGTGGGTACTTGTGAATCAGTGTGGGAGTGTGTATGACGGTGTGTAGGCGAGAATGTGTGAGAGTATGCGAGGCTGAAGGTGTGAGTGAGTGTGTGAATGTGTGTACATGTGTTTGTTGATAGGTGTTTGTTTGTCTGACTGATTTTGTGTGTGTGTTTCTGTGAGTGAGAGGGTGAAAGTTGTAGCTGTGTACATGTGTGTGAGTGTGTGAGTTGTGTGTAAGTGTGTGAGTGTTTCTGTAGCTGAGGGTTTAATTGTAATTGAATGATTCTGTCAGTGTGTGTGTGAATGAGTGTGTTTGCTTGTTTGTGGGTGTGAGCCTGTGTATTTGAATTTGTGTATGATTGTGTATTTTTGTGTCTCTGTGTGAGAGAGTTTGCATGTGTATGGGCATATGTGTGTAAGTATGTTTATCTGTGTGTTGTGTGTGAGTGTGTGTTAGAATGTGCAGGTGTGTGTGAGTGAGTGTAAGTGTGTTTGGGTCAGAGTGTGAGTGGGTGTTCGGTGCAGGTGTGTGAGTGTGTGTCTGTTTGTGAGTGTGCTGAGATTATTTTTGTGAGTATAACAGTGAGTCTGTGTCTTCGTTTCTGTTAGTTGAGTGTATTCAGGTGTGTTTGGTATGCCTGTGTGGATGGACATGTTTGTGCATGTGTGAGGGTGAGAGTGTCAGTGTTTTTTTGTGTGTGTGATCATGTGTGAGTGAGAGCTGGCATCTGTGTATGTGTGTTTTAGTTTCTGGTTGTGTAGGATTGTGAGTGTGACTTTGTGTGTGTGTTTGTGTGTGAGTCTATTTTTGAGTGTGAGTGTGAAGATGGGAGTGCATTTGTGAGTCCATGTGTATTTGAAAGGCGTTTTCTTCTTTGTGTGTGTGAGAGTAGGAGTGAATGTGATTGTGGGTGACAGTGTGGGTGTTGTTGAGTACAGGTGTGTGAGTATGTGCAGGTGTGTGTGATTGAGTGTGTTTGGATTTGCAAGTGAATGCGCATTTGGGTGCAGGTGTGGGAATGAGTGTGTTGGGTTTGAGTGTGTGTGGGCATGTGGTTGCAGTTGTGAGAGTGAGTGTGTGAGAGTGTATTAGGATGTTCAGGGATGTGAGTTTTGTACTGGGGTTATGTGGATGAGGAAGAGATGAGTGAGTGTGTATTTGTATGTTCATGTGTAGGCTTCTGGGTATTCACTTGGGTGTGAGAACACATGTGTACATTTGTATTTGTGAGGGTGTTCTTGGGTGAGTGTGTGAATGTGAAAGTAGGGGCATGTGTGTGTGTTGTGTGTTCACATGTGTGTTAAACTTCGTGTATATCTATGTGTGTTTGAGTGTTCGTGTGTATGAGAGAATGTGTGTTTGGGCATGTGTCTGTGTGCATGTGGAGGTGTGTGCAATTGTGAGTGTGTGAGTGAGTGTGTGCATGCGGGTGTGTGTTTCTGTAGGACTGAATGTATGAGTGTGAACCTAGGTGAGTGTTTATGTCTGTGAGTGTGATTGTGAATCAGCCTGTGTGAGTTTCTGTGTGTATGTGTTGTGAGAGTTTGTGTTTGGTGGTGTGTTTTTGAGTCAGTGTGTGAGTATATATGCGGGTACTTGTGAATGAGTGTGGGAGTGTGTATGACGGTGTGTAGGCGAGAATGTGTGAGAGTATGCGAGGCTGAAGGTGTGAGTGAGTGTGTGAATGTGTGTACATGTGTTTGTTGGTAGGTGTTTGTCTGACTGATTTTGTGTATGTGTTTCTGTGAGTGAGAGGGTGAAAGTTGTAGCTGTGTACATGTGTGTGAGTGTGTGAGTTGTGTGTAAGTGTGTGAGTGTTTCTGTAGCTGAGGGTTTAATTGTAATTGAATGATTCTGTCAGTGTGTGTGTGAATGAGTGGGTTTGCTTGTTTGTGGGTGTGAGCCTGTGTATTTGAATTTGTGTATGATTGTGTATTTTGGTGTCTCTGTGTGAGAGAGTTTGCATGTGTATGGGCATATGTGTGTAAGTATGTTTATCTGTGTGTTGTGTGTGAGTGTGTGTTAGAATGTGCAGCTGTGTGTGAGTGAGTGTAAGTGTGTTTGGGTCAGAGTGTGAGTGGGTGTTCGGTGCAGGTGTGTGAGTGTGTGTCTGTTTGTGAGTGTGCTGAGATTATTTTTGTGAGTATAACAGTGAGTCTGTGTCTTCGTTTCTGTTAGTTGAGTGTATTCAGGTGTGTTTGGTATGCCTGTGTGGATGGACATGTTTGTGTGTGTGTGAGGGTGAGAGTATCAGTGTTTTTTTGTGTGTGTGATCATGTGTGAGTGAGAGCTGGCATCTGTGTATGTGTGTTTTAGGTTCTGGTTGTGTAGGATTGTGAGTGTGACTTTGTGTGTGTGTTTGTGTGTGAGTCTATTTTTGAGTGTGAGTGTGAAGATGGGAGTGCATTTGTGAGTCCATGTGTAGTTGAAAGGCGTTTTCTTATTTGTGTGTGTGAGAGTAGGAGTGAATGTGATTGTGGGTGACAGTGTGGGTGTTGTTGAGTACAGGTGTGTGAGTATGTGCAGGTGTGTGTGATTGAGTGTGTTTGGATTTGCAAGTGAATGCGCATTTGGGTGCAGGTGTGGGAATGAGTGTGTTGGGTTTGAGTGTGTGTGGGCATGTGGTTGCAGTTGTGAGAGAGAGTGTGTGAGAGTGTATTAGGATGTTCAGGGATGTGAGTTTTGTACTGGGGTTATGTGGATGAGGAAGAGATGAGTGAGTGTGTATTTGTATGTTCATGTGTAGGCTTCTGGGTATTCACTTGGGTGTGAGAACACATGTGTACATTTGTATTTGTGAGGGTGTTCTTGGGTGAGTGTGTGAATGTGAAAGTAGGGGCATGTGTGTGTGTTGTGTGTTCACATGTGTGTTAAACTTCGTGTATATCTATGTGTGTTTGAGTGTTCGTGTGTATGAGAGAATGTGTGTTTGGGCATGTGTCTGTGTGCATGTGGAGGTGTGTGCAATTGTGAGTGTGTGAGTGAGTGTGTGCATGCGGGTGTGTGTTTCTGTAGGACTGAATGTATGAGTGTGCACCTAGGTGAGTGTTTATGTCTGTGAGTGTGATTGTGAATCAGCCTGTGTGAGTTTCTGTGTGTATGTGTTGTGAGAGTTTGTGTTTGGTGGTGTGTTTTTGAGTCAGTGTGTGAGTATATATGCGGGTACTTGTGAATGAGTGTGGGAGTGTGTATGACGGTGTGTAGGCGAGAATGTGTGAGAGTATGCGAGGCTGAAGGTGTGAGTGAGTGTGTGAATGTGTGTACATGTGTTTGTTGGTAGGTGTTTGTCTGACTGATTTTGTGTATGTGTTTCTGTGAGTGAGAGGGTGAAAGTTGTAGCTGTGTACATGTGTGTGAGTGTGTGAGTTGTGTGTAAGTGTGTGAGTGTTTCTGTAGCTGAGGGTTTAATTGTAATTGAATGATTCTGTCAGTGTGTGTGTGAATGAGTGTGTTTGCTTGTTTGTGGGTGTGAGCCTGTGTATTTGAATTTGTGTATGATTGTGTATTTTTGTGTCTCTGTGTGAGAGAGTTTGCATGTGTATGGGCATATGTGTGTAAGTATGTTTATCTGTGTGTTGTGTGTGAGTGTGTGTTAGAATGTGCAGGTGTGTGTGAGTGAGTGTAAGTGTGTTTGGGTCAGAGTGTGAGTGGGTGTTCGGTGCAGGTGTGTGAGTGTGTGTCTGTTTGTGAGTGTGCTGAGATTATTTTTGTGAGTATAACAGTGAGTCTGTGTCTTCGTTTCTGTTAGTTGAGTGTATTCAGGTGTGTTTGGTATGCCTGTGTGGATGGACATGTTTGTGTGTGTGTGAGGGTGAGAGTGTCAGTGTTTTTTTGTGTGTGTGATCATGTGTGAGTGAGAGCTGGCATCTGTGTATGTGTGTTTTAGTTTCTGGTTGTGTAGGATTGTGAGTGTGACTTTGTGTGTGTGTTTGTGTGTGAGTCTATTTTTGAGTGTGAGTGTGAAGATGGGAGTGCATTTGTGAGTCCATGTGTATTTGAAAGGCATTTTCTTCTTTGTGTGTGTGAGAGTAGGAGTGAATGTGATTGTGGGTGACAGTGTGGGTGTTGTTGAGTACAGGTGTGTGAGTATGTGCAGGTGTGTGTGATTGAGTGTGTTTGGATTTGCAAGTGAATGCGCATTTGGGTGCAGGTGTGGGAATGAGTGTGTTGGGTTTGAGTGTGTGTGGGCATGTGGTTGCAGTTGTGAGAGTGAGTGTGTGAGAGTGTATTAGGATGTTCAGGGATGTGAGTTTTGTACTGGGGTTATGTGGATGAGGAAGAGATGAGTGAGTGTGTATTTGTATGTTCATGTGTAGGCTTCTGGGTATTCACTTGGGTGTGAGAACACATGTGTACATTTGTATTTGTGAGGGTGTTCTTGGGTGAGTGTGTGAATGTGAAAGTAGGGGCATGTGTGTGTGATGTGTGTTCACATGTGTGTTAAACTTCGTGTATATCTATGTGTGTTGGAGTGTTCGTGTGTATGAGAGAATGTGTGTTTGGGCATGTGTCTGTGTGCATGTGGAGGTGTGTGCAATTGTGAGTGTGTGAGTGAGTGTGTGCATGCGGGTGTGTGTTTCTGTAGGACTGAATGTATAAGTGTGCATATATGTGACATTTCAGGACTGTGTGATTGTGTGTGAGTCAGTGTGAGTGTCTGGGTGAACGGGTTGTGAGTGTGTGTGGGGGTATGTTTGTGTGTGTGTGTGAGTGTATATATGGGTATGTGTTGTGAGTGTGTGTGGGAGTGTGTATGACAGTGTTTGGGAGAGTATGTGTCAGTGTATGTCAGGCTGAAGCTGTGAGTTGTGTGTAAGTTTGTGAGTGTAACTGTAGGTGAGTGTGTAATTGTCATTGAGTCATTCTGTCACTGTGTGCCTGTGTATGAGTGTGTTTGCTTGTTTGTGGGTGTGTGCCTGTGTATTTGAATTTGGACCTGATTGTGTATTTTTGTGTCCCTGTGGGAAATAGTTTGCATGTGTATGGGAATATGTGTGCAAGTATGTGTATTAGTGTGTTGTGTGTGAGTGTGTGAGTGTGTGTGAGAATGTGCAGGTGTGTGTGAGTGAGTGTCATTGGGTTTGGGTCTGAGTGTGAGTGGATATTTGTTACTGGTGTGTGAGTCTCAGTGTGTCTATGTGTGTGAGTGTGTTGACTTCTTGTTGGTGAGTATGACAGCAAGTGTATCTTTGTATGTTTGTGTTAGTTGGGTGTACTCAGGTGTGTTTGCTATGCCTCTGTGTATGCACATGTGTGTGTGAGGGTGAGTGTGTGAGTGTTTTATTGTGTAGGTGATTATGTGTGAATGAGAGCTGGCATCTCTGCATGTGTGTTTTTGTGTGTAAGTGTGTATGTTTGTGAGTGTGTATTTGTGTGTGTCTGATTGTGAGCCTAGTTTTGAGTGTGAGTGTGAATATGGGAGTGTATTTGTGTGTGCATGTGTATTTGAAAGGGATTTTCTTCTTTGTGCATGTGAGAGTAGGAGCGAATGTGATTGTGGTGACTGTGTGTGTTGTTGAGTGCAGGTGTGTGAGTATGTGCAGGTGTGTGTAATTGAGTGTGTTTGTATTGGCGTGTGAATGCGCATTTGGGTGCAGGTGTGGGAATTTGTGTCCAAGAGATTGTGTTAGTGTGTTCAGGTGTGTGATTGATGTAGAGGGGTTATGTGGACGAGAAGGAGACTGAGTGTGTCTTCGTATGTTAGTGTTCTTGCTTGTGTGTATTCAGGTATATGTGAGTACACGAGTGTGTTTGTATGTGTGAGGGTGTTTTAGGAGTTTGTGAATGTGACTGCAGGTGTATGTGTGAGTGATGGCTTGTTCGTCTGTTCCAGTGTGTGGATGTGAGTGTATATATCTATTTGGGTTTTTGTGTTTGTATGTGTGTATGAGGGTGTATGTATGTATGTGCAGGTGGGTGGCGTATGTGTCTGTGTACATGGGTACGTGTGTGAATTTTTGAATATGTGCAGGAGTGAGAGTGTGCATGAGGGTGTGTGTTTCTGTAGGTTTGAGTATGTGAGTGGTTACATATGTGAGGGTTATGGGTGTGAGTTTTTCTTAGTGAGTATATATGTGTTTACATGATGTGACTGTGTGTAAGTGTGCATGATAGTGTGTGGGAGTGTGTAGGTGTGAGTGTATGTGAGGGGGATGGTGTGAGTACGTGTGTGAATGTGTGTACTCGTGTATAATTGTTGATGTTTGTGAGTGTGTGTGACTGCATGTGTGTGTGTTGAGTGTGTCTATGTAGGTGAGTGTTTGAGACTGTGTGTGTGAGTGCACGTGTGGGTGAGTGTGAGTGCGAGTGAGTCTTGGAGCGTGTGTATGTGTGTGGGGGCTGTTTGTGTATGTCTATGTGTGTTTGTGTGTGTTTGTATGTGTATGAGTGTGAGTGAGTTTTTGTGTGCAGTTGATAACTGACTAAGTTAACTCAAGCATTGGTGGCCCATGCCTTGCTTCTTAGGCATTAGGAATGCTGAGTTTAGTAGCATTGTTTGTGGAGACTAGCCTAGAAGTCAAATCTCACCATGAAAAATAAGCTGGATCTCTCCCACACCTTTCATTCCAGCAATGGGATGCTGAGATTAGCAGGCAAGCAGTTGTAGGCCACCACGTTCAAAAAATTGCCAACGGAGGAAAAATGAAACTGGGCAAGGTGGTCAAAGACTGTTTTCCCAGCTAATGTAGAAAGCTGAAATTTGGGGGATTGTGGTGTCAGACTGTGTATGTGTGTTTGTGTGTGTGTGTGCATGCGTGTGTGTGAGTTGGAGTAAGTGTGAGAGTCTGTGAATGTAAGTGTGTGTGTTCAAGTGTGGGTGAGTGTGTGAGTGTGAGTGTGTGTATTTGTGTGTTTATTTGTGTGAGTCTACTTTTGAGTGAGTGTGAATGTGTGAGTGCATTTGTGTGTACATGTGTATTGGAATGTGAGTTTGAGTGGGTGTGTGTTCTTTTACGTTAATGTGTTGACATCTGGGTATTCACGTGGGAGTGAGAATGTATGTGTGTGTATATGTGCGGGTGTTTTTGGGTGGGTGTGTGGATGTGAAAGTACAGGAATGTGTGTGTGTGCTTGTTTGTGTTACTGTTTATGTATATCTATATGTGTTTGTGTGTTTGTATGGGTCAATGAGAGTGTGTATGTGTGCTTGTGCATGTGTATGTGTACTTGTGTAAGACTGTGAATTTGTGAAGGTGTGTGAGTGAATGTGTGCATGCAGGTGTGTGTTTCTGTATGACTGATTGTATGAGTGTGCACCTAGGTGAGTGTTTATGTCTGTGAGTGTGATTGTGAGACAGCCTGTGTGAGTTTCTGTGTGTATGTGTTGTGAGAGTTTGTGTTTGGTGGTGTGTTTTTGAGTCAGTGTGTGAGTATATATGTGGGTACTTGTGAATCAGTGTGGGAGTGTGTATGACGGTGTGTAGGCGAGAATGTGTGAGAGTATGCGAGGCTGAAGGTGTGAGTGAGTGTGTGAATGTGTGTACATGTGTTTGTTGATAGGTGTTTGTTTGTCTGACTGATTTTGTGTGTGTGTTTCTGTGAGTGAGAGGGTGAAAGTTGTAGCTGTGTACATGTGTGTGAGTGTGTGAGTTGTGTGTAAGTGTGTGAGTGTTTCTGTAGCTGAGGGTTTAATTGTAATTGAATGATTCTGTCAGTGTGTGTGTGAATGAGTGTGTTTGCTTGTTTGTGGGTGTGAGCCTGTGTATTTGAATTTGTGTATGATTGTGTATTTTTGTGTCTCTGTGTGAGAGAGTTTGCATGTGTATGGGCATATGTGTGTAAGTATGTTTATCTGTGTGTTGTGTGTGAGTGTGTGTTAGAATGTGCAGGTGTGTGTGAGTGAGTGTAAGTGTGTTTGGGTCAGAGTGTGAGTGGGTGTTCGGTGCAGGTGTGTGAGTGTGTGTCTGTTTGTGAGTGTGCTGAGATTATTTTTGTGAGTATAACAGTGAGTCTGTGTCTTCGTTTCTGTTAGTTGAGTGTATTCAGGTGTGTTTGGTATGCCTGTGTGGATGGACATGTTTGTGCATGTGTGAGGGTGAGAGTGTCAGTGTTTTTTTGTGTGTGTGATCATGTGTGAGTGAGAGCTGGCATCTGTGTATGTGTGTTTTAGTTTCTGGTTGTGTAGGATTGTGAGTGTGACTTTGTGTGTGTGTTTGTGTGTGAGTCTATTTTTGAGTGTGAGTGTGAAGATGGGAGTGCATTTGTGAGTCCATGTGTATTTGAAAGGCATTTTCTTCTTTGTGTGTGTGAGAGTAGGAGTGAATGTGATTGTGGGTGACAGTGTGGGTGTTGTTGAGTACAGGTGTGTGAGTATGTGCAGGTGTGTGTGATTGAGTGTGTTTGGATTTGCAAGTGAATGCGCATTTGGGTGCAGGTGTGGGAATGAGTGTGTTGGGTTTGAGTGTGTGTGGGCATGTGGTTGCAGTTGTGAGAGTGAGTGTGTGAGAGTGTATTAGGATGTTCAGGGATGTGAGTTTTGTACTGGGGTTATGTGGATGAGGAAGAGATGAGTGAGTGTGTATTTGTATGTTCATGTGTAGGCTTCTGGGTATTCACTTGGGTGTGAGAACACATGTGTACATTTGTATTTGTGAGGGTGTTCTTGGGTGAGTGTGTGAATGTGAAAGTAGGGGCATGTGTGTGTGTTGTGTGTTCACATGTGTGTTAAACTTCGTGTATATCTATGTGTGTTTGAGTGTTCGTGTGTATGAGAGAATGTGTGTTTGGGCATGTGTCTGTGTGCATGTGGAGGTGTGTGCAATTGTGAGTGTGTGAGTGAGTGTGTGCATGCGGGTGTGTGTTTCTGTAGGACTGAATGTATGAGTGTGAACCTAGGTGAGTGTTTATGTCTGTGAGTGTGATTGTGAATCAGCCTGTGTGAGTTTCTGTGTGTATGTGTTGTGAGAGTTTGTGTTTGGTGGTGTGTTTTTGAGTCAGTGTGTGAGTATTTATGCGGGTACTTGTGAATGAGTGTGGGAGTGTGTATGACGGTGTGTAGGCGAGAATGTGTGAGAGTATGCGAGGCTGAAGGTGTGAGTGAGTGTGTGAATGTGTGTACATGTGTTTGTTGGTAGGTGTTTGTCTGACTGATTTTGTGTATGTGTTTCTGTGAGTGAGAGGGTGAAAGTTGTAGCTGTGTACATGTGTGTGAGTGTGTGAGTTGTGTGTAAGTGTGTGAGTGTTTCTGTAGCTGAGGGTTTAATTGTAATTGAATGATTCTGTCAGTGTGTGTGTGAATGAGTGGGTTTGCTTGTTTGTGGGTGTGAGCCTGTGTATTTGAATTTGTGTATGATTGTGTATTTTGGTGTCTCTGTGTGAGAGAGTTTGCATGTGTATGGGCATATGTGTGTAAGTATGTTTATCTGTGTGTTGTGTGTGAGTGTGTGTTAGAATGTGCAGCTGTGTGTGAGTGAGTGTAATTGTGTTTGGGTCAGAGTGTGAGTGGGTGTTCGGTGCAGGTGTGTGAGTGTGTGTCTGTTTGTGAGTGTGCTGAGATTATTTTTGTGAGTATAACAGTGAGTCTGTGTCTTCGTTTCTGTTAGTTGAGTGTATTCAGGTGTGTTTGGTATGCCTGTGTGGATGGACATGTTTGTGTGTGTGTGAGGGTGAGAGTATCAGTGTTTTTTTGTGTGTGTGATCATGTGTGAGTGAGAGCTGGCATCTGTGTATGTGTGTTTTAGGTTCTGGTTGTGTAGGATTGTGAGTGTGACTTTGTGTGTGTGTTTGTGTGTGAGTCTATTTTTGAGTGTGAGTGTGAAGATGGGAGTGCATTTGTGAGTCCATGTGTAGTTGAAAGGCGTTTTCTTCTTTGTGTGTGTGAGAGTAGGAGTGAATGTGATTGTGGGTGACAGTGTGGGTGTTGTTGAGTACAGGTGTGTGAGTATGTGCAGGTGTGTGTGATTGAGTGTGTTTGGATTTGCAAGTGAATGCGCATTTGGGTGCAGGTGTGGGAATGAGTGTGTTGGGTTTGAGTGTGTGTGGGCATGTGGTTGCAGTTGTGAGAGAGAGTGTGTGAGAGTGTATTAGGATGTTCAGGGATGTGAGTTTTGTACTGGGGTTATGTGGATGAGGAAGAGATGAGTGAGTGTGTATTTGTATGTTCATGTGTAGGCTTCTGGGTATTCACTTGGGTGTGAGAACACATGTGTACATTTGTATTTGTGAGGGTGTTCTTGGGTGAGTGTGTGAATGTGAAAGTAGGGGCATGTGTGTGTGTTGTGTGTTCACATGTGTGTTAAACTTCGTGTATATCTATGTGTGTTTGAGTGTTCGTGTGTATGAGAGAATGTGTGTTTGGGCATGTGTCTGTGTGCATGTGGAGGTGTGTGCAATTGTGAGTGTGTGAGTGAGTGTGTGCATGCGGGTGTGTGTTTCTGTAGGACTGAATGTATGAGTGTGCACCTAGGTGAGTGTTTATGTCTGTGAGTGTGATTGTGAATCAGCCTGTGTGAGTTTCTGTGTGTATGTGTTGTGAGAGTTTGTGTTTGGTGGTGTGTTTTTGAGTCAGTGTGTGAGTATATATGCGGGTACTTGTGAATGAGTGTGGGAGTGTGTATGACGGTGTGTAGGCGAGAATGTGTGAGAGTATGCGAGGCTGAAGGTGTGAGTGAGTGTGTGAATGTGTGTACATGTGTTTGTTGGTAGGTGTTTGTCTGACTGATTTTGTGTATGTGTTTCTGTGAGTGAGAGGGTGAAAGTTGTAGCTGTGTACATGTGTGTGAGTGTGTGAGTTGTGTGTAAGTGTGTGAGTGTTTCTGTAGCTGAGGGTTTAATTGTAATTGAATGATTCTGTCAGTGTGTGTGTGAATGAGTGTGTTTGCTTGTTTGTGGGTGTGAGCCTGTGTATTTGAATTTGTGTATGATTGTGTATTTTTGTGTCTCTGTGTGAGAGAGTTTGCATGTGTATGGGCATATGTGTGTAAGTATGTTTATCTGTGTGTTGTGTGTGAGTGTGTGTTAGAATGTGCAGGTGTGTGTGAGTGAGTGTAAGTGTGTTTGGGTCAGAGTGTGAGTGGGTGTTCGGTGCAGGTGTGTGAGTGTGTGTCTGTTTGTGAGTGTGCTGAGATTATTTTTGTTAGTATAACAGTGAGTCTGTGTCTTCGTTTCTGTTAGTTGAGTGTATTCAGGTGTGTTTGGTATGCCTGTGTGGATGGACATGTTTGTGTGTGTGTGAGGGTGAGAGTGTCAGTGTTTTTTTGTGTGTGTGTTCATGTGTGAGTGAGAGCTGGCATCTGTGTATGTGTGTTTTAGTTTCTGGTTGTGTAGGATTGTGAGTGTGACTTTGTGTGTGTGTTTGTGTGTGAGTCTATTTTTGAGTGTGAGTGTGAAGATGGGAGTGCATTTGTGAGTCCATGTGTATTTGAAAGGCATTTTTTTCTTTGTGTGTGTGAGAGTAGGAGTGAATGTGATTGTGGGTGACAGTGTGGGTGTTGTTGAGTACAGGTGTGTGAGTATGTGCAGGTGTGTGTGATTGAGTGTGTTTGGATTTGCAAGTGAATGTGCATTTGGGTGCAGGTGTGGGAATGAGTGTGTTGGGTTTGAGTGTGTGTGGGCATGTGGTTGCAGTTGTGAGAGTGAGTGTGTGAGAGTGTATTAGGATGTTCAGGGATGTGAGTTTTGTACTGGGGTTATGTGGATGAGGAAGAGATGAGTGAGTGTGTATTTGTATGTTCATGTGTAGGCTTCTGGGTATTCACTTGGGTGTGAGAACACATGTGTACATTTGTATTTGTGAGGGTGTTCTTGGGTGAGTGTGTGAATGTGAAAGTAGGGGCATGTGTGTGTGTTGTGTGTTCACATGTGTGTTAAACTTCGTGTATATCTATGTGTGTTTGAGTGTTCGTGTGTATGAGAGAATGTGTGTTTGGGCATGTGTCTGTGTGCATGTGGAGGTGTGTGCAATTGTGAGTGTGTGAGTGAGTGTGTGCATGCGGGTGTGTGTTTCTGTAGGACTGAATGTATAAGTGTGCATATATGTGACATTTCAGGACTGTGTGATTGTGTGTAAGTCAGTGTGAGTGTCTGGGTGAACGGGTTGTGAGTGTGTGTGGGGGTATGTTTGTGTGTGCGTGTGAGTGTATATATGGGTATGTGTTGTGAGTGTGTGTGGGAGTGTGTATGACAGTGTTTGGGAGAGTATGTGTCAGTGTATGTCAGGCTGAAGCTGTGAGTTGTGTGTAAGTTTGTGAGTGTAACTGTAGGTGAGTGTGTAATTGTCATTGAGTGATTCTGTCAGTGTGTGCCTGTGTATGAGTGTGTTTGCTTGTTTGTGGGTGTGTGCCTGTGTATTTGAATTTGGACCTGATTGTGTATTTTTGTGTCCCTGTGGGAAATAGTTTGCATGTGTATGGGAATATGTGTGCAAGTATGTGTATTAGTGTGTTGTGTGTGAGTGTGTGAGTGTGTGTGAGAATGTGCAGGTGTGTGTGAGTGAGTGTCATTGGGTTTGGGTCTGAGTGTGAGTGGATATTTGTTGCTGGTGTGTGAGTCTCAGTGTGTCTATGTGTGTGAGTGTGTTGACTTCTTGTTGGTGAGTATGACAGCAAGTGTATCTTTGTATGTTTGTGTTAGTTGGGTGTACTCAGGTGTGTTTGCTATGCTTCTGTGTATGCACATGTGTGTGTGAGGGTGAGTGTGTGAGTGTTTTATTGTGTAGGTGATTATGTGTGAATGAGAGCTGGCATCTCTGCATGTGTGTTTTTGTGTGTAAGTGTGTATGTTTGTGAGTGTGTATTTGTGTGTGTCTGATTGTGAGCCTAGTTTTGAGTGTGAGTGTGAATATGGGAGTGTATTTGTGTGTGCATGTGTATTTGAAAGGGATTTTCTTCTTTGTGCATGTGAGAGTAGGAGCGAATGTGATTGTGGTGACTGTGTGTGTTGTTGAGTGCAGGTGTGTGAGTATGTGCAGGTGTGTGTAATTGAGTGTGTTTGTATTGGCGTGTGAATGCGCATTTGGGTGCAGGTGTGGGAATTTGTGTCCAAGAGATTGTGTTAGTGTGTTCAGGTGTGTGATTGATGTAGAGGGGTTATGTGGACGAGAAGGAGACTGAGTGTGTCTTCGTATGTTAGTGTTCTTGCTTGTGTGTATTCAGGTATATGTGAGTACACGAGTGTGTTTGTATGTGTGAGGGTGTTTTAGGAGTTTGTGAATGTGACTGCAGGTGTATGTGTGAGTGATGGCTTGTTCGTCTGTTCCGGTGTGTGGATGTGAGTGTATATATCTATTTGGGTTTTTGTGTTTGTATGTGTGTATGAGGGTGTATGTATGTATGTGCAGGTGGGTGGCGTATGTGTCTGTGTACATGGGTACGTGTGTGAATTTTTGAATATGTGCAGGAGTGAGAGTGTGCATGAGGGTGTGTGTTTCTGTAGGTTTGAGTATGTGAGTGGTTACATATGTGAGGGTTATGGGTGTGAGTTTTTCTTAGTGAGTATATATGTGTTTACATGATGTGACTGTGTGTAAGTGTGCATGATAGTGTGTGGGAGTGTGTAGGTGTGAGTGTATGTGAGGGGGATGGTGTGAGTACGTGTGTGAATGTGTGTACTCGTGTATAATTGTTGATGTTTGTGAGTGTGTGTGACTGCATGTGTGTGTGTTGAGTGTGTCTATGTAGGTGAGTGTTTGAGACTGTGTGTGTGAGTGCACGTGTGGGTGAGTGTGAGTGCGAGTGAGTCTTGGAGCGTGTGTATGTGTGTGGGGGCTGTTTGTGTATGTCTATGTGTGTTTGTGTGTGTTTGTATGTGTATGAGTGTGAGTGAGTTTTTGTGTGCAGTTGATAACTGACTAAGTTAACTCAAGCATTGGTGGCCCATGCCTTGCTTCTTAGGCATTAGGAATGCTGAGTTTAGTAGCATTGTTTGTGGAGACTAGCCTAGAAGTCAAATCTCACCATGAAAAATAAGCTGGATCTGTCCCACACCTTTCATTCCAGCAATGGGATGCTGAGATTAGCAGGCAAGCAGTTGTAGGCCACCACGTTCAAAAAATTGCCAACGGAGGAAAAATGAAACTGGGCAAGGTGGTCAAAGACTGTTTTCCCAGCTAATGTAGAAAGCTGAAATTTGGGGGATTGTGGTGTCAGACTGTGTATGTGTGTTTGTGTGTGTGTGTGCATGCGTGTGTGTGAGTTGGAGTAAGTGTGAGAGTCTGTGAATGTAAGTGTGTGTGTTCAAGTGTGGGTGAGTGTGTGAGTGTGAGTGTGTGTATTTGTGTGTTTATTTGTGTGAGTCTACTTTTGAGTGAGTGTGAATGTGTGAGTGCATTTGTGTGTACATGTGTATTGGAATGTGAGTTTGAGTGGGTGTGTGTTCTTTTACGTTAATGTGTTGACATCTGGGTATTCACGTGGGAGTGAGAATGTATGTGTGTGTATATGTGCGGGTGTTTTTGGGTGGGTGTGTGGATGTGAAAGTACAGGAATGTGTGTGTGTGCTTGTTTGTGTTACTGTTTATGTATATCTATATGTGTTTGTGTGTTTGTATGGGTCAATGAGAGTGTGTATGTGTGCTTGTGCATGTGTATGTGTACTTGTGTAAGACTGTGAATTTGTGAAGGTGTGTGAGTGAATGTGTGCATGCAGGTGTGTGTTTCTGTATGACTGATTGTATGAGTGTGCACCTAGGTGAGTGTTTATGTCTGTGAGTGTGATTGTGAGACAGCCTGTGTGAGTTTCTGTGTGTATGTGTTGTGAGAGTTTGTGTTTGGTGGTGTGTTTTTGAGTCAGTGTGTGAGTATATATGTGGGTACTTGTGAATCAGTGTGGGAGTGTGTATGACGGTGTGTAGGCGAGAATGTGTGAGAGTATGCGAGGCTGAAGGTGTGAGTGAGTGTGTGAATGTGTGTACATGTGTTTGTTGATAGGTGTTTGTTTGTCTGACTGATTTTGTGTGTGTGTTTCTGTGAGTGAGAGGGTGAAAGTTGTAGCTGTGTACATGTGTGTGAGTGTGTGAGTTGTGTGTAAGTGTGTGAGTGTTTCTGTAGCTGAGGGTTTAATTGTAATTGAATGATTCTGTCAGTGTGTGTGTGAATGAGTGTGTTTGCTTGTTTGTGGGTGTGAGCCTGTGTATTTGAATTTGTGTATGATTGTGTATTTTTGTGTCTCTGTGTGAGAGAGTTTGCATGTGTATGGGCATATGTGTGTAAGTATGTTTATCTGTGTGTTGTGTGTGAGTGTGTGTTAGAATGTGCAGGTGTGTGTGAGTGAGTGTAAGTGTGTTTGGGTCAGAGTGTGAGTGGGTGTTCGGTGCAGGTGTGTGAGTGTGTGTCTGTTTGTGAGTGTGCTGAGATTATTTTTGTGAGTATAACAGTGAGTCTGTGTCTTCGTTTCTGTTAGTTGAGTGTATTCAGGTGTGTTTGGTATGCCTGTGTGGATGGACATGTTTGTGCATGTGTGAGGGTGAGAGTGTCAGTGTTTTTTTGTGTGTGTGATCATGTGTGAGTGAGAGCTGGCATCTGTGTATGTGTGTTTTAGTTTCTGGTTGTGTAGGATTGTGAGTGTGACTTTGTGTGTGTGTTTGTGTGTGAGTCTATTTTTGAGTGTGAGTGTGAAGATGGGAGTGCATTTGTGAGTCCATGTGTATTTGAAAGGCATTTTCTTCTTTGTGTGTGTGAGAGTAGGAGTGAATGTGATTGTGGGTGACAGTGTGGGTGTTGTTGAGTACAGGTGTGTGAGTATGTGCAGGTGTGTGTGATTGAGTGTGTTTGGATTTGCAAGTGAATGCGCATTTGGGTGCAGGTGTGGGAATGAGTGTGTTGGGTTTGAGTGTGTGTGGGCATGTGGTTGCAGTTGTGAGAGTGAGTGTGTGAGAGTGTATTAGGATGTTCAGGGATGTGAGTTTTGTACTGGGTTTATGTGGATGAGGAAGAGATGAGTGAGTGTGTATTTGTATGTTCATGTGTAGGCTTCTGGGTATTCACTTGGGTGTGAGAACACATGTGTACATTTGTATTTGTGAGGGTGTTCTTGGGTGAGTGTGTGAATGTGAAAGTAGGGGCATGTGTGTGTGTTGTGTGTTCACATGTGTGTTAAACTTCGTGTATATCTATGTGTGTTTGAGTGTTCGTGTGTATGAGAGAATGTGTGTTTGGGCATGTGTCTGTGTGCATGTGGAGGTGTGTGCAATTGTGAGTGTGTGAGTGAGTGTGTGCATGCGGGTGTGTGTTTCTGTAGGACTGAATGTATGAGTGTGAACCTAGGTGAGTGTTTATGTCTGTGAGTGTGATTGTGAATCAGCCTGTGTGAGTTTCTGTGTGTATGTGTTGTGAGAGTTTGTGTTTGGTGGTGTGTTTTTGAGTCAGTGTGTGAGTATATATGCGGGTACTTGTGAATGAGTGTGGGAGTGTGTATGACGGGGTGTAGGCGAGAATGTGTGAGAGTATGCGAGGCTGAAGGTGTGAGTGAGTGTGTGAATGTGTGTACATGTGTTTGTTGGTAGGTGTTTGTCTGACTGATTTTGTGTATGTGTTTCTGTGAGTGAGAGGGTGAAAGTTGTAGCTGTGTACATGTGTGTGAGTGTGTGAGTTGTGTGTAAGTGTGTGAGTGTTTCTGTAGCTGAGGGTTTAATTGTAATTGAATGATTCTGTCAGTGTGTGTGTGAATGAGTGGGTTTGCTTGTTTGTGGGTGTGAGCCTGTGTATTTGAATTTGTGTATGATTGTGTATTTTGGTGTCTCTGTGTGAGAGAGTTTGCATGTGTATGGGCATATGTGTGTAAGTATGTTTATCTGTGTGTTGTGTGTGAGTGTGTGTTAGAATGTGCAGCTGTGTGTGAGTGAGTGTAAGTGTGTTTGGGTCAGAGTGTGAGTGGGTGTTCGGTGCAGGTGTGTGAGTGTGTGTCTGTTTGTGAGTGTGCTGAGATTATTTTTGTGAGTATAACAGTGAGTCTGTGTCTTCGTTTCTGTTAGTTGAGTGTATTCAGGTGTGTTTGGTATGCCTGTGTGGATGGACATGTTTGTGTGTGTGTGAGGGTGAGAGTATCAGTGTTTTTTTGTGTGTGTGATCATGTGTGAGTGAGAGCTGGCATCTGTGTATGTGTGTTTTAGGTTCTGGTTGTGTAGGATTGTGAGTGTGACTTTGTGTGTGTGTTTGTGTGTGAGTCTATTTTTGAGTGTGAGTGTGAAGATGGGAGTGCATTTGTGAGTCCATGTGTAGTTGAAAGGCGTTTTCTTCTTTGTGTGTGTGAGAGTAGGAGTGAATGTGATTGTGGGTGACAGTGTGGGTGTTGTTGAGTACAGGTGTGTGAGTATGTGCAGGTGTGTGTGATTGAGTGTGTTTGGATTTGCAAGTGAATGTGCATTTGGGTGCAGGTGTGGGAATGAGTGTGTTGGGTTTGAGTGTGTGTGGGCATGTGTTTGCAGTTGTGAGAGTGAGTGTGTGAGAGTGTATTAGGATGTTCAGGGATGTGAGTTTTGTACTGGGGTTATGTGGATGAGGAAGAGATGAGTGAGTGTGTATTTGTATGTTCATGTGTAGGCTTCTGGGTATTCACTTGGGTGTGAGAACACATGTGTACATTTGTATTTGTGAGGGTGTTCTTGGGTGAGTGTGTGAATGTGAAAGTAGGGGCATGTGTGTGTGTTGTGTGTTCACATGTGTGTTAAACTTCGTGTATATCTATGTGTGTTTGAGTGTTCATGTGTATGAGAGAATGTGTGTTTGGGCATGTGTCTGTGTGCATGTGGAGGTGTGTGCAATTGTGAGTGTGTGAGTGAGTGTGTGCATGCGGGTGTGTGTTTCTGTAGGACTGAATGTATGAGTGTGCACCTAGGTGAGTGTTTATGTCTGTGAGTGTGATTGTGAAACAGCCTGTGTGAGTTTCTGTGTGTATGTGTTGTGAGAGTTTGTGTTTGGTGGTGTGTTTTTGAGTCAGTGTGTGAGTATATATGTGGGTACTTGTGAATGAGTGTGGGAGTGTGTATGACGGTGTGTAGGCGAGAATGTGTGAGAGTATGCGAGGCTGAAGGTGTGAGTGAGTGTGTGAATGTGTGTACATGTGTTTGTTGGTAGGTGTTTGTCTGACTGATTTTGTGTATGTGTTTCTGTAAGTGAGAGGGTGAAAGTTGTAGCTGTGTACATGTGTGTGAGTGTGTGAGTTGTGTGTAAGTGTGTGAGTGTTTCTGTAGCTGAGGGTTTAATTGTAATTGAATGATTCTGTCAGTGTGTGTGTGAATGAGTGTGTTTGCTTGTTTGTGGGTGTGAGCCTGTGTATTTGAATTTGTGTATGATTGTGTATTTTGGTGTCTCTGTGTGAGAGAGTTTGCATGTGTATGGGCATATGTGTGTAAGTATGTTTATCTGTGTGTTGTGTGTGAGTGTGTGTGAGAATGTGCAGGTGTGTGTGAGTGAGTGTAAGTGTGTTTGGGTCAGAGTGTGAGTGGGTGTTCGGTGCAGGTGTGTGAGTGTGTGTCTGTTTGTGAGTGTGCTGAGATTATTTTTGTGAGTATAACAGTGAGTCTGTGTCTTCGTTTCTGTTAGTTGAGTGTATTCAGGTGTGTTTGGTATGCCTGTGTGGATGGACATGTTTGTGTGTGTGTGAGGGTGAGAGTGTCAGTGTTTTTTTGTGTGTGTGATCATGTGTGAGTGAGAGCTGGCATCTGTGTATGTGTGTTTTAGTTTCTGGTTGTGTAGGATTGTGAGTGTGACTTTGTGTGTGTGTTTGTGTGTGAGTCTATTTTTGAGTGTGAGTGTGAAGATGGGAGTGCATTTGTGAGTCCATGTGTATTTGAAAGGCATTTTCTTCTTTGTGTGTGTGAGAGTAGGAGTGAATGTGATTGTGGGTGACAGTGTGGGTGTTGTTGAGTACAGGTGTGTGAGTATGTGCAGGTGTGTGTGATTGAGTGTGTTTGGATTTGCAAGTGAATGCGCATTTGGGTGCAGGTGTGGGAATGAGTGTGTTGGGTTTGAGTGTGTGTGGGCATGTGGTTGCAGTTGTGAGAGTGAGTGTGTGAGAGTGTATTAGGATGTTCAGGGATGTGAGTTTTGTACTGGGGTTATGTGGATGAGGAAGAGATGAGTGAGTGTGTATTTGTATGTTCATGTGTAGGCTTCTGGGTATTCACTTGGGTGTGAGAACACATGTGTACATTTGTATTTGTGAGGGTGTTCTTGGGTGAGTGTGTGAATGTGAAAGTAGGGGCATGTGTGTGTGATGTGTGTTCACATGTGTGTTAAACTTCGTGTATATCTATGTGTGTTGGAGTGTTCGTGTGTATGAGAGAATGTGTGTTTGGGCATGTGTCTGTGTGCATGTGGAGGTGTGTGCAATTGTGAGTGTGTGAGTGAGTGTGTGCATGCGGGTGTGTGTTTCTGTAGGACTGAATGTATAAGTGTGCATATATGTGACATTTCAGGACTGTGTGATTGTGTGTGAGTCAGTGTGAGTGTCTGGGTGAACGGGTTGTGAGTGTGTGTGGGGGTATGTTTGTGTGTGTGTGTGACTGTATATATGGGTATGTGTTGTGAGTGTGTGTGGGAGTGTGTATGACAGTGTTTGGGAGAGTATGTGTCAGTGTATGTCAGGCTGAAGCTGTGAGTTGTGTGTAAGTTTGTGAGTGTAACTGTAGGTGAGTGTGTAATTGTCATTGAGTCATTCTGTCACTGTGTGCCTGTGTATGAGTGTGTTTGCTTGTTTGTGGGTGTGTGCCTGTGTATTTGAATTTGGACCTGATTGTGTATTTTTGTGTCCCTGTGGGAAATAGTTTGCATGTGTATGGGAATATGTGTGCAAGTATGTGTATTAGTGTGTTGTGTGTGAGTGTGTGAGTGTGTGTGAGAATGTGCAGGTGTGTGTGAGTGAGTGTCATTGGGTTTGGGTCTGAGTGTGAGTGGATATTTGTTACTGGTGTGTGAGTCTCAGTGTGTCTATGTGTGTGAGTGTGTTGACTTCTTGTTGGTGAGTATGACAGCAAGTGTATCTTTGTATGTTTGTGTTAGTTGGGTGTACTCAGGTGTGTTTGCTATGCCTCTGTGTATGCACATGTGTGTGTGAGGGTGAGTGTGTGAGTGTTTTATTGTGTAGGTGATTATGTGTGAATGAGAGCTGGCATCTCTGCATGTGTGTTTTTGTGTGTAAGTGTGTATGTTTGTGAGTGTGTATTTGTGTGTGTCTGATTGTGAGCCTAGTTTTGAGTGTGAGTGTGAATATGGGAGTGTATTTGTGTGTGCATGTGTATTTGAAAGGGATTTTCTTCTTTGTGCATGTGAGAGTAGGAGCGAATGTGATTGTGGTGACTGTGTGTGTTGTTGAGTGCAGGTGTGTGAGTATGTGCAGGTGTGTGTAATTGAGTGTGTTTGTATTGGCGTGTGAATGCGCATTTGGGTGCAGGTGTGGGAATTTGTGTCCAAGAGATTGTGTTAGTGTGTTCAGGTGTGTGATTGATGTAGAGGGGTTATGTGGACGAGAAGGAGACTGAGTGTGTCTTCGTATGTTAGTGTTCTTGCTTGTGTGTATTCAGGTATATGTGAGTACACGAGTGTGTTTGTATGTGTGAGGGTGTTTTAGGAGTTTGTGAATGTGACTGCAGGTGTATGTGTGAGTGATGGCTTGTTCGTCTGTTCCGGTGTGTGGATGTGAGTGTATATATCTATTTGGGTTTTTGTGTTTGTATGTGTGTATGAGGGTGTATGTATGTATGTGCAGGTGGGTGGCGTATGTGTCTGTGTACATGGGTACGTGTGTGAATTTTTGAATATGTGCAGGAGTGAGAGTGTGCATGAGGGTGTGTGTTTCTGTAGGTTTGAGTATGTGAGTGGTTACATATGTGAGGGTTATGGGTGTGAGTTTTTCTTAGTGAGTATATATGTGTTTACATGATGTGACTGTGTGTAAGTGTGCATGATAGTGTGTGGGAGTGTGTAGGTGTGAGTGTATGTGAGGGGGATGGTGTGAGTACGTGTGTGAATGTGTGTACTCGTGTATAATTGTTGATGTTTGTGAGTGTGTGTGACTGCATGTGTGTGTGTTGAGTGTGTCTATGTAGGTGAGTGTTTGAGACTGTGTGTGTGAGTGCACGTGTGGGTGAGTGTGAGTGCGAGTGAGTCTTGGAGCGTGTGTATGTGTGTGGGGGCTGTTTGTGTATGTCTATGTGTGTTTGTGTGTGTTTGTATGTGTATGAGTGTGAGTGAGTTTTTGTGTGCAGTTGATAACTGACTAAGTTAACTCAAGCATTGGTGGCCCATGCCTTGCTTCTTAGGCATTAGGAATGCTGAGTTTAGTAGCATTGTTTGTGGAGACTAGCCTAGAAGTCAAATCTCACCATGAAAAATAAGCTGGATCTGTCCCACACCTTTCATTCCAGCAATGGGATGCTGAGATTAGCAGGCAAGCAGTTGTAGGCCACCACGTTCAAAAAATTGCCAACGGAGGAAAAATGAAACTGGGCAAGGTGGTCAAAGACTGTTTTCCCAGCTAATGTAGAAAGCTGAAATTTGGGGGATTGTGGTGTCAGACTGTGTATGTGTGTTTGTGTGTGTGTGTGCATGCGTGTGTGTGAGTTGGAGTAAGTGTGAGAGTCTGTGAATGTAAGTGTGTGTGTTCAAGTGTGGGTGAGTGTGTGAGTGTGAGTGTGTGTATTTGTGTGTTTATTTGTGTGAGTCTACTTTTGAGTGAGTGTGAATGTGTGAGTGCATTTGTGTGTACATGTGTATTGGAATGTGAGTTTGAGTGGGTGTGTGTTCTTTTACGTTAATGTGTTGACATCTGGGTATTCACGTGGGAGTGAGAATGTATGTGTGTGTATATGTGCGGGTGTTTTTGGGTGGGTGTGTGGATGTGAAAGTACAGGAATGTGTGTGTGTGCTTGTTTGTGTTACTGTTTATGTATATCTATATGTGTTTGTGTGTTTGTATGGGTCAATGAGAGTGTGTATGTGTGCTTGTGCATGTGTATGTGTACTTGTGTAAGACTGTGAATTTGTGAAGGTGTGTGAGTGAATGTGTGCATGCAGGTGTGTGTTTCTGTATGACTGATTGTATGAGTGTGCACCTAGGTGAGTGTTTATGTCTGTGAGTGTGATTGTGAGACAGCCTGTGTGAGTTTCTGTGTGTATGTGTTGTGAGAGTTTGTGTTTGGTGGTGTGTTTTTGAGTCAGTGTGTGAGTATATATGTGGGTACTTGTGAATCAGTGTGGGAGTGTGTATGACGGTGTGTAGGCGAGAATGTGTGAGAGTATGCGAGGCTGAAGGTGTGAGTGAGTGTGTGAATGTGTGTACATGTGTTTGTTGATAGGTGTTTGTTGGTCTGACTGATTTTGTGTGTGTGTTTCTGTGAGTGAGAGGGTGAAAGTTGTAGCTGTGTACATGTGTGTGAGTGTGTGAGTTGTGTGTAAGTGTGTGAGTGTTTCTGTAGCTGAGGGTTTAATTGTAATTGAATGATTCTGTCAGTGTGTGTGTGAATGAGTGTGTTTGCTTGTTTGTGGGTGTGAGCCTGTGTATTTGAATTTGTGTATGATTGTGTATTTTTGTGTCTCTGTGTGAGAGAGTTTGCATGTGTATGGGCATATGTGTGTAAGTATGTTTATCTGTGTGTTGTGTGTGAGTGTGTGTTAGAATGTGCAGGTGTGTGTGAGTGAGTGTAAGTGTGTTTGGGTCAGAGTGTGAGTGGGTGTTCGGTGCAGGTGTGTGAGTGTGTGTCTGTTTGTGAGTGTGCTGAGATTATTTTTGTGAGTATAACAGTGAGTCTGTGTCTTCGTTTCTGTTAGTTGAGTGTATTCAGGTGTGTTTGGTATGCCTGTGTGGATGGACATGTTTGTGCATGTGTGAGGGTGAGAGTGTCAGTGTTTTTTTGTGTGTGTGATCATGTGTGAGTGAGAGCTGGCATCTGTGTATGTGTGTTTTAGTTTCTGGTTGTGTAGGATTGTGAGTGTGACTTTGTGTGTGTGTTTGTGTGTGAGTCTATTTTTGAGTGTGAGTGTGAAGATGGGAGTGCATTTGTGAGTCCATGTGTATTTGAAAGGCATTTTCTTCTTTGTGTGTGTGAGAGTAGGAGTGAATGTGATTGTGGGTGACAGTGTGGGTGTTGTTGAGTACAGGTGTGTGAGTATGTGCAGGTGTGTGTGATTGAGTGTGTTTGGATTTGCAAGTGAATGCGCATTTGGGTGCAGGTGTGGGAATGAGTGTGTTGGGTTTGAGTGTGTGTGGGCATGTGGTTGCAGTTGTGAGAGTGAGTGTGTGAGAGTGTATTAGGATGTTCAGGGATGTGAGTTTTGTACTGGGGTTATGTGGATGAGGAAGAGATGAGTGAGTGTGTATTTGTATGTTCATGTGTAGGCTTCTGGGTATTCACTTGGGTGTGAGAACACATGTGTACATTTGTATTTGTGAGGGTGTTCTTGGGTGAGTGTGTGAATGTGAAAGTAGGGGCATGTGTGTGTGTTGTGTGTTCACATGTGTGTTAAACTTCGTGTATATCTATGTGTGTTTGAGTGTTCGTGTGTATGAGAGAATGTGTGTTTGGGCATGTGTCTGTGTGCATGTGGAGGTGTGTGCAATTGTGAGTGTGTGAGTGAGTGTGTGCATGCGGGTGTGTGTTTCTGTAGGACTGAATGTATGAGTGTGAACCTAGGTGAGTGTTTATGTCTGTGAGTGTGATTGTGAATCAGCCTGTGTGAGTTTCTGTGTGTATGTGTTGTGAGAGTTTGTGTTTGGTGGTGTGTTTTTGAGTCAGTGTGTGAGTATATATGCGGGTACTTGTGAATGAGTGTGGGAGTGTGTATGACGGTGTGTAGGCGAGAATGTGTGAGAGTATGCGAGGCTGAAGGTGTGAGTGAGTGTGTGAATGTGTGTACATGTGTTTGTTGGTAGGTGTTTGTCTGACTGATTTTGTGTATGTGTTTCTGTGAGTGAGAGGGTGAAAGTTGTAGCTGTGTACATGTGTGTGAGTGTGTGAGTTGTGTGTAAGTGTGTGAGTGTTTCTGTAGCTGAGGGTTTAATTGTAATTGAATGATTCTGTCAGTGTGTGTGTGAATGAGTGTGTTTGCTTGTTTGTGGGTGTGAGCCTGTGTATTTGAATTTGTGTATGATTGTGTATTTTGGTGTCTCTGTGTGAGAGAGTTTGCATGTGTATGGGCATATGTGTGTAAGTATGTTTATCTGTGTGTTGTGTGTGAGTGTGTGTTAGAATGTGCAGCTGTGTGTGAGTGAGTGTAAGTGTGTTTGGGTCAGAGTGTGAGTGGGTGTTCGGTGCAGGTGTGTGAGTGTGTGTCTGTTTGTGAGTGTGCTGAGATTATTTTTGTGAGTATAACAGTGAGTCTGTGTCTTCGTTTCTGTTAGTTGAGTGTATTCAGGTGTGTTTGGTATGCCTGTGTGGATGGACATGTTTGTGTGTGTGTGAGGGTGAGAGTGTCAGTGTTTTTTTGTGTGTGTGTTCATGTGTGAGTGAGAGCTGGCATCTGTGTATGTGTGTTTTAGTTTCTGGTTGTGTAGGATTGTGAGTGTGACTTTGTGTGTGTGTTTGTGTGTGAGTCTATTTTTGAGTGTGAGTGTGAAGATGGGAGTGCATTTGTGAGTCCATGTGTATTTGAAAGGCATTTTTTTCTTTGTGTGTGTGAGAGTAGGAGTGAATGTGATTGTGGGTGACAGTGTGGGTGTTGTTGAGTACAGGTGTGTGAGTATGTGCAGGTGTGTGTGATTGAGTGTGTTTGGATTTGCAAGTGAATGTGCATTTGGGTGCAGGTGTGGGAATGAGTGTGTTGGGTTTGAGTGTGTGTGGGCATGTGGTTGCAGTTGTGAGAGTGAGTGTGTGAGAGTGTATTAGGATGTTCAGGGATGTGAGTTTTGTACTGGGGTTATGTGGATGAGGAAGAGATGAGTGAGTGTGTATTTGTATGTTCATGTGTAGGCTTCTGGGTATTCACTTGGGTGTGAGAACACATGTGTACATTTGTATTTGTGAGGGTGTTCTTGGGTGAGTGTGTGAATGTGAAAGTAGGGGCATGTGTGTGTGTTGTGTGTTCACATGTGTGTTAAACTTCGTGTATATCTATGTGTGTTGGAGTGTTCGTGTGTATGAGAGAATGTGTGTTTGGGCATGTGTCTGTGTGCATGTGGAGGTGTGTGCAATTGTGAGTGTGTGAGTGAGTGTGTGCATGCGGGTGTGTGTTTCTGTAGGACTGAATGTATAAGTGTGCATATATGTGACATTTCAGGACTGTGTGATTGTGTGTAAGTCAGTGTGAGTGTCTGGGTGAACGGGTTGAGAGTGTGTGTGGGGGTATGTTTGTGTGTGCGTGTGAGTGTATATATGGGTATGTGTTGTGAGTGTGTGTGGGAGTGTGTATGACAGTGTTTGGGAGAGTATGTGTCAGTGTATGTCAGGCTGAAGCTGTGAGTTGTGTGTAAGTTTGTGAGTGTAACTGTAGGTGAGTGTGTAATTGTCATTGAGTGATTCTGTCACTGTGTGCCTGTGTATGAGTGTGTTTGCTTGTTTGTGGGTGTGTGCCTGTGTATTTGAATTTGGACCTGATTGTGTATTTTTGTGTCCCTGTGGGAAATAGTTTGCATGTGTATGGGAATATGTGTGCAAGTATGTGTATTAGTGTGTTGTGTGTGAGTGTGTGAGTGTGTGTGAGAATGTGCAGGTGTGTGTGAGTGAGTGTCATTGGGTTTGGGTCTGAGTGTGAGTGGATATTTGTTGCTGGTGTGTGAGTCTCAGTGTGTCTATGTGTGTGAGTGTGTTGACTTCTTGTTGGTGAGTATGACAGCAAGTGTATCTTTGTATGTTTGTGTTAGTTGGGTGTACTCAGGTGTGTTTGCTATGCTTCTGTGTATGCACATGTGTGTGTGAGGGTGAGTGTGTGAGTGTTTTATTGTGTAGGTGATTATGTGTGAATGAGAGCTGGCATCTCTGCATGTGTGTTTTTGTGTGTAAGTGTGTATGTTTGTGAGTGTGTATTTGTGTGTGTCTGATTGTGAGCCTAGTTTTGAGTGTGAGTGTGAATATGGGAGTGTATTTGTGTGTGCATGTGTATTTGAAAGGGATTTTCTTCTTTGTGCATGTGAGAGTAGGAGCGAATGTGATTGTGGTGACTGTGTGTGTTGCTGAGTGCAGGTGTGTGAGTATGTGCAGGTGTGTGTAATTGAGTGTGTTTGTATTGGCGTGTGAATGCGCATTTGGGTGCAGGTGTGGGAATTTGTGTCCAAGAGATTGTGTTAGTGTGTTCAGGTGTGTGATTGATGTAGAGGGGTTATGTGGACGAGAAGGAGACTGAGTGTGTCTTCGTATGTTAGTGTTCTTGCTTGTGTGTATTCAGGTATATGTGAGTACACGAGTGTGTTTGTATGTGTGAGGGTGTTTTTAGGAGTTTGTGAATGTGACTGCAGGTGTATGTGTGAGTGATGGCTTGTTCGTCTGTTCCGGTGTGTGGATGTGAGTGTATATATCTATTTGGGTTTTTGTGTTTGTATGTGTGTATGAGGGTGTATGTATGTATGTGCAGGTGGGTGGCGTATGTGTCTGTGTACATGGGTACGTGTGTGAATTTTTGAATATGTGCAGGAGTGAGAGTGTGCATGAGGGTGTGTGTTTCTGTAGGTTTGAGTATGTGAGTGGTTACATATGTGAGGGTTATGGGTGTGAGTTTTTCTTAGTGAGTATATATGTGTTTACATGATGTGACTGTGTGTAAGTGTGCATGATAGTGTGTGGGAGTGTGTAGGTGTGAGTGTATGTGAGGGGGATGGTGTGAGTACGTGTGTGAATGTGTGTACTCGTGTATGATTGTTGATGTTTGTGAGTGTGTGTGACTGCATGTGTGTGTGTTGAGTGTGTCTATGTAGGTGAGTGTTTGAGACTGTGTGTGTGAGTGCACGTGTGGGTGAGTGTGAGTGCGAGTGAGTCTTGGAGCGTGTGTATGTGTGTGGGGGCTGTTTGTGTATGTCTATGTGTGTTTGTGTGTGTTTGTATGTGTATGAGTGTGAGTGAGTTTTTGTGTGCAGTTGATAACTGACTAAGTTAACTCAAGCATTGGTGGCCCATGCCTTGCTTCTTAGGCATTAGGAATGCTGAGTTTAGTAGCATTGTTTGTGGAGACTAGCCTAGAAGTCAAATCTCACCATGAAAAATAAGCTGGATCTGTCCCACACCTTTCATTCCAGCAATGGGATGCTGAGATTAGCAGGCAAGCAGTTGTAGGCCACCACGTTCAAAAAATTGCCAACGGAGGAAAAATGAAACTGGGCAAGGTGGTCAAAGACTGTTTTCCCAGCTAATGTAGAAAGCTGAAATTTGGGGGATTGTGGTGTCAGACTGTGTATGTGTGTGTGTGTGTGTGTGCATGCGTGTGTGTGAGTTGGAGTAAGTGTGTGAGTCTGTGAATGTAAGTGTGTGTGTTCAAGTGTGGGTGAGTGTGTGAGTGTGAGTGTGTGTATTTGTGTGTTTATTTGTGTGAGTCTACTTTTGAGTGAGTGTGAATGTGTGAGTGCATTTGTGTGTACATGTGTATTGGAATGTGAGTTTGAGTGGGTGTGTGTTCTTTTACGTTAATGTGTTGACATCTGGGTATTCACGTGGGAGTGAGAATGTATGTGTGTGTATATGTGCGGGTGATTTTGGGTGGGTGTGTGGATGTGAAAGTACAGGAATGTGTGTGTGTGCTTGTTTGTGTTACTGTTTATGTATATCTATATGTGTTTGTGTGTTTGTATGGGTCAATGAGAGTGTGTATGTGTGCTTGTGCATGTGTCTGTGTACTTGTGTAAGAGTGTGAATTTGTGAAGGTGTGTGAGTGAATGTGTGCATGCAGGTGTGTGTTTCTGTATGACTGATTGTATGAGTGTGCACCTAGGTGAGTGTTTATGTCTGTGAGTGTGATTGTGAGACAGCCTGTGTGAGTTTCTGTGTGTATGTGTTGTGAGAGTTTGTGTTTGGTGGTGTGTTTTTGAGTCAGTGTGTGAGTATATATGTGGGTACTTGTGAATCAGTGTGGGAGTGTGTATAACGGTGTGTAGGCGAGAATGTGTGAGAGTATGCGAGGCTGAAGGTGTGAGTGAGTGTGTGAATGTGTGTACATGTGTTTGTTGGTAGGTGTTTGTTTGTCTGACTGATTTTGTGTGTGTGTTTCTGTGAGTGAGAGGGTGAAAGTTGTAGCTGTGTACATGTGTGTGAGTGTGTGAGTTGTGTGTAAGTGTGTGAGTGTTTCTGTAGCTGAGGGTTTAATTGTAATTGAATGATTCTGTCAGTGTGTGTGTGAATGAGTGTGTTTGCTTGTTTGTGGGTGTGAGCCTGTGTATTTGAATTTGTGTATGATTGTGTATTTTTGTGTCTCTGTGTGAGAGAGTTTGCATGTGTATGGGCATATGTGTGTAAGTATGTTTATCTGTGTGTTGTGTGTGAGTGTGTGTTAGAATGTGCAGGTGTGTGTGAGTGAGTGTAAGTGTGTTTGGGTCAGAGTGTGAGTGGGTGTTCGGTGCAGGTGTGTGAGTGTGTGTCTGTTTGTGAGTGTGCTGAGATTATTTTTGTGAGTATAACAGTGAGTCTGTGTCTTCGTTTCTGTTAGTTGAGTGTATTCAGGTGTGTTTGGTATGCCTGTGTGGATGGACATGTTTGTGTGTGTGTGAGGGTGAGAGTGTCAGTGTTTTTTTGTGTGTGTGATCATGTGTGAGTGAGAGCTGGCATCTGTGTATGTGTGTTTTAGTTTCTGGTTGTGTAGGATTGTGAGTGTGACTTTGTGTGTGTGTTTGTGTGTGAGTCTATTTTTGAGTGTGAGTGTGAAGATGGGAGTGCATTTGTGAGTCCATGTGTATTTGAAAGGCATTTTCTTCTTTGTGTGTGTGAGAGTAGGAGTGAATGTGATTGTGGGTGACAGTGTGGGTGTTGTTGAGTACAGGTGTGTGAGTATGTGCAGGTGTGTGTGATTGAGTGTGTTTGGATTTGCAAGTGAATGCGCATTTGGGTGCAGGTGTGGGAATGAGTGTGTTGGGTTTGAGTGTGTGTGGGCATGTGGTTGCAGTTGTGAGAGTGAGTGTGTGAGAGTGTATTAGGATGTTCAGGGATGTGAGTTTTGTACTGGGGTTATGTGGATGAGGAAGAGATGAGTGAGTGTGTATTTGTATGTTCATGTGTAGGCTTCTGGGTATTCACTTGGGTGTGAGAACACATGTGTACATTTGTATTTGTGAGGGTGTTCTTGGGTGAGTGTGTGAATGTGAAAGTAGGGGCATGTGTGTGTGTTGTGTGTTCACATGTGTGTTAAACTTCGTGTATATCTATGTGTGTTGGAGTGTTCGTGTGTATGAGAGAATGTGTGTTTGGGCATGTGTCTGTGTGCATGTGGAGGTGTGTGCAATTGTGAGTGTGTGAGTGAGTGTGTGCATGCGGGTGTGTGTTTCTGTAGGACTGAATGTATAAGTGTGCATATATGTGACATTTCAGGACTGTGTGATTGTGTGTGAGTCAGTGTGAGTGTCTGGGTGAACGGGTTGTGAGTGTGTGTGGGGGTATGTTTGTGTGTGTGTGTGAGTGTATATATGGGTATGTGTTGTGAGTGTGTGTGGGAGTGTGTATGACAGTGTTTGGGAGAGTATGTGTCAGTGTATGTCAGGCTGAAGCTGTGAGTTGTGTGTAAGTTTGTGAGTGTAACTGTAGGTGAGTGTGTAATTGTCATTGAGTGATTCTGTCACTGTGTGCCTGTGTATGAGTGTGTTTGCTTGTTTGTGGGTGTGTGCCTGTGTATTTGAATTTGGACCTGATTGTGTATTTTTGTGTCCCTGTGGGAAATAGTTTGCATGTGTATGGGAATATGTGTGCAAGTATGTGTATTAGTGTGTTGTGTGTGAGTGTGTGAGTGTGTGTGAGAATGTGCAGGTGTGTGTGAGTGAGTGTCATTGGGTTTGGGTCTGAGTGTGAGTGGATATTTGTTGCTGGTGTGTGAGTCTCAGTGTGTCTATGTGTGTGAGTGTGTTGACTTCTTGTTGGTGAGTATGACAGCAAGTGTATCTTTGTATGTTTGTGTTAGTTGGGTGTACTCAGGTGTGTTTGCTATGCTTCTGTGTATGCACATGTGTGTGTGAGGGTGAGTGTGTGAGTGTTTTATTGTGTAGGTGATTATGTGTGAATGAGAGCTGGCATCTCTGCATGTGTGTTTTTGTGTGTAAGTGTGTATGTTTGTGAGTGTGTATTTGTGTGTGTCTGATTGTGAGCCTAGTTTTGAGTGTGAGTGTGAATATGGGAGTGTATTTGTGTGTGCATGTGTATTTGAAAGGGATTTTCTTCTTTGTGCATGTGAGAGTAGGAGCGAATGTGATTGTGGTGACTGTGTGTGTTGCTGAGTGCAGGTGTGTGAGTATGTGCAGGTGTGTGTAATTGAGTGTGTTTGTATTGGCGTGTGAATGCGCATTTGGGTGCAGGTGTGGGAATTTGTGTCCAAGAGATTGTGTTAGTGTGTTCAGGTGTGTGATTGATGTAGAGGGGTTATGTGGACGAGAAGGAGACTGAGTGTGTCTTCGTATGTTAGTGTTCTTGCTTGTGTGTATTCAGGTATATGTGAGTACACGAGTGTGTTTGTATGTGTGAGGGTGTTTTAGGAGTTTGTGAATGTGACTGCAGGTGTATGTGTGAGTGATGGCTTGTTCGTCTGTTCCGGTGTGTGGATGTGAGTGTATATATCTATTTGGGTTTTTGTGTTTGTATGTGTGTATGAGGGTGTATGTATGTATGTGCAGGTGGGTGGCGTATGTGTCTGTGTACATGGGTACGTGTGTGAATTTTTGAATATGTGCAGGAGTGAGAGTGTGCATGAGGGTGTGTGTTTCTGTAGGTTTGAGTATGTGAGTGGTTACATATGTGAGGGTTATGGGTGTGAGTTTTTCTTAGTGAGTATATATGTGTTTACATGATGTGACTGTGTGTAAGTGTGCATGATAGTGTGTGGGAGTGTGTAGGTGTGAGTGTATGTGAGGGGGATGGTGTGAGTACGTGTGTGAATGTGTGTACTCGTGTATGATTGTTGATGTTTGTGAGTGTGTGTGACTGCATGTGTGTGTGTTGAGTGTGTCTATGTAGGTGAGTGTTTGAGACTGTGTGTGTGAGTGCACGTGTGGGTGAGTGTGAGTGCGAGTGAGTCTTGGAGCGTGTGTATGTGTGTGGGGGCTGTTTGAGTATGTCTATGTGTGTTTGTGTGTGTTTGTATGTGTATGAGTGTGAGTGAGTTTTTGTGTGCAGTTGATAACTGACTAAGTTAACTCAAGCATTGGTGGCCCATGCCTTGCTTCTTAGGCATTAGGAATGCTGAGTTTAGTAGCATTGTTTGTGGAGACTAGCCTAGAAGTCAAATCTCACCATGAAAAATAAGCTGGATCTGTCCCACACCTTTCATTCCAGCAATGGGATGCTGAGATTAGCAGGCAAGCAGTTGTAGGCCACCACGTTCAAAAAATTGCCAACGGAGGAAAAATGAAACTGGGCAAGGTGGTCAAAGACTGTTTTCCCAGCTAATGTAGAAAGCTGAAATTTGGGGGATTGTGGTGTCAGACTGTGTATGTGTGTGTGTGTGTGTGTGCATGCGTGTGTGTGAGTTGGAGTAAGTGTGTGAGTCTGTGAATGTAAGTGTGTGTGTTCAAGTGTGGGTGAGTGTGTGAGTGTGAGTGTGTGTATTTGTGTGTTTATTTGTGTGAGTCTACTTTTGAGTGAGTGTGAATGTGTGAGTGCATTTGTGTGTACATGTGTATTGGAATGTGAGTTTGAGTGGGTGTGTGTTCTTTTACGTTAATGTGTTGACATCTGGGTATTCACGTGGGAGTGAGAATGTATGTGTGTGTATATGTGCGAGTGTTTTTGGGTGGGTGTGTGGATGTGAAAGTACAGGAATGTGTGTGTGTGCTTGTTTGTGTTACTGTTTATGTATATCTATATGTGTTTGTGTGTTTGTATGGGTCAATGAGAGTGTGTATGTGTGCTTGTGCATGTGTCTGTGTACTTGTGTAAGAGTGTGAATTTGTGAAGGTGTGTGAGTGAATGTGTGCATGCAGGTGTGTGTTTCTGTATGACTGATTGTATGAGTGTGCACCTAGGTGAGTGTTTATGTCTGTGAGTGTGATTGTGAGACAGCCTGTGTGAGTTTCTGTGTGTATGTGTTGTGAGAGTTTGTGTTTGGTGGTGTGTTTTTGAGTCAGTGTGTGAGTATATATGTGGGTACTTGTGAATCAGTGTGGGAGTGTGTATGACGGTGTGTAGGCGAGAATGTGTGAGAGTATGCGAGGCTGAAGGTGTGAGTGAGTGTGTGAATGTGTGTACATGTGTTTGTTGGTAGGTGTTTGTTTGTCTGACTGATTTTGTGTGTGTGTTTCTGTGAGTGAGAGGGTGAAAGTTGTAGCTGTGTACATGTGTGTGAGTGTGTGAGTTGTGTGTAAGTGTGTGAGTGTTTCTGTAGCTGAGGGTTTAATTGTAATTGAATGATTCTGTCAGTGTGTGTGTGAATGAGTGTGTTTGCTTGTTTGTGGGTGTGAGCCTGTGTATTTGAATTTGTGTATGATTGTGTATTTTTGTGTCTCTGTGTGAGAGAGTTTGCATGTGTATGGGCATATGTGTGTAAGTATGTTTATCTGTGTGTTGTGTGTGAGTGTGTGTTAGAATGTGCAGGTGTGTGTGAGTGAGTGTAAGTGTGTTTGGGTCAGAGTGTGAGTGGGTGTTCGGTGCAGGTGTGTGAGTGTGTGTCTGTTTGTGAGTGTGCTGAGATTATTTTTGTGAGTATAACAGTGAGTCTGTGTCTTCGTTTCTGTTAGTTGAGTGTATTCAGGTGTGTTTGGTATGCCTGTGTGGATGGACATGTTTGTGTGTGTGTGAGGGTGAGAGTGTCAGTGTTTTTTTGTGTGTGTGATCATGTGTGAGTGAGAGCTGGCATCTGTGTATGTGTGTTTTAGTTTCTGGTTGTGTAGGATTGTGAGTGTGACTTTGTGTGTGTGTTTGTGTGTGAGTCTATTTTTGAGTGTGAGTGTGAAGATGGGAGTGCATTTGTGAGTCCATGTGTATTTGAAAGGCATTTTCTTCTTTGTGTGTGTGAGAGTAGGAGTGAATGTGATTGTGGGTGACAGTGTGGGTGTTGTTGAGTACAGGTGTGTGAGTATGTGCAGGTGTGTGTGATTGAGTGTGTTTGGATTTGCAAGTGAATGCGCATTTGGGTGCAGGTGTGGGAATGAGTGTGTTGGGTTTGAGTGTGTGTGGGCATGTGGTTGCAGTTGTGAGAGTGAGTGTGTGAGAGTGTATTAGGATGTTCAGGGATGTGAGTTTTGTACTGGGGTTATGTGGATGAGGAAGAGATGAGTGAGTGTGTATTTGTATGTTCATGTGTAGGCTTCTGGGTATTCACTTGGGTGTGAGAACACATGTGTACATTTGTATTTGTGAGGGTGTTCTTGGGTGAGTGTGTGAATGTGAAAGTAGGGGCATGTGTGTGTGTTGTGTGTTCACATGTGTGTTAAACTTCGTGTATATCTATGTGTGTTTGAGTGTTCGTGTGTATGAGAGAATGTGTGTTTGGGCATGTGTCTGTGTGCATGTGGAGGTGTGTGCAATTGTGAGTGTGTGAGTGAGTGTGTGCATGCGGGTGTGTGTTTCTGTAGGACTGAATGTATGAGTGTGCACCTAGGTGAGTGTTTATGTCTGTGAGTGTGATTGTGAATCAGCCTTATTGAGTTTCTGTGTGTATGTGTTGTGAGAGTTTGTGTTTGGTGGTGTGTTTTTGAGTCAGTGTGTGAGTATATATGCGGGTACTTGTGAATGAGTGTGGGAGTGTGTATGACGGTGTGTAGGCGAGAATGTGTGAGAGTATGCGAGGCTGAAGGTGTGAGTGAGTGTGTGAATGTGTGTACATGTGTTTGTTGGTAGGTGTTTGTCTGACTGATTTTGTGTATGTGTTTCTGTGAGTGAGAGGGTGAAAGTTGTAGCTGTGTACATGTGTGTGAGTGTGTGAGTTGTGTGTAAGTGTGTGAGTGTTTCTGTAGCTGAGGGTTTAATTGTAATTGAATGATTCTGTCAGTGTGTGTGTGAATGAGTGTGTTTGCTTGTTTGTGGGTGTGAGCCTGTGTATTTGAATTTGTGTATGATTGTGTATTTTGGTGTCTCTGTGTGAGAGAGTTTGCATGTGTATGGGCATATGTGTGTAAGTATGTTTATCTGTGTGTTGTGTGTGAGTGTGTGTTAGAATGTGCAGCTGTGTGTGAGTGAGTGTAAGTGTGTTTGGGTCAGAGTGTGAGTGGGTGTTCGGTGCAGGTGTGTGAGTGTGTGTCTGTTTGTGAGTGTGCTGAGATTATTTTTGTGAGTATAACAGTGAGTCTGTGTCTTCGTTTCTGTTAGTTGAGTGTATTCAGGTGTGTTTGGTATGCCTGTGTGGATGGACATGTTTGTGTGTGTGTGAGGGTGAGAGTGTCAGTGTTTTTTTGTGTGTGTGTTCATGTGTGAGTGAGAGCTGGCATCTGTGTATGTGTGTTTTAGTTTCTGGTTGTGTAGGATTGTGAGTGTGACTTTGTGTGTGTGTTTGTGTGTGAGTCTATTTTTGAGTGTGAGTGTGAAGATGGGAGTGCATTTGTGAGTCCATGTGTATTTGAAAGGCATTTTTTTCTTTGTGTGTGTGAGAGTAGGAGTGAATGTGATTGTGGGTGACAGTGTGGGTGTTGTTGAGTACAGGTGTGTGAGTATGTGCAGGTGTGTGTGATTGAGTGTGTTTGGATTTGCAAGTGAATGCGCATTTGGGTGCAGGTGTGGGAATGAGTGTGTTGGGTTTGAGTGTGTGTGGGCATGTGGTTGCAGTTGTGAGAGTGAGTGTGTGAGAGTGTATTAGGATGTTCAGGGATGTGAGTTTTGTACTGGGGTTATGTGGATGAGGAAGAGATGAGTGAGTGTGTATTTGTATGTTCATGTGTAGGCTTCTGGGTATTCACTTGGGTGTGAGAACACATGTGTACATTTGTATTTGTGAGGGTGTTCTTGGGTGAGTGTGTGAATGTGAAAGTAGGGGCATGTGTGTGTGTTGTGTGTTCACATGTGTGTTAAACTTCGTGTATATCTATGTGTGTTGGAGTGTTCGTGTGTATGAGAGAATGTGTGTTTGGGCATGTGTCTGTGTGCATGTGGAGGTGTGTGCAATTGTGAGTGTGTGAGTGAGTGTGTGCATGCGGGTGTGTGTTTCTGTAGGACTGAATGTATAAGTGTGCATATATGTGACATTTCAGGACTGTGTGATTGTGTGTGAGTCAGTGTGAGTGTCTGGTTGAACGGGTTGTGAGTGTGTGTGGGGGTATGTTTGTGTGTGCGTGTGAGTGTATATATGGGTATGTGTTGTGAGTGTGTGTGGGAGTGTGTATGACAGTGTTTGGGAGAGTATGTGTCAGTGTATGTCAGGCTGAAGCTGTGAGTTGTGTGTAAGTTTGTGAGTGTAACTGTAGGTGAGTGTGTAATTGTCATTGAGTGATTCTGTCACTGTGTGCCTGTGTATGAGTGTGTTTGCTTGTTTGTGGGTGTGTGCCTGTGTATTTGAATTTGGACCTGATTGTGTATTTTTGTGTCCCTGTGGGAAATAGTTTGCATGTGTATGGGAATATGTGTGCAAGTATGTGTATTAGTGTGTTGTGTGTGAGTGTGTGAGTGTGTGTGAGAATGTGCAGGTGTGTGTGAGTGAGTGTCATTGGGTTTGGGTCTGAGTGTGAGTGGATATTTGTTGCTGGTGTGTGAGTCTCAGTGTGTCTATGTGTGTGAGTGTGTTGACTTCTTGTTGGTGAGTATGACAGCAAGTGTATCTTTGTATGTTTGTGTTAGTTGGGTGTACTCAGGTGTGTTTGCTATGCTTCTGTGTATGCACATGTGTGTGTGAGGGTGAGTGTGTGAGTGTTTTATTGTGTAGGTGATTATGTGTGAATGAGAGCTGGCATCTCTGCATGTGTGTTTTTGTGTGTAAGTGTGTATGTTTGTGAGTGTGTATTTGTGTGTGTCTGATTGTGAGCCTAGTTTTGAGTGTGAGTGTGAATATGGGAGTGTATTTGTGTGTGCATGTGTATTTGAAAGTGATTTTCTTCTTTGTGCATGTGAGAGTAGGAGCGAATGTGATTGTGGTGACTGTGTGTGTTGCTGAGTGCAGGTGTGTGAGTATGTGCAGGTGTGTGTAATTGAGTGTGTTTGTATTGGCGTGTGAATGCGCATTTGGGTGCAGGTGTGGGAATTTGTGTCCAAGAGATTGTGTTAGTGTGTTCAGGTGTGTGATTGATGTAGAGGGGTTATGTGGACGAGAAGGAGACTGAGTGTGTCTTCGTATGTTAGTGTTCTTGCTTGTGTGTATTCAGGTATATGTGAGTACACGAGTGTGTTTGTATGTGTGAGGGTGTTTTTAGGAGTTTGTGAATGTGACTGCAGGTGTATGTGTGAGTGATGGCTTGTTCGTCTGTTCCGGTGTGTGGATGTGAGTGTATATATCTATTTGGGTTTTTGTGTTTGTATGTGTGTATGAGGGTGTATGTATGTATGTGCAAGTGGGTGGCGTATGTGTCTGTGTACATGGGTACGTGTGTGAATTTTTGAATATGTGCAGGAGTGAGAGTGTGCATGAGGGTGTGTGTTTCTGTAGGTTTGAGTATGTGAGTGGTTACATATGTGAGGGTTATGGGTGTGAGTTTTTCTTGGTGAGTATATATGTGTTTACATGATGTGACTGTGTGTAAGTGTGCATGATAGTGTGTGGGAGTGTGTAGGTGTGAGTGTATGTGAGGGGGATGGTGTGAGTACGTGTGTGAATGTGTGTACTCGTGTATGATTGTTGATGTTTGTGAGTGTGTGTGACTGCATGTGTGTGTGTTGAGTGTGTCTATGTAGGTGAGTGTTTGAGACTGTGTGTGTGAGTGCACGTGTGGGTGAGTGTGAGTGCGAGTGAGTCTTGGAGCGTGTGTATGTGTGTGGGGGCTGTTTGTGTATGTCTATGTGTGTTTGTGTGTGTTTGTATGTGTATGAGTGTGAGTGAGTTTTTGTGTGCAGTTGATAACTGACTAAGTTAACTCAAGCATTGGTGGCCCATGCCTTGCTTCTTAGGCATTAGGAATGCTGAGTTTAGTAGCATTGTTTGTGGAGACTAGCCTAGAAGTCAAATCTCACCATGAAAAATAAGCTGGATCTGTCCCACACCTTTCATTCCAGCAATGGGATGCTGAGATTAGCAGGCAAGCAGTTGTAGGCCACCACGTTCAAAAAATTGCCAACGGAGGAAAAATGAAACTGGGCAAGGTGGTCAAAGACTGTTTTCCCAGCTAATGTAGAAAGCTGAAATTTGGGGGATTGTGGTGTCAGACTGTGTATGTGTGTGTGTGTGTGTGTGTGCATGCGTGTGTGTGAGTTGGAGTAAGTGTGTGAGTCTGTGAATGTAAGTGTGTGTGTTCAAGTGTGGGTGAGTGTGTGAGTGTGAGTGTGTGTATTTGTGTGTTTATTTGTGTGAGTCTACTTTTGAGTGAGTGTGAATGTGTGAGTGCATTTGTGTGTACATGTGTATTGGAATGTGAGTTTGAGTGGGTGTGTGTTCTTTTACGTTAATGTGTTGACATCTGGGTATTCACGTGGGAGTGAGAATGTATGTGTGTGTATATGTGCGGGTGATTTTGGGTGGGTGTGTGGATGTGAAAGTACAGGAATGTGTGTGTGTGCTTGTTTGTGTTACTGTTTATGTATATCTATATGTGTTTGTGTGTTTGTATGGGTCAATGAGAGTGTGTATGTGTGCTTGTGCATGTGTCTGTGTACTTGTGTAAGAGTGTGAATTTGTGAAGGTGTGTGAGTGAATGTGTGCATGCAGGTGTGTGTTTCTGTATGACTGATTGTATGAGTGTGCACCTAGGTGAGTGTTTATGTCTGTGAGTGTGATTGTGAGACAGCCTGTGTGAGTTTCTGTGTGTATGTGTTGTGAGAGTTTGTGTTTGGTGGTGTGTTTTTGAGTCAGTGTGTGAGTATATATGTGGGTACTTGTGAATCAGTGTGGGAGTGTGTATAACGGTGTGTAGGCGAGAATGTGTGAGAGTATGCGAGGCTGAAGGTGTGAGTGAGTGTGTGAATGTGTGTACATGTGTTTGTTGGTAGGTGTTTGTTTGTCTGACTGATTTTGTGTGTGTGTTTCTGTGAGTGAGAGGGTGAAAGTTGTAGCTGTGTACATGTGTGTGAGTGTGTGAGTTGTGTGTAAGTGTGTGAGTGTTTCTGTAGCTGAGGGTTTAATTGTAATTGAATGATTCTGTCAGTGTGTGTGTGAATGAGTGTGTTTGCTTGTTTGTGGGTGTGAGCCTGTGTATTTGAATTTGTGTATGATTGTGTATTTTTGTGTCTCTGTGTGAGAGAGTTTGCATGTGTATGGGCATATGTGTGTAAGTATGTTTATCTGTGTGTTGTGTGTGAGTGTGTGTTAGAATGTGCAGGTGTGTGTGAGTGAGTGTAAGTGTGTTTGGGTCAGAGTGTGAGTGGGTGTTCGGTGCAGGTGTGTGAGTGTGTGTCTGTTTGTGAGTGTGCTGAGATTATTTTTGTGAGTATAACAGTGAGTCTGTGTCTTCGTTTCTGTTAGTTGAGTGTATTCAGGTGTGTTTGGTATGCCTGTGTGGATGGACATGTTTGTGCATGTGTGAGGGTGAGAGTGTCAGTGTTTTTTTGTGTGTGTGATCATGTGTGAGTGAGAGCTGGCATCTGTGTATGTGTGTTTTAGTTTCTGGTTGTGTAGTATTGTGAGTGTGACTTTGTGTGTGTGTTTGTGTGTGAGTCTATTTTTGAGTGTGAGTGTGAAGATGGGAGTGCATTTGTGAGTCCATGTGTATTTGAAAGGCATTTTCTTCTTTGTGTGTGTGAGAGTAGGAGTGAATGTGATTGTGGGTGACAGTGTGGGTGTTGTTGAGTACAGGTGTGTGAGTATGTGCAGGTGTGTGTGATTGAGTGTGTTTGGATTTGCAAGTGAATGTGCATTTGGGTGCAGGTGTGGGAATGAGTGTGTTGGGTTTGAGTGTGTGTGGGCATGTGGTTGCAGTTGTGAGAGTGAGTGTGTGAGAGTGTATTAGGATGTTCAGGGATGTGAGTTTTGTACTGGGGTTATGTGGATGAGGAAGAGATGAGTGAGTGTGTATTTGTATGTTCATGTGTAGGCTTCTGGGTATTCACTTGGGTGTGAGAACACATGTGTACATTTGTATTTGTGAGGGTGTTCTTGGGTGAGTGTGTGAATGTGAAAGTAGGGGCATGTGTGTGTGTTGTGTGTTCACATGTGTGTTAAACTTCGTGTATATCTATGTGTGTTGGAGTGTTCGTGTGTATGAGAGAATGTGTGTTTGGGCATGTGTCTGTGTGCATGTGGAGGTGTGTGCAATTGTGAGTGTGTGAGTGAGTGTGTGCATGCGGGTGTGTGTTTCTGTAGGACTGAATGTATAAGTGTGCATATATGTGACATTTCAGGACTGTGTGATTGTGTGTGAGTCAGTGTGAGTGTCTGGGTGAACGGGTTGTGAGTGTGTGTGGGGGTATGTTTGTGTGTGTGTGTGAGTGTATATATGGGTATGTGTTGTGAGTGTGTGTGGGAGTGTGTATGACAGTGTTTGGGAGAGTATGTGTCAGTGTATGTCAGGCTGAAGCTGTGAGTTGTGTGTAAGTTTGTGAGTGTAACTGTAGGTGAGTGTGTAATTGTCATTGAGTGATTCTGTCACTGTGTGCCTGTGTATGAGTGTGTTTGCTTGTTTGTGGGTGTGTGCCTGTGTATTTGAATTTGGACCTGATTGTGTATTTTTGTGTCCCTGTGGGAAATAGTTTGCATGTGTATGGGAATATGTGTGCAAGTATGTGTATTAGTGTGTTGTGTGTGAGTGTGTGAGTGTGTGTGAGAATGTGCAGGTGTGTGTGAGTGAGTGTCATTGGGTTTGGGTCTGAGTGTGAGTGGATATTTGTTGCTGGTGTGTGAGTCTCAGTGTGTCTATGTGTGTGAGTGTGTTGACTTCTTGTTGGTGAGTATGACAGCAAGTGTATCTTTGTATGTTTGTGTTAGTTGGGTGTACTCAGGTGTGTTTGCTATGCTTCTGTGTATGCACATGTGTGTGTGAGGGTGAGTGTGTGAGTGTTTTATTGTGTAGGTGATTATGTGTGAATGAGAGCTGGCATCTCTGCATGTGTGTTTTTGTGTGTAAGTGTGTATGTTTGTGAGTGTGTATTTGTGTGTGTCTGATTGTGAGCCTAGTTTTGAGTGTGAGTGTGAATATGGGAGTGTATTTGTGTGTGCATGTGTATTTGAAAGGGATTTTCTTCTTTGTGCATGTGAGAGTAGGAGCGAATGTGATTGTGGTGACTGTGTGTGTTGCTGAGTGCAGGTGTGTGAGTATGTGCAGGTGTGTGTAATTGAGTGTGTTTGTATTGGCGTGTGAATGCGCATTTGGGTGCAGGTGTGGGAATTTGTGTCCAAGAGATTGTGTTAGTGTGTTCAGGTGTGTGATTGATGTAGAGGGGTTATGTGGACGAGAAGGAGACTGAGTGTGTCTTCGTATGTTAGTGTTCTTGCTTGTGTGTATTCAGGTATATGTGAGTACACGAGTGTGTTTGTATGTGTGAGGGTGTTTTTAGGAGTTTGTGAATGTGACTGCAGGTGTATGTGTGAGTGATGGCTTGTTCGTCTGTTCCGGTGTGTGGATGTGAGTGTATATATCTATTTGGGTTTTTGTGTTTGTATGTGTGTATGAGGGTGTATGTATGTATGTGCAGGTGGGTGGCGTATGTGTCTGTGTACATGGGTACGTGTGTGAATTTTTGAATATGTGCAGGAGTGAGAGTGTGCATGAGGGTGTGTGTTTCTGTAGGTTTGAGTATGTGAGTGGTTACATATGTGAGGGTTATGGGTGTGAGTTTTTCTTGGTGAGTATATATGTGTTTACATGATGTGACTGTGTGTAAGTGTGCATGATAGTGTGTGGGAGTGTGTAGGTGTGAGTGTATGTGAGGGGGATGGTGTGAGTACGTGTGTGAATGTGTGTACTCGTGTATGATTGTTGATGTTTGTGAGTGTGTGTGACTGCATGTGTGTGTGTTGAGTGTGTCTATGTAGGTGAGTGTTTGAGTCTGTGTGTGTGAGTGCACGTGTGGGTGAGTGTGAGTGCGAGTGAGTCTTGGAGCGTGTGTATGTGTGTGGGGGCTGTTTGTGTATGTCTATGTGTGTTTGTGTGTGTTTGTATGTGTATGAGTGTGAGTGAGTTTTTGTGTGCAGTTGATAACTGACTAAGTTAACTCAAGCATTGGTGGCCCATGCCTTGCTTCTTAGGCATTAGGAATGCTGAGTTTAGTAGCATTGTTTGTGGAGACTAGCCTAGAAGTCAAATCTCACCATGAAAAATAAGCTGGATCTGTCCCACACCTTTCATTCCAGCAATGGGATGCTGAGATTAGCAGGCAAGCAGTTGTAGGCCACAACGTTCAAAAAATTGCCAACGGAGGAAAAATGAAACTGGGCAAGGTGGTCAAAGACTGTTTTCCCAGCTAATGTAGAAAGCTGAAATTTGGGGGATTGTGGTGTCAGACTGTGTATGTGTGTGTGTGTGTGTGTGTGCATGCGTGTGTGTGAGTTGGAGTAAGTGTGTGAGTCTGTGAATGTAAGTGTGTGTGTTCAAGTGTGGGTGAGTGTGTGAGTGTGAGTGTGTGTATTTGTGTGTTTATTTGTGTGAGTCTACTTTTGAGTGAGTGTGAATGTGTGAGTGCATTTGTGTGTACATGTGTATTGGAATGTGAGTTTGAGTGGGTGTGTGTTCTTTTACGTTAATGTGTTGACATCTGGGTATTCACGTGGGAGTGAGAATGTATGTGTGTGTATATGTGCGGGTGATTTTGGGTGGGTGTGTGGATGTGAAAGTACAGGAATGTGTGTGTGTGCTTGTTTGTGTTACTGTTTATGTATATCTATATGTGTTTGTGTGTTTGTATGGGTCAATGAGAGTGTGTATGTGTGCTTGTGCATGTGTCTGTGTACTTGTGTAAGAGTGTGAATTTGTGAAGGTGTGTGAGTGAATGTGTGCATGCAGGTGTGTGTTTCTGTATGACTGATTGTATGAGTGTGCACCTAGGTGAGTGTTTATGTCTGTGAGTGTGATTGTGAGACAGCCTGTGTGAGTTTCTGTGTGTATGTGTTGTGAGAGTTTGTGTTTGGTGGTGTGTTTTTGAGTCAGTGTGTGAGTATATATGTGGGTACTTGTGAATCAGTGTGGGAGTGTGTATGACGGTGTGTAGGCGAGAATGTGTGAGAGTATGCGAGGCTGAAGGTGTGAGTGAGTGTGTGAATGTGTGTACATGTGTTTGTTGGTAGGTGTTTGTTTGTCTGACTGATTTTGTGTGTGTGTTTCTGTGAGTGAGAGGGTGAAAGTTGTAGCTGTGTACATGTGTGTGAGTGTGTGAGTTGTGTGTAAGTGTGTGAGTGTTTCTGTAGCTGAGGGTTTAATTGTAATTGAATGATTCTGTCAGTGTGTGTGTGAATGAGTGTGTTTGCTTGTTTGTGGGTGTGAGCCTGTGTATTTGAATTTGTGTATGATTGTGTATTTTTGTGTCTCTGTGTGAGAGAGTTTGCCTGTGTATGGGCATATGTGTGTAAGTATGTTTATCTGTGTGTTGTGTGTGAGTGTGTGTTAGAATGTGCAGGTGTGTGTGAGTGAGTGTAAGTGTGTTTGGGTCAGAGTGTGAGTGGGTGTTCGGTGCAGGTGTGTGAGTGTGTGTCTGTTTGTGAGTGTGCTGAGATTATTTTTGTGAGTATAACAGTGAGTCTGTGTCTTCGTTTCTGTTAGTTGAGTGTATTCAGGTGTGTTTGGTATGCCTGTGTGGATGGACATGTTTGTGCATGTGTGAGGGTGAGAGTGTCAGTGTTTTTTTGTGTGTGTGATCATGTGTGAGTGAGAGCTGGCATCTGTGTATGTGTGTTTTAGTTTCTGGTTGTGTAGTATTGTGAGTGTGACTTTGTGTGTGTGTTTGTGTGTGAGTCTATTTTTGAGTGTGAGTGTGAAGATGGGAGTGCATTTGTGAGTCCATGTGTATTTGAAAGGCATTTTTTTCTTTGTGTGTGTGAGAGTAGGAGTGAATGTGATTGTGGGTGACAGTGTGGGTGTTGTTGAGTACAGGTGTGTGAGTATGTGCAGGTGTGTGTGATTGAGTGTGTTTGGATTTGCAAGTGAATGTGCATTTGGGTGCAGGTGTGGGAATGAGTGTGTTGGGTTTGAGTGTGTGTGGGCATGTGGTTGCAGTTGTGAGAGTGAGTGTGTGAGAGTGTATTAGGATGTTCAGGGATGTGAGTTTTGTACTGGGGTTATGTGGATGAGGAAGAGATGAGTGAGTGTGTATTTGTATGTTCATGTGTAGGCTTCTGGGTATTCACTTGGGTGTGAGAACACATGTGTACATTTGTATTTGTGAGGGTGTTCTTGGGTGAGTGTGTGAATGTGAAAGTAGGGGCATGTGTGTGTGTTGTGTGTTCACATGTGTGTTAAACTTCGTGTATATCTATGTGTGTTGGAGTGTTCGTGTGTATGAGAGAATGTGTGTTTGGGCATGTGTCTGTGTGCATGTGGAGGTGTGTGCAATTGTGAGTGTGTGAGTGAGTGTGTGCATGCGGGTGTGTGTTTCTGTAGGACTGAATGTATAAGTGTGCATATATGTGACATTTCAGGACTGTGTGATTGTGTGTGAGTCAGTGTGAGTGTCTGGGTGAACGGGTTGTGAGTGTGTGTGGGGGTATGTTTGTGTGTGTGTGTGAGTGTATATATGGGTATGTGTTGTGAGTGTGTGTGGGAGTGTGTATGACAGTGTTTGGGAGAGTATGTGTCAGTGTATGTCAGGCTGAAGCTGTGAGTTGTGTGTAAGTTTGTGAGTGTAACTGTAGGTGAGTGTGTAATTGTCATTGAGTGATTCTGTCACTGTGTGCCTGTGTATGAGTGTGTTTGCTTGTTTGTGGGTGTGTGCCTGTGTATTTGAATTTGGACCTGATTGTGTATTTTTGGACCTGAGTCTATTTTTGAGTGTGAGTGTGAAGATGGGAGTGCATTTGTGAGTCCATGTGTATTTGAAAGGCATTTTCTTCTTTGTGTGAGTGAGAGTAGGAGTGAATGTGATTGTGGGTGACAGTGTGGGTGTTGTTGAGTACAGGTGTGTGAGTATGTGCAGGTGTGTGTGATTGAGTGTGTTTGGATTTGCAAGTGAATGCGCATTTGGGTGCAGGTGTGGGAATGAGTGTGTTGGGTTTGAGTGTGTGTGGGCATGTGGTTGCAGTTGTGAGAGTGAGTGTGTGAGAGTGTATTAGGATGTTCAGGGATGTGAGTTTTGTACTGGGGTTATGTGGATGAGGAAGAGATGAGTGAGTGTGTATTTGTATGTTCATGTGTAGGCTTCTGGGTATTCACTTGGGTGTGAGAACACATGTGTACATTTGCATTTGTGAGGGTGTTCTTGGGTGAGTGTGTGAATGTGAAAGTAGGGGCATGTGTGTGTGTTGTGTGTTCACATGTGTGTTAAACTTCGTGTATATCTATGTGTGTTTGAGTGTTCGTGTGTATGAGAGAATGTGTGTTTGGGCATGTGTCTGTGTGCATGTGGAGGTGTGTGCAATTGTGAGTGTGTGAGTGAGTGTGTGCATGCAGGTGTGTGTTTCTGTAGGACTGAATGTATGAGTGTGCACCTAGGTGAGTGTTTATGTCTGTGAGTGTGATTGTGAATCAGCCTGTGTGAGTTTCTGTGTGTATGTGTTGTGAGAGTTTGTGTTTGGTGGTGTGTTTTTGAGTCAGTGTGTGAGTATATATGTGGGTACTTGTGAATGAGTGTGGGAGTGTGTATGACGGTGTGTAGGCGAGAATGTGTGAGAGTATGCGAGGCTGAAGGTGTGAGTGAGTGTGTGAATGTGTGTACATGTGTTTGTTGGTAGGTGTTTGTTTGTCTGACTGATTTTGTGTGTGTGTTTCTGTGAGTGAGAGGGTGAAAGTTGTAGCTGTGTACATGTGTGTGAGTGTGTGAGTTGTGTGTAAGTGTGTGAGTGTTTCTGTAGCTGAGGGTTTAATTGTAATTGAATGATTCTGTCAGTGTGTGTGTGAATGAGTGTGTTTGCTTGTTTGTGGGTGTGAGCCTGTGTATTTGAATTTGTGTATGATTGTGTATTTTTGTGTCTCTGTGTGAGAGAGTTTGCCTGTGTATGGGCATATGTGTGTAAGTATGTTTATCTGTGTGTTGTGTGTGAGTGTGTGTTAGAATGTGCACGTGTGTGTGAGTGACTGTAAGTGTGTTTGGGTCAGAGTGTGAGTGGGTGTTCGGTGCAGGTGTGTGAGTGTGTGTCTGTTTGTGAGTGTGCTGAGATTATTTTTGTGAGTATAACAGTGAGTCTGTGTCTTCGTTTCTGTTAGTTGAGTGTATTCAGGTGTGTTTGGTATGCCTGTGTGGATGGACATGTTTGTGTGTGTGTGAGGGTGAGAGTGTCAGTGTTTTTTTGTGTGTGTGATCATGTGTGAGTGAGAGCTGGCATCTGTGTATGTGTGTTTTAGTTTCTGGTTGTGTAGGATTGTGAGTGTGACTTTGTGTGTGTGTTTGTGTGTGAGTCTATTTTTGAGTGTGAGTGTGAAGATGGGAGTGCATTTGTGAGTCCATGTGTATTTGAAAGGCATTTTCTTCTTTGTGTGTGTGAGAGTAGGAGTGAATGTGATTGTGGGTGACAGTGTGGGTGTTGTTGAGTACAGGTGTGTGAGTATGTGCAGGTGTGTGTGATTGAGTGTGTTTGGATTTGCAAGTGAATGCGCATTTGGGTGCAGGTGTGGGAATGAGTGTGTTGGGTTTGAGTGTGTGTGGGCATGTGGTTGCAGTTGTGAGAGTGAGTGTGTGAGAGTGTATTAGGATGTTCAGGGATGTGAGTTTTGTACTGGGGTTATGTGGATGAGGAAGAGATGAGTGAGTGTGTATTTGTATGTTCATGTGTAGGCTTCTGGGTATTCACTTGGGTGTGAGAACACATGTGTACATTTGTATTTGTGAGGGTGTTCTTGGGTGAGTGTGTGAATGTGAAAGTAGGGGCATGTGTGTGTGTTGTGTGTTCACATGTGTGTTAAACTTCGTGTATATCTATGTGTGTTGGAGTGTTCGTGTGTATGAGAGAATGTGTGTTTGGGCATGTGTCTGTGTGCATGTGGAGGTGTGTGCAATTGTGAGTGTGTGAGTGAGTGTGTGCATGCGGGTGTGTGTTTCTGTAGGACTGAATGTATAAGTGTGCATATATGTGACATTTCAGGACTGTGTGATTGTGTGTGAGTCAGTGTGAGTGTCTGGGTGAACGGGTTGTGAGTGTGTGTGGGGGTATCTTTGTGTGTGTGTGAGTGTATATATGGGTATGTGTTGTGAGTGTGTGTGGGAGTGTGTATGACAGTGTTTGGGAGAGTATGTGTCAGTGTATGTCAGGCTGAAGCTGTGAGTTGTGTGTAAGTTTGTGAGTGTAACTGTAGGTGAGTGTGTAATTGTCATTGAGTGATTCTGTCACTGTGTGCCTGTGTATGAGTGTGTTTGCTTGTTTGTGGGTGTGTGCCTGTGTATTTGAATTTGGACCTGATTGTGTATTTTTGTGTCCCTGTGGGAAATAGTTTGCATGTGTATGGGAATATGTGTGCAAGTATGTGTATTAGTGTGTTGTGTGTGAGTGTGTGAGTGTGTGTGAGAATGTGCAGGTGTGTGTGAGTGAGTGTCATTGGGTTTGGGTCTGAGTGTGAGTGGATATTTGTTGCCGGTGTGTGAGTCTCAGTGTGTCTATCTGTGTGAGTGTGTTGACTTCTTGTTGGTGAGTATGACAGCGAGTGTATCTTTGTATGTTTGTGTTAGTTGGGTGTACTCAGGTGTGTTTGCTATGCCTCTGTGTATGCACATGTGTGTGTGAGGGTGAGTGTGTGAGTGTTTTATTGTGTAGGTGATTATGTGTGAATGAGAGCTGGCATCTCTGCATGTGTGTTTTTGTGTGTAAGTGTGTATGTTTGTGAGTGTGTATTTGTGTGTGTCTGATTGTGAGCCTAGTTTTGAGTGTGAGTGTGAATATGGGAGTGTATTTGTGTGTGCATGTGTATTTGAAAGGGATTTTCTTCTTTGTGCATGTGAGAGTAGGAGCGAATGTGATTGTGGTGACTGTGTGTGTTGTTGAGTGCAGGTGTGTGAGTATGTGCAGGTGTGTGTAATTGAGTGTGTTTGTATTGGCGTGTGAATGCGCATTTGGGTGCAGGTGTGGGAATTTGTGTCCAAGAGATTGTGTTAGTGTGTTCAGGTGTGTGATTGATGTAGAGGGGTTATGTGGACGAGAAGGAGACTGAGTGTGTCTTCGTATGTTAGTGTTCTTGCTTGTGTGTATTCAGGTATATGTGAGTACACGAGTGTGTTTGTATGTGTGAGGGTGTTTTTAGGAGTTTGTGAATGTGACTGCAGGTGTATGTGTGAGTGATGGCTTGTTCGTCTGTTCCGGTGTGTGGATGTGAGTGTATATATCTATTTGGGTTTTTGTGTTTGTATGTGTGTATGAGGGTGTATGTATGTATGTGCAGGTGGGTGGCGTATGTGTCTGTGTACATGGGTACGTGTGTGAATTTTTGAATATGTGCAGGAGTGAGAGTGTGCATGAGGGTGTGTGTTTCTGTAGGTTTGAGTATGTGAGTGGTTACATATGTGAGGGTTATGGGTGTGAGTTTTTCTTAGTGAGTATATATGTGTTTACATGATGTGACTGTGTGTAAGTGTGCATGATAGTGTGTGGGAGTGTGTAGGTGTGAGTGTATGTGAGGGGGATGGTGTGAGTACGTGTGTGAATGTGTGTACTCGTGTATGATTGTTGATGTTTGTGAGTGTGTGTGACTGCATGTGTGTGTGTTGAGTGTGTCTATGTAGGTGAGTGTTTGAGACTGTGTGTGTGAGTGCACGTGTGGGTGAGTGTGAGTGCGAGTGAGTCTTGGAGCGTGTGTATGTGTGTGGGGGCTGTTTGTGTATATCTATGTGTGTTTGTGTGTGTTTGAGTGTGAGTGAGTTTTTGTGTGCAGTTGATAACTGACTAAGTTAACTCAAGCATTGGTGGCCCATGCCTTGCTTCTTAGGCATTAGGAATGCTGAGTTTAGTAGCATTGTTTGTGGAGACTAGCCTAGAAGTCAAATCTCACCATGAAAAATAAGCTGGATCTGTCCCACACCTTTCATTCCAGCAATGGGATGCTGAGATTAGCAGGCAAGCAGTTGTAGGCCACCACGTTCAAAAAATTGCCAACGGAGGAAAAATGAAACTGAGCAAGGTGGTCAAAGACTGTTTTCCCAGCTAATGTAGAAAGCTGAAATTTGGGGGATTGTGGTGTCAGACTGTGTATGTGTGTGTGTGTGCATGCGTGTGTGTGAGTTGGAGTAAGTGTGTGAGTCTGTGAATGTAAGTGTGTGTGTTCAAGTGTGGGTGAGTGTGTGAGTGTGAGTGTGTGTATTTGTGTGTTTATTTGTGTGAGTCTACTTTTGAGTGAGTGTGAATGTGTGAGTGCATTTGTGTGTACATGTGTATTGGAATGTGAGTTTGAGTGGGTGTGTGTTCTTTTACGTTAATGTGTTGACATCTGGGTATTCACGTGGGAGTGAGAATGTATGTGTGTGTATATGTGCGGGTGTTTTTGGGTGGGTGTGTGGATGTGAAAGTACGGGAATGTGTGTGTGTGTGATTGTTTGTGTTACTGTTTATGTATATCTATATGTGTTTGTGTGTTTGTATGGGTCAATGAGAGTGTGTATGTGTGCTTGTGCATGTGTCTGTGTACTTGTGTAAGAATGTGAATTTGTGAAGGTGTGTGAGTGAATTTGTACATGCAGGTGTGTGTTTCTGTATGACTGATTGTATGAGTGTGCACCTAGGTGAGTGTTTATGTCTGTGAATGTGATTGTGAGACAGCCTGTGTGAGTTTCTGTGTGTATGTGTTGTGAGAGTTTGTGTTTGGTGGTGTGTTTTTGAGTCAGTGTGTGAGTATATATGTGGGTACTTGTGAATCAGTGTGGGAGTGTGTATGACAGTGTGTGGGCGAGAATGTGTGAGAGTATGCGAGACTGAAGGTGTAAGTGAGTGTGTGAATGTGTGTACATGTGTTTGTTGGTAGGTGTTTGTTTGTCTGACTGATTTTGTGTGTGTGTTTCTGTGAGTGAGAGGGTGAAAGTTGTAGGTGTGTACATGTGTGTGAGTGTGTGAGTTGTGTGTAAGTGTGTGAGTGTTTCTGTAGCTGAGGGTTTAATTGTAATTGAATGATTCTGTCAGTGTGTGTGTGAATGAGTGTGTTTGCTTGTTTGTGGGTGTGAGCCTGTGTATTTGAATTTGTGTATGATTGTGTATTTTTGTGTATCTGTGTGAGAGAGTTTGCATGTGTATGGGCATATGTGTGTAAGTATGTTTATCTGTGTGTTGTGTGTGAGTGTGTGTTAGAATGTGCAGGTGTGTGTGAGTGAGTGTAAGTGTGTTTGGGTCAGAGTGTGAGTGGGTGTTCGGTGCAGGTGTGTGAGTGTGTGTCTGTTTGTGAGTGTGCTGAGATTATTTTTGTGAGTATAACAGTGAGTCTGTGTCTTCGTTTCTGTTAGTTGAGTGTATTCAGGTGTGTTTGGTATGCCTGTGTGGATGGACATGTTTGTGTGTGTGTGAGGGTGAGAGTGTCAGTGTTTTTTTGTGTGTGTGATCATGTGTGAGTGAGAGCTGGCATCTGTGTATGTGTGTTTTAGTTTCTGGTTGTGTAGGATTGTGAGTGTGACTTTGTGTGTGTGTTTGTGTGTGAGTCTATTTTTGAGTGTGAGTGTGAAGATGGGAGTGCATTTGTGAGTCCATGTGTATTTGAAAGGCATTTTCTTCTTTGTGTGTGTGAGAGTAGGAGTGAATGTGATTGTGGGTGACAGTGTGGGTGTTGTTGAGTACAGGTGTGTGAGTATGTGCAGGTGTGTGTGATTGAGTGTGTTTGGATTTGCAAGTGAATGCGCATTTGGGTGCAGGTGTGGGAATGAGTGTGTTGGGTTTGAGTGTGTGTGGGCATGTGGTTGCAGTTGTGAGAGTGAGTGTGTGAGAGTGTATTAGGATGTTCAGGGATGTGAGTTTTGTACTGGGGTTATGTGGATGAGGAAGAGATGAGTGAGTGTGTATTTGTATGTTCATGTGTAGGCTTCTGGGTATTCACTTGGGTGTGAGAACACATGTGTACATTTGTATTTGTGAGGGTGTTCTTGGGTGAGTGTGTGAATGTGAAAGTAGGGGCATGTGTGTGTGTTGTGTGTTCACATGTGTGTTAAACTTCGTGTATATCTATGTGTGTTGGAGTGTTCGTGTGTATGAGAGAATGTGTGTTTGGGCATGTGTCTGTGTGCATGTGGAGGTGTGTGCAATTGTGAGTGTGTGAGTGAGTGTGTGCATGCGGGTGTGTGTTTCTGTAGGACTGAATGTATAAGTGTGCATATATGTGACATTTCAGGACTGTGTGATTGTGTGTGAGTCAGTGTGAGTGTCTGGGTGAATGGGTTGTGAGTGTGTGTGGGGGTATGTTTGTGTGTGTGTGTGAGTGTATATATGGGTATGTGTTGTGAGTGTGTGTGGGAGTGTGTATGACAGTGTTTGGGAGAGTATGTGTCAGTGTATGTCAGGCTGAAGCTGTGAGTTGTGTGTAAGTTTGTGAGTGTAACTGTAGGTGAGTGTGTAATTGTCATTGAGTGATTCTGTCACTGTGTGACTGTGTATGAGTGTGTTTGCTTGTTTGTGGGTGTGTGCCTGTGTATTTGAATTTGGACCTGATTGTGTATTTTTGTGTCCCTGTGGGAAATAGTTTGCATGTGTATGGGAATATGTGTGCAAGTATGTGTATTAGTGTGTTGTGTGTGAGTGTGTGAGTGTGTGTGAGAATGTGCAGGTGTGTGTGAGTGAGTGTCATTGGGTTTGGGTCTGAGTGTGAGTGGATATTTGTTGCCGGTGTGTGAGTCTCAGTGTGTCTATTTGTGTGAGTGTGTTGACTTCTTGTTGGTGAGTATGACAGCGAGTGTATCTTTGTATGTTTGTGTTAGTTGGGTGTACTCAGGTGTGTTTGCTATGCCTCTGTGTATGCACATGTGTGTGTGAGGGTGAGTGTGTGAGTGTTTTATTGTGTAGGTGATTATGTGTGAATGAGTGCTGGCATCTCTGCATGTGTGTTTTTGTGTGTAAGTGTGTATGTTTGTGAGTGTGTATTTGTGTGTGTCTGATTGTGAGCCTAGTTTTGAGTGTGAGTGTGAATATGGGAGTGTATTTGTGTGTGCATGTGTATTTGAAAGGGATTTTCTTCTTTGTGCATGTGAGAGTAGGAGCGAATGTGATTGTGGTGACTGTGTGTGTTGTTGAGTGCAGGTGTGTGAGTATGTGCAGGTGTGTGTAATTGAGTGTGTTTGTATTGGCGTGTGAATGCGCATTTGGGTGCAGGTGTGGGAATTTGTGTCCAAGAGATTGTGTTAGTGTGTTCAGGTGTGTGATTGATGTAGAGGGGTTATGTGGACGAGAAGGAGACTGAGTGTGTCTTCGTATGTTAGTGTTCTTGCTTGTGTGTATTCAGGTATATGTGAGTACACGTGTGTGTTTGTATGTGTGAGGGTGTTTTTAGGAGTTTGTGAATGTGACTGCAGGTGTATGTGTGAGTGATGGCTTGTTCGTCTGTTCCGGTGTGTGGATGTGAGTGTATATATCTATTGGGTTTTTGTGTTTATATGTGTGTATGAGGGTGTATGTATGTATGTGCAGGTGGGTGGCGTATGTGTCTGTGTACATGGGTACGTGTGTGAATTTTTGAATATGTGCAGGAGTGAGAGTGTGCATGAGGGTGTGTGTTTCTGTAGGTTTGAGTATGTGAGTGGTTACATATGTGAGGGTTATGGGTGTGAGTTTTTCTTAGTGAGTATATATGTGTTTACATGATGTGACTGTGTGTAAGTGTGCATGATAGTGTGTGGGAGTGTGTAGGTGTGAGTGTATGTGAGGGGGATGGTGTGAGTACGTGTGTGAATGTGTGTACTCGTGTATGATTGTTGATGTTTGTGAGTGTGTGTGACTGCATGTGTGTGTGTTGAGTGTGTCTATGTAGGTGAGTGTTTGAGACTGTGTGTGAGTGCACGTGTGGGTGAGTGTGAGTGCGAGTGAGTCTTGGAGCGTGTGTATGTGTGTGGGGGCTGTTTGTATATATCTATGTGTGTTTGTGTGTGTTTGAGTGTGAGTGAGTTTTTGTCTGCAGTTGATAACTGACTAAGTTAACTCAAGCATTGGTGGCCCATGCCTTGCTTCTTAGGCATTAGGAATGCTGAGTTTCGTAGCATTGTTTGTGGAGACTAGCCTAGAAGTCAAATCTCACCATGAAAAATAAGCTGGATCTGTCCCACACCTTTCATTCCAGCAATGGGATGCTGAGATTAGCAGGCAAGCAGTTGTAGGCCACCACGTTCAAAAAATTGCCAACGGAGGAAAAATGAAACTGAGCAAGGTGGTCAAAGACTGTTTTCCCAGCTAATGTAGAAAGCTGAAATTTGGGGGATTGTGGTGTCAGACTGTGTATGTGTGTGTGTGTGTGTGTGCATGCGTGTGTGTGAGTTGGAGTAAGTGTGTGAGTCTGTGAATGTAAGTGTGTGTGTTCAAGTGTGGGTGAGTGTGTGAGTGTGAGTGTGTGTATTTGTGTGTTTATTTGTGTGAGTCTACTTTTGAGTGAGTGTGAATGTGTGAGTGCATTTGTGTGTACATGTGTATTGGAATGTGAGTTTGAGTGGGTGTGTGTTCTTTTACGTTAATGTGTTGACATCTGGGTATTCACGTGGGAGTGAGAATGTATGTGTGTGTATATGTGTGGGTGTTTTTGGGTGGGTGTGTGGATGTGAAAGTACGGGAATGTGTGTGTGTGATTGTTTGTGTTACTGTTTATGTATATCTATATGTGTTTGTGTGTTTGTATGGGTCAATGAGAGTGTGTATGTGTGCTTGTGCATGTGTCTGTGTACTTGTGTAAGAGTGTGAATTTGTGAAGGTGTGTGAGTGAATTTGTACATGCAGGTGTGTGTTTCTGTATGACTGATTGTATGAGTGTGCACCTAGGTGAGTGTTTATGTCTGTGAATGTGATTGTGAGACAGCCTGTGTGAGTTTCTGTGTGTATGTGTTGTGAGAGTTTGTGTTTGGTGGTGTGTTTTTGAGTCAGTGTGTGAGTATATATGTGGGTACTTGTGAATCAGTGTGGGAGTGTGTATGACAGTGTGTGGGCGAGAATGTGTGAGAGTATGTGAGACTGAAGGTGTAAGTGAGTGTGTGAATGTGTGTACATGTGTTTGTTGGTAGGTGTTTGTCTGACTGATATTGTGTGTGTGTTTCTGTGAGTGAGAGGGTGAAAGTTGTAGGTGTGTACATGTGTGTGAGTGTGTGAGTTGTGTGTAAGTGTGTGAGTGTTTCTGTAGCTGAGGGTTTAATTGTAATTGAATGATTCTGTCAGTGTGTGTGTGAATGAGTGTGTTTGCTTGTTTGTGGGTGTGAGCCTGTGTATTTGAATTTGTGTATGATTGTGTATTTTTGTGTCTCTGTGTGAGAGAGTTTGCATGTGTATGGGCATATGTGTGTAAGTATGTTTATCTGTGTGTTGTGTGTGAGTGTGTGTTAGAATGTGCAGGTGTGTGTGAGTGAGTGTAAGTGTGTTTGGGTCAGAGTGTGAGTGGGTGTTCGGTGCAGGTGTGTGAGTGTGTGTCTGTTTGTGAGTGTGCTGAGATTATTTTTGTGAGTATAACAGTGAGTCTGTGTCTTCGTTTCTGTTAGTTGAGTGTATTCAGGTGTGTTTGGTATGCCTGTGTGGATGGACATGTTTGTGTGTGTGTGAGGGTGAGAGTGTCAGTGTTTTTTTGTGTGTGTGATCATGTGTGAGTGAGAGCTGGCATCTGTGTATGTGTGTTTTAGTTTCTGGTTGTGTAGGATTGTGAGTGTGACTTTGTGTGTGTGTTTGTGTGTGAGTCTATTTTTGAGTGTGAGTGTGAAGATGGGAGTGCATTTGTGAGTCCATGTGTATTTGAAAGGCATTTTCTTCTTTGTGTGTGTGAGAGTAGGAGTGAATGTGATTGTGGGTGACAGTGTGGGTGTTGTTGAGTACAGGTGTGTGAGTATGTGCAGGTGTGTGTGATTGAGTGTGTTTGGATTTGCAAGTGAATGCGCATTTGGGTGCAGGTGTGGGAATGAGTGTGTTGGGTTTGAGTGTGTGTGGGCATGTGGTTGCAGTTGTGAGAGTGAGTGTGTGAGAGTGTATTAGGATGTTCAGGGATGTGAGTTTTGTACTGGGGTTATGTGGATGAGGAAGAGATGAGTGAGTGTGTATTTGTATGTTCATGTGTAGGCTTCTGGGTATTCACTTGGGTGTGAGAACACATGTGTACATTTGTATTTGTGAGGGTGTTCTTGGGTGAGTGTGTGAATGTGAAAGTAGGGGCATGTGTGTGTGTTGTGTGTTCACATGTGTGTTAAACTTCGTGTATATCTATGTGTGTTTGAGTGTTCGTGTGTATGAGAGAATGTGTGTTTGGGCATGTGTCTGTGTGCATGTGGAGGTGTGTGCAATTGTGAGTGTGTGAGTGAGTGTGTGCATGCGGGTGTGTGTTTCTGTAGGACTGAATGTATGAGTGTGCACCTAGGTGAGTGTTTATGTCTGTGAGTGTGATTGTGAATCAGCCTGTGTGAGTTTCTGTGTGTATGTGTTGTGAGAGTTTGTGTTTGGTGGTGTGTTTTTGAGTCAGTGTGTGAGTATATATGTGGGTACTTGTGAATGAGGGTGGGAGTGTGTATGACGGTGTGTAGGCGAGAATGTGTGAGAGTATGCGAGGCTGAAGGTGTGAGTGAGTGTGTGAATGTGTGTACATGTGTTTGGTGGTAGGTGTTTGTCTGACTGATTTTGTGTATGTGTTTCTGTGAGTGAGAGGGTGAAAGTTGTAGCTGTGTACATGTGTGTGAGTGTGTGAGTTGTGTGTAAGTGTGTGAGTGTTTCTGTAGCTGAGGGTTTAATTGTAATTGAATGATTCTGTCAGTGTGTGTGTGAATGAGTGTGTTTGCTTGTTTGTGGGTGTGAGCCTGTGTATTTGAATTTGTGTATGATTGTGTATTTTGGTGTCTCTGTGTGAGAGAGTTTGCATGTGTATGGGCATATGTGTGTAAGTATGTTTATCTGTGTGTTGTGTGTGAGTGTGTGTTAGAATGTGCAGGTGTGTGTGAGTGAGTGTAAGTGTGTTTGGGTCAGAGTGTGAGTGGGTGTTCGGTGCAGGTGTGTGAGTGTGTGTCTGTTTGTGAGTGTGCTGAGATTATTTTTGTGAGTATAACAGTGAGTCTGTGTCTTCGTTTCTGTTAGTTGAGTGTATTCAGGTGTGTTTGGTATGCCTGTGTGGATGGACATGTTTGTGTGTGTGTGAGGGTGAGAGTGTCAGTGTTTTTTTGTGTGTGTGATCATGTGTGAGTGAGAGCTGGCATCTGTGTATGTGTGTTTTAGTTTCTGGTTGTGTAGGATTGTGAGTGTGACTTTGTGTGTGTGTTTGTGTGTGAGTCTATTTTTGAGTGTGAGTGTGAAGATGGGAGTGCATTTGTGAGTCCATGTGTATTTGAAAGGCATTTTCTTCTTTGTGTGTGTGAGAGTAGGAGTGAATGTGATTGTGGGTGACAGTGTGGGTGTTGTTGAGTACAGGTGTGTGAGTATGTGCAGGTGTGTGTGATTGAGTGTGTTTGGATTTGCAAGTGAATGCGCATTTGGGTGCAGGTGTGGGAATGAGTGTGTTGGGTTTGAGTGTGTGTGGGCATGTGGTTGCAGTTGTGAGAGTGAGTGTGTGAGAGTGTATTAGGATGTTCAGGGATGTGAGTTTTGTACTGGGGTTATGTGGATGAGGAAGAGATGAGTGAGTGTGTATTTGTATGTTCATGTGTAGGCTTCTGGGTATTCACTTGGGTGTGCGAACACATGTGTACATTTGTATTTGTGAGGGTGTTCTTGGGTGAGTGTGTGAATGTGAAAGTAGGGGCATGTGTGTGTGTTGTGTGTTCACATGTGTGTTAAACTTCGTGTATATCTATGTGTGTTTGAGTGTTCGTGTGTATGAGAGAATGTGTGTTTGGGCATGTGTCTGTGTGCATGTGGAGGTGTGTGCAATTGTGAGTGTGTGAGTGAGTGTGTGCATGCGGGTGTGTGTTTCTGTAGGACTGAATGTATAAGTGTGCATATATGTGACATTTCAGGACTGTGTGATTGTGTGTGAGTCAGTGTGAGTGTCTGGGTGAACGGGTTGTGAGTGTGTGTGGGGGTATGTTTATGTGTGTGTGTGAGTGTATATATGGGTATGTGTTGTGAATGTGTGTGGGAGTGTGTATGACAGTGTTTGGGAGAGTATGTGTCAGTGTATGTCAGGCTGAAGCTGTGAGTTGTGTGTAAGTTTGTGAGTGTAACTGTAGGTGAGTGTGTAATTGTCATTGAGTGATTCTGTCACTGTGTGACTGTGTATGAGTGTGTTTGCTTGTTTGTGGGTGTGTGCCTGTGTATTTGAATTTGGACCTGATTGTGTATTTTTGTGTCCCTGTGGGAAATAGTTTGCATGTGTATGGGAATATGTGTGCAAGTATGTGTATTAGTGTGTTGTGTGTGAGTGTGTGAGTGTGTGTGAGAATGTGCAGGTGTGTGTGAGTGAGTGTCATTGGGTTTGGGTCTGAGTGTGAGTGGATATTTGTTGCCGGTGTGTGAGTCTCAGTGTGTCTATGTGTGTGAGTGTGTTGACTTCTTGTTGGTGAGTATGACAGCGAGTGTATCTTTGTATGTTTGTGTTAGTTGGGTGTACTCAGGTGTGTTTGCTATGCCTCTGTGTATGCACATGTGTGTGTGAGGGTGAGTGTGTGAGTGTTTTATTGTGTAGGTGATTATGTGTGAATGAGAGCTGGCATCTCTGCATGTGTGTTTTTGTGTGTAAGTGTGTATGTTTGTGAGTGTGTATTTGTGTGTGTCTGATTGTGAGCCTAGTTTTGAGTGTGAGTGTGAATATGGGAGTGTATTTGTGTGTGCATGTGTATTTGAAAGGGATTTTCTTCTTTGTGCATGTGAGAGTAGGAGCGAATGTGATTGTGGTGACTGTGTGTGTTGTTGAGTGCAGGTGTGTGAGTATGTGCAGGTGTGTGTAATTGAGTGTGTTTGTATTGGCGTGTGAATGCGCATTTGGGTGCAGGTGTGGGAATTTGTGTCCAAGAGATCGTGTTAGTGTGTTCAGGTGTGTGATTGATGTAGAGGGGTTATGTGGACGAGAAGGAGACTGAGTGTGTCTTCGTATGTTAGTGTTCTTGCTTGTGTGTATTCAGGTATATGTGAGTACACGTGTGTGTTTGTATGTGTGAGGGTGTTTTTAGGAGTTTGTGAATGTGACTGCAGGTGTATGTGTGAGTGATGGCTTGTTCGTCTGTTCCGGTGTGTGGATGTGAGTGTATATATCTATTGGGTTTTTGTGTTTATATGTGTGTATGAGGGTGTATGTATGTATGTGCAGGTGGGTGGCGTATGTGTCTGTGTACATGGGTACGTGTGTGAATTTTTGAATATGTGCAGGAGTGAGAGTGTGCATGAGGGTGTGTGTTTCTGTAGGTTTGAGTATGTGAGTGGTTACATATGTGAGGGTTATGGGTGTGAGTTTTTCTTAGTGAGTATATATGTGTTTACATGATGTGACTGTGTGTAAGTGTGCATGATAGTGTGTGGGAGTGTGTAGGTGTGAGTGTATGTGAGGGGGATGGTGTGAGTACGTGTGTGAATGTGTGTACTCGTGTATGATTGTTGATGTTTGTGAGTGTGTGTGACTGCATGTGTGTGTGTTGAGTGTGTCTATGTAGGTGAGTGTTTGAGACTGTGTGTGTGAGTGCACGTGTGGGTGAGTGTGAGTGCGAGTGAGTCTTGGAGCGTGTGTATGTGTGTGGGGGCTGTTTGTATATATCTATGTGTGTTTGTGTGTGTTTGAGTGTGAGTGAGTTTTTGTCTGCAGTTGATAACTGACTAAGTTAACTCAAGCATTGGTGGCCCATGCCTTGCTTCTTAGGCATTAGGAATGCTGAGTTTCGTAGCATTGTTTGTGGAGACTAGCCTAGAAGTCAAATCTCACCATGAAAAATAAGCTGGATCTGTCCCACACCTTTCATTCCAGCAATGGGATGCTGAGATTAGCAGGCAAGCAGTTGTAGGCCACCACGTTCAAAAAATTGCCAACGGAGGAAAAATGAAACTGAGCAAGGTGGTCAAAGACTGTTTTCCCAGCTAATGTAGAAAGCTGAAATTTGGGGGATTGTGGTGTCAGACTGTGTATGTGTGTGTGTGTGTGTGTGCATGCGTGTGTGTGAGTTGGAGTAAGTGTGTGAGTCTGTGAATGTAAGTGTGTGTGTTCAAGTGTGGGTGAGTGTGTGAGTGTGAGTGTGTGTATTTGTGTGTTTATTTGTGTGAGTCTACTTTTGAGTGAGTGTGAATGTGTGAGTGCATTTGTGTGTACATGTGTATTGGAATGTGAGTTTGAGTGGGTGTGTGTTCTTTTACGTTAATGTGTTGACATCTGGGTATTCACGTGGGAGTGAGAATGTATGTGTGTGTATATGTGCGGGTGTTTTTGGGTGGGTGTGTGGATGTGAAAGTACGGGAATGTGTGTGTGTGATTGTTTGTGTTACTGTTTATGTATATCTATATGTGTTTGTGTGTTTGTATGGGTCAATGAGAGTGTGTATGTGTGCTTGTGCATGTGTCTGTGTACTTGTGTAAGAGTGTGAATTTGTGAAGGTGTGTGAGTGAATTTGTACATGCAGGTGTGTGTTTCTGTATGACTGATTGTATGAGTGTGCACCTAGGTGAGTGTTTATGTCTGTGAATGTGATTGTGAGACAGCCTGTGTGAGTTTCTGTGTGTATGTGTTGTGAGAGTTTGTGTTTGGTGGTGTGTTTTTGAGTCAGTGTGTGAGTATATATGTGGGTACTTGTGAATCAGTGTGGGAGTGTGTATGACAGTGTGTGGGCGAGAATGTGTGAGAGTATGTGAGACTGAAGGTGTAAGTGAGTGTGTGAATGTGTGTACATGTGTTTGTTGGTAGGTGTTTGTCTGACTGATATTGTGTGTGTGTTTCTGTGAGTGAGAGGGTGAAAGTTGTAGGTGTGTACATGTGTGTGAGTGTGTGAGTTGTGTGTAAGTGTGTGAGTGTTTCTGTAGCTGAGGGTTTAATTGTAATTGAATGATTCTGTCAGTGTGTGTGTGAATGAGTGTGTTTGCTTGTTTGTGGGTGTGAGCCTGTGTATTTGAATTTGTGTATGATTGTGTATTTTTGTGTCTCTGTGTGAGAGAGTTTGCATGTGTATGGGCATATGTGTGTAAGTATGTTTATCTGTGTGTTGTGTGTGAGTGTGTGTTAGAATGTGCAGGTGTGTGTGAGTGTAAGTGTGTTTGGGTCAGAGTGTGAGTGGGTGTTCGGTGCAGGTGTGTGAGTGTGTGTCTGTTTGTGAGTGTGCTGAGATTATTTTTGTGAGTATAACAGTGAGTCTGTGTCTTCGTTTCTGTTAGTTGAGTGTATTCAGGTGTGTTTGGTATGCCTGTGTGGATGGACATGTTTGTGTGTGTGTGAGGGTGAGAGTGTCAGTGTTTTTTTGTGTGTGTGATCATGTGTGAGTGAGAGCTGGCATCTGTGTATGTGTGTTTTAGTTTCTGGTTGTGTAGGATTGTGAGTGTGACTTTGTGTGTGTGTTTGTGTGTGAGTCTATTTTTGAGTGTGAGTGTGAAGATGGGAGTGCATTTGTGAGTCCATGTGTATTTGAAAGGCATTTTCTTCTTTGTGTGTGTGAGAGTAGGAGTGAATGTGATTGTGGGTGACAGTGTGGGTGTTGTTGAGTACAGGTGTGTGAGTATGTGCAGGTGTGTGTGATTGAGTGTGTTTGGATTTGCAAGTGAATGCGCATTTGGGTGCAGGTGTGGGAATGAGTGTGTTGGGTTTGAGTGTGTGTGGGCATGTGGTTGCAGTTGTGAGAGTGAGTGTGTGAGAGTGTATTAGGATGTTCAGGGATGTGAGTTTTGTACTGGGGTTATGTGGATGAGGAAGAGATGAGTGAGTGTGTATTTGTATGTTCATGTGTAGGCTTCTGGGTATTCACTTGGGTGTGAGAACACATGTGTACATTTGTATTTGTGAGGGTGTTCTTGGGTGAGTGTGTGAATGTGAAAGTAGGGGCATGTGTGTGTGTTGTGTGTTCACATGTGTGTTAAACTTCGTGTATATCTATGTGTGTTTGAGTGTTCGTGTGTATGAGAGAATGTGTGTTTGGGCATGTGTCTGTGTGCATGTGGAGGTGTGTGCAATTGTGAGTGTGTGAGTGAGTGTGTGCATGCGGGTGTGTTTCTGTAGGACTGAATGTATGAGTGTGCACCTAGGTGAGTGTTTATGTCTGTGAGTGTCATTGTGAATCAGCCTGTGTGAGTTTCTGTGTGTATGTGTTGTGAGAGTTTGTGTTTGGTGGTGTGTTTTTGAGTCAGTGTGTGAGTATATATGTGGGTACTTGTGAATGAGTGTGGGAGTGTGTATGACGGTGTGTAGGCGAGAATGTGTGAGAGTATGCGAGGCTGAAGGTGTGAGTGAGTGTGTGAATGTGTGTACATGTGTTTGTTGGTAGGTGTTTGTCTGACTGATTTTGTGTATGTGTTTCTGTGAGTGAGAGGGTGAAAGTTGTAGCTGTGTACATGTGTGTGAGTGTGTGAGTTGTGTGTAAGTGTGTGAGTGTTTCTGTAGCTGAGGGTTTAATTGTAATTGAATGATTCTGTCAGTGTGTGTGTGAATGAGTGTGTTTGCTTGTTTGTGGGTGTGAGCCTGTGTATTTGAATTTGTGTATGATTGTGTATTTTTGTGTCTCTGTGTGAGAGAGTTTGCATGTGTATGGGCATATGTGTGTAAGTATGTTTATCTGTGTGTTGTGTGTGAGTGTGTGTTAGAATGTGCAGGTGTGTGTGAGTGAGTGTAAGTGTGTTTGGGTCAGAGTGTGAGTGGGTGTTCGGTGCAGGTGTGTGAGTGTATGTCTGTTTGTGAGTGTGCTGAGATTATTTTTGTGAGTATAACAGTGAGTCTGTGTCTTCGTTTCTGTTAGTTGAGTGTATTCAGGTGTGTTTGGTATGCCTGTGTGGATGGACATGTTTGTGTGTGTGTGAGGGTGAGAGTGTCAGTGTTTTTTTGTGTGTGTGATCATGTGTGAGTGAGAGCTGGCATCTGTGTATGTGTGTTTTAGTTTCTGGTTGTGTAGGATTGTGAGTGTGACTTTGTGTGTGTGTTTGTGTGTGAGTCTATTTTTGAGTGTGAGTGTGAAGATGGGAGTGCATTTGTGAGTCCATGTGTATTTGAAAGGCATTTTCTTCTTTGTGTGAGTGAGAGTAGGAGTGAATGTGATTGTGGGTGACAGTGTGGGTGTTGTTGAGTACAGGTGTGTGAGTATGTGCAGGTGTGTGTGATTGAGTGTGTTTGGATTTGCAAGTGAATGCGCATTTGGGTGCAGGTGTGGGAATGAGTGTGTTGGGTTTGAGTGTGTGTGGGCATGTGGTTGCAGTTGTGAGAGTGAGTGTGTGAGAGTGTATTAGGATGTTCAGGGATGTGAGTTTTGTACTGGGGTTATGTGGATGAGGAAGAGATGAGTGAGTGTGTATTTGTATGTTCATGTGTAGGCTTCTGGGTATTCACTTGGGTGTGAGAACACATGTGTACATTTGCATTTGTGAGGGTGTTCTTGGGTGAGTGTGTGAATGTGAAAGTAGGGGCATGTGTGTGTGTTGTGTGTTCACATGTGTGTTAAACTTCGTGTATATCTATGTGTGTTTGAGTGTTCGTGTGTATGAGAGAATGTGTGTTTGGGCATGTGTCTGTGTGGATGTGGAGGTGTGTGCAATTGTGAGTGTGTGAGTGAGTGTGTGCATGCAGGTGTGTGTTTCTGTAGGACTGAATGTATGAGTGTGCACCTAGGTGAGTGTTTATGTCTGTGAGTGTGATTGTGAATCAGCCTGTGTGAGTTTCTGTGTGTATGTGTTGTGAGAGTTTGTGTTTGGTGGTGTGTTTTTGAGTCAGTGTGTGAGTATATATGTGGGTACTTGTGAATGAGGGTGGGAGTGTGTATGACGGTGTGTAGGCGAGAATGTGTGAGAGTATGCGAGGCTGAAGGTGTGAGTGAGTGTGTGAATGTGTGTACATGTGTTTGGTGGTAGGTGTTTGTCTGACTGATTTTGTGTATGTGTTTCTGTGAGTGAGAGGGTGAAAGTTGTAGCTGTGTACATGTGTGTGAGTGTGTGAGTTGTGTGTAAGTGTGTGAGTGTTTCTGTAGCTGAGGGTTTAATTGTAATTGAATGATTCTGTCAGTGTGTGTGTGAATGAGTGTGTTTGCTTGTTTGTGGGTGTGAGCCTGTGTATTTGAATTTGTGTATGATTGTGTATTTTGGTGTCTCTGTGTGAGAGAGTTTGCATGTGTATGGGCATATGTGTGTAAGTATATTTATCTGTGTGTTGTGTGTGAGTGTGTGTTAGAATGTGCAGGTGTGTGTGAGTGAGTGTAAGTGTGTTTGGGTCAGAGTGTGAGTGGGTGTTCGGTGCAGGTGTGTGAGTGTGTGTCTGTTTGTGAGTGTGCTGAGATTATTTTTGTGAGTATAACAGTGAGTCTGTGTCTTCGTTTCTGTTAGTTGAGTGTATTCAGGTGTGTTTGGTATGCCTGTGTGGATGGACATGTTTGTGTGTGTGTGAGGGTGAGAGTGTCAGTGTTTTTTTGTGTGTGTGATCATGTGTGAGTGAGAGCTGGCATCTGTGTATGTGTGTTTTAGTTTCTGGTTGTGTAGGATTGTGAGTGTGACTTTGTGTGTGTGTTTGTGTGTGAGTCTATTTTTGAGTGTGAGTGTGAAGATGGGAGTGCATTTGTGAGTCCATGTGTATTTGAAAGGCATTTTCTTCTTTGTGTGTGTGAGAGTAGGAGTGAATGTGATTGTGGGTGACAGTGTGGGTGTTGTTGAGTACAGGTGTGTGAGTATGTGCAGGTGTGTGTGATTGAGTGTGTTTGGATTTGCAAGTGAATGCGCATTTGGGTGCAGGTGTGGGAATGAGTGTGTTGGGTTTGAGTGTGTGTGGGCATGTGGTTGCAGTTGTGAGAGTGAGTGTGTGAGAGTGTATTAGGATGTTCAGGGATGTGAGTTTTGTACTGGGGTTATGTGGATGAGGAAGAGATGAGTGAGTGTGTATTTGTATGTTCATGTGTAGGCTTCTGGGTATTCACTTGGGTGTGAGAACACATGTGTACATTTGTATTTGTGAGGGTGTTCTTGGGTGAGTGTGTGAATGTGAAAGTAGGGGCATGTGTGTGTGTTGTGTGTTCACATGTGTGTTAAACTTCGTGTATATCTATGTGTGTTTGAGTGTTCGTGTGTATGAGAGAATGTGTGTTTGGGCATGTGTCTGTGTGCATGTGGAGGTGTGTGCAATTGTGAGTGTGTGAGTGAGTGTGTGCATGCGGGTGTGTGTTTCTGTAGGACTGAATGTATAAGTGTGCATATATGTGACATTTCAGGACTGTGTGATTGTGTGTGAGTCAGTGTGAGTGTCTGGGTGAACGGGTTGTGAGTGTGTGTGGGGGTATGTTTGTGTGTGTGTGTGAGTGTATATATGGGTATGTGTTGTGAGTGTGTGTGGGAGTGTGTATGACAGTGTTTGGGAGAGTATGTGTCAGTGTATGTCAGGCTGAAGCTGTGAGTTGTGTGTAAGTTTGTGAGTGTAACTGTAGGTGAGTGTGTAATTGTCATTGAGTGATTCTGTCACTGTGTGACTGTGTATGAGTGTGTTTGCTTGTTTGTGGGTGTGTGCCTGTGTATTTGAATTTGGACCTGATTGTGTATTTTTGTGTCCCTGTGGGAAATAGTTTGCATGTGTATGGGAATATGTGTGCAAGTATGTGTATTAGTGTGTTGTGTGTGAGTGTGTGAGTGTGTGTGAGAATGTGCAGGTGTGTGTGAGTGAGTGTCATTGGGTTTGGGTCTGAGTGTGAGTGGATATTTGTTGCCGGTGTGTGAGTCTCAGTGTGTCTATGTGTGTGAGTGTGTTGACTTCTTGTTGGTGAGTATGACAGCGAGTGTATCTTTGTATGTTTGTGTTAGTTGGGTGTACTCAGGTGTGTTTGCTATGCCTCTGTGTATGCACATGTGTGTGTGAGGGTGAGTGTGTGAGTGTTTTATTGTGTAGGTGATTATGTGTGAATGAGAGCTGGCATCTCTGCATGTGTGTTTTTGTGTGTAAGTGTGTATGTTTGTGAGTGTGTATTTGTGTGTGTCTGATTGTGAGCCTAGTTTTGAGTGTGAGTGTGAATATGGGAGTGTATTTGTGTGTGCATGTGTATTTGAAAGGGATTTTCTTCTTTGTGCATGTGAGAGTAGGAGCGAATGTGATTGTGGTGACTGTGTGTGTTGTTGAGTGCAGGTGTGTGAGTATGTGCAGGTGTGTGTAATTGAGTGTGTTTGTATTGGCGTGTGAATGCGCATTTGGGTGCAGGTGTGGGAATTTGTGTCCAAGAGATTGTGTTAGTGTGTTCAGGTGTGTGATTGATGTAGAGGGGTTATGTGGACGAGAAGGAGACTGAGTGTGTCTTCGTATGTTAGTGTTCTTGCTTGTGTGTATTCAGGTATATGTGAGTACACGAGTGTGTTTGTATGTGTGAGGGTGTTTTTAGGAGTTTGTGAATGTGACTGCAGGTGTATGTGTGAGTGATGGCTTGTTCGTCTGTTCCGGTGTGTGGATGTGAGTGTATATATCTATTTGGGTTTTTGTGTTTGTATGTGTGTATGAGGGTGTATGTATGTATGTGCAGGTGGGTGGCGTATGTGTCTGTGTACATGGGTACGTGGGTGAATTTTTGAATATGTGCAGGAGTGAGAGTGTACATGAGGGTGTGTGTTTCTTTAGGTTTGAGTATGTGAGTGGTTACATATGTGAGGGTTATGGGTGTGAGTTTTTCTTAGTGAGTATATATGTGTTTACATGATGTGACTGTGTGTAAGTGTGCATGATAGTGTGTGGGAGTGTGTAGGTGTGAGTGTATGTGAGGGGGATGGTGTGAGTACGTGTGTGAATGTGTGTACTCGTGTATGATTGTTGATGTTTGTGAGTGTGTGTGACTGCATGTGTGTGTGTTGAGTGTGTCTATGTAGGTGAGTGTTTGAGACTGTGTGTGTGAGTGCACGTGTGGGTGAGTGTGAGTGCGAGTGAGTCTTGGAGCGTGTGTATGTGTGTGGGGGCTGTTTGTGTATATCTATGTGTGTTTGTGTGTGTTTGAGTGTGAGTTTTTGTGTGCAGTTGATAACTGACTAAGTTAACTCAAGCATTGGTGGCCCATGCCTTGCTTCTTAGGCATTAGGAATGCTGAGTTTCGTAGCATTGTTTGTGGAGACTAGCCTAGAAGTCAAATCTCACCATGAAAAATAAGCTGGATCTGTCCCACACCTTTCATTCCAGCAATGGGATGCTGAGATTAGCAGGCAAGCAGTTGTAGGCCACCACGTTCAAAAAATTGCCAACGGAGGAAAAATGAAACTGAGCAAGGTGGTCAAAGACTGTTTTCCCAGCTAATGTAGAAAGCTGAAATTTGGGGGATTGTGGTGTCAGACTGTGTATGTGTGTGTGTGTGTGTGTGCATGCGTGTGTGTGAGTTGGAGTAAGTGTGTGAGTCTGTGAATGTAAGTGTGTGTGTTCAAGTGTGGGTGAGTGTGTGAGTGTGAGTGTGTGTATTTGTGTGTTTATTTGTGTGAGTCTACTTTTGAGTGAGTGTGAATGTGTGAGTGCATTTGTGTGTACATGTGTATTGGAATGTGAGTTTGAGTGGGTGTGTGTTCTTTTACGTTAATGTGTTGACATCTGGGTATTCACGTGGGAGTGAGAATGTATGTGTGTGTATATGTGCGGGTGTTTTTGGGTGGGTGTGTGGATGTGAAAGTACGGGAATGTGTGTGTGTGATTGTTTGTGTTACTGTTTATGTATATCTATATGTGTTTGTGTGTTTGTATGGGTCAATGAGAGTGTGTATGTGTGCTTGTGCATGTGTCTGTGTACTTGTGTAAGAGTGTGAATTTGTGAAGGTGTGTGAGTGAATTTGTACATGCAGGTGTGTGTTTCTGTATGACTGATTGTATGAGTGTGCACCTAGGTGAGTGTTTATGTCTGTGAATGTGATTGTGAGACAGCCTGTGTGAGTTTCTGTGTGTATGTGTTGTGAGAGTTTGTGTTTGGTGGTGTGTTTTTGAGTCAGTGTGTGAGTATATATGTGGGTACTTGTGAATCAGTGTGGGAGTGTGTATGACAGTGTGTGGGCGAGAATGTGTGAGAGTATGTGAGACTGAAGGTGTAAGTGAGTGTGTGAATGTGTGTACATGTGTTTGTTGGTAGGTGTTTGTCTGACTGATATTGTGTGTGTGTTTCTGTGAGTGAGAGGGTGAAAGTTGTAGGTGTGTACATGTGTGTGAGTGTGTGAGTTGTGTGTAAGTGTGTGAGTGTTTCTGTAGCTGAGGGTTTAATTGTAATTGAATGATTCTGTCAGTGTGTGTGTGAATGAGTGTGTTTGCTTGTTTGTGGGTGTGAGCCTGTGTATTTGAATTTGTGTATGATTGTGTATTTTTGTGTCTCTGTGTGAGAGAGTTTGCATGTGTATGGGCATATGTGTGTAAGTATGTTTATCTGTGTGTTGTGTGTGAGTGTGTGTTAGAATGTGCAGGTGTGTGTGAGTGTAAGTGTGTTTGGGTCAGAGTGTGAGTGGGTGTTCGGTGCAGGTGTGTGAGTGTGTGTCTGTTTGTGAGTGTGCTGAGATTATTTTTGTGAGTATAACAGTGAGTCTGTGTCTTCGTTTCTGTTAGTTGAATGTATTCAGGTGTGTTTGGTATGCCTGTGTGGATGGACATGTTTGTGTGTGTGTGAGGGTGAGAGTGTCAGTGTTTTTTTGTGTGTGTGATCATGTGTGAGTGAGAGCTGGCATCTGTGTATGTGTGTTTTAGTTTCTGGTTGTGTAGGATTGTGAGTGTGACTTTGTGTGTGTGTTTGTGTGTGAGTCTATTTTTGAGTGTGAGTGTGAAGATGGGAGTGCATTTGTGAGTCCATGTGTATTTGAAAGGCATTTTCTTCTTTGTGTGTGTGAGAGTAGGAGTGAATGTGATTGTGGGTGACAGTGTGGGTGTTGTTGAGTACAGGTGTGTGAGTATGTGCAGGTGTGTGTGATTGAGTGTGTTTGGATTTGCAAGTGAATGCGCATTTGGGTGCAGGTGTGGGAATGAGTGTGTTGGGTTTGAGTGTGTGTGGGCATGTGGTTGCAGTTGTGAGAGTGAGTGTGTGAGAGTGTATTAGGATGTTCAGGGATGTGAGTTTTGTACTGGGGTTATGTGGATGAGGAAGAGATGAGTGAGTGTGTATTTGTATGTTCATGTGTAGGCTTCTGGGTATTCACTTGGGTGTGAGAACACATGTGTACATTTGTATTTGTGAGGGTGTTCTTGGGTGAGTGTGTGAATGTGAAAGTAGGGGCATGTGTGTGTGTTGTGTGTTCACATGTGTGTTAAACTTCGTGTATATCTATGTGTGTTGGAGTGTTCGTGTGTATGAGAGAATGTGTGTTTGGCATGTGTCTGTGTGCATGTGGAGGTGTGTGCAATTGTGAGTGTGTGAGTGAGTGTGTGCATGCGGGTGTGTGTTTCTGTAGGACTGAATGTATAAGTGTGCATATATGTGACATTTCAATACTGTGTGAGTCAGTGTGAGTGTCTGGGTGAATGGGTTGTGAGTGTGTGTGGGGGTATGTTTGTGTGTGTGTGTGAGTGTATATATGGGTATGTGTTGTGAGTGTGTGTGGGAGTGTGTATGACAGTGTTTGGGAGAGTATGTGTCAGTGTATGTCAGGCTGAAGCTGTGAGTTGTGTGTAAGTTTGTGAGTGTAACTGTAGGTGAGTGTGTAATTGTCATTGAGTGATTCTGTCACTGTGTGACTGTGTATGAGTGTGTTTGCTTGTTTGTGGGTGTGTGCCTGTGTATTTGAATTTGGACCTGATTGTGTATTTTTGTGTCCCTGTGGGAAATAGTTTGCATGTGTATGGGAATATGTGTGCAAGTATGTGTATTAGTGTGTTGTGTGTGAGTGTGTGAGTGTGTGTGAGAATGTGCAGGTGTGTGTGAGTGAGTGTCATTGGGTTTGGGTCTGAGTGTGAGTGGATATTTGTTGCCGGTGTGTGAGTCTCAGTGTGTCTATGTGTGTGAGTGTGTTGACTTCTTGTTGGTGAGTATGACAGAGAGTGTATCTTTGTATGTTTGTGTTAGTTGGGTGTACTCAGGTGTGTTTGCTATGCCTCTGTGTATGCACATGTGTGTGTGAGGGTGAGTGTGTGAGTGTTTTATTGTGTAGGTGATTATGTGTGAATGAGTGCTGGCATCTCTGCATGTGTGTTTTTGTGTGTAAGTGTGTATGTTTGTGAGTGTGTATTTGTGTGTGTCTGATTGTGAGCCTAGTTTTGAGTGTGAGTGTGAATATGGGAGTGTATTTGTGTGTGCATGTGTATTTGAAAGGGATTTTCTTCTTTGTGCATGTGAGAGTAGGAGCGAATGTGATTGTGGTGACTGTGTGTGTTGTTGAGTGCAGGTGTGTGAGTATGTGCAGGTGTGTGTAATTGAGTGTGTTTGTATTGGCGTGTGAATGCGCATTTGGGTGCAGGTGTGGGAATTTGTGTCCAAGAGATTGTGTTAGTGTGTTCAGGTGTGTGATTGATGTAGAGGGGTTATGTGGACGAGAAGGAGACTGAGTGTGTCTTCGTATGTTAGTGTTCTTGCTTGTGTGTATTCAGGTATATGTGAGTACACGTGTGTGTTTGTATGTGTGAGGGTGTTTTTAGGAGTTTGTGAATGTGACTGCAGGTGTATGTGTGAGTGATGGCTTGTTCGTCTGTTCCGGTGTGTGGATGTGAGTGTATATATCTATTGGGTTTTTGTGTTTATATGTGTGTATGAGGGTGTATGTATGTATGTGCAGGTGGGTGGCGTATGTGTCTGTGTACATGGGTACGTGTGTGAATTTTTGAATATGTGCAGGAGTGAGAGTGTGCATGAGGGTGTGTGTTTCTGTAGGTTTGAGTATATGAGTGGTTACATATGTGAGGGTTATGGGTGTGAGTTTTTCTTAGTGAGTATATATGTGTTTACATGATGTGACTGTGTGTAAGTGTGCATGATAGTGTGTGGGAGTGTGTAGGTGTGAGTGTATGTGAGGGGGATGGTGTGAGTACGTGTGTGAATGTGTGTACTCGTGTATGATTGTTGATGTTTGTGAGTGTGTGTGACTGCATGTGTGTGTGTTGAGTGTGTCTATGTAGGTGAGTGTTTGAGACTGTGTGTGTGAGTGCACGTGTGGGTGAGTGTGAGTGCGAGTGAGTCTTGGAGCGTGTGTATGTGTGTGGGGGCTGTTTGTGTATATCTATGTGTGTTTGTGTGTGTTTGAGTGTGAGTGAGTTTTTGTGTGCAGTTGATAACTGACTAAGTTAACTCAAGCATTGGTGGCCCATGCCTTGCTTCTTAGGCATTAGGAATGCTGAGTTTAGTAGCATTGTTTGTGGAGACTAGCCTAGAAGTCAAATCTCACCATGAAAAATAAGCTGGATCTGTCCCACACCTTTCATTCCAGCAATGGGATGCTGAGATTAGCAGGCAAGCAGTTGTAGGCCACCACGTTCAAAAAATTGCCAACGGAGGAAAAATGAAACTGAGCAAGGTGGTCAAAGACTGTTTTCCCAGCTAATGTAGAAAGCTGAAATTTGGGGGATTGTGGTGTCAGACTGTGTATGTGTGTGTGTGTGTGTGCATGCGTGTGTGTGAGTTGGAGTAAGTGTGTGAGTCTGTGAATGTAAGTGTGTGTGTTCAAGTGTGGGTGAGTGTGTGAGTGTGAGTGTGTGTATTTGTGTGTTTATTTGTGTGAGTCTACTTTTGAGTGAGTGTGAATGTGTGAGTGCATTTGTGTGTACATGTGTATTGGAATGTGAGTTTGAGTGGGTGTGTGTTCTTTTACGTTAATGTGTTGACATCTGGGTATTCACGTGGGAGTGAGAATGTATGTGTGTGTATATGTGCGGGTGTTTTTGGGTGGGTGTGTGGATGTGAAAGTACGGGAATGTGTGTGTGTGATTGTTTGTGTTACTGTTTATGTATATCTATATGTGTTTGTGTGTTTGTATGGGTCAATGAGAGTGTGTATGTGTGCTTGTGCATGTGTCTGTGTACTTGTGTAAGAGTGTGAATTTGTGAAGGTGTGTGAGTGAATTTGTACATGCAGGTGTGTGTTTCTGTATGACTGATTGTATGAGTGTGCACCTAGGTGAGTGTTTATGTCTGTGAATGTGATTGTGAGACAGCCTGTGTGAGTTTCTGTGTGTATGTGTTGTGAGAGTTTGTGTTTGGTGGTGTGTTTTTGAGTCAGTGTGTGAGTATATATGTGGGTACTTGTGAATCAGTGTGGGAGTGTGTATGACAGTGTGTGGGCGAGAATGTGTGAGAGTATGTGAGACTGAAGGTGTAAGTGAGTGTGTGAATGTGTGTACATGTGTTTGTTGGTAGGTGTTTGTCTGACTGATATTGTGTGTGTGTTTCTGTGAGTGAGAGGGTGAAAGTTGTAGGTGTGTACATGTGTGTGAGTGTGTGAGTTGTGTGTAAGTGTGTGAGTGTTTCTGTAGCTGAGGGTTTAATTGTAATTGAATGATTCTGTCAGTGTGTGTGTGAATGAGTGTGTTTGCTTGTTTGTGGGTGTGAGCCTGTGTATTTGAATTTGTGTATGATTGTGTATTTTTGTGTCTCTGTGTGAGAGAGTTTGCATGTGTATGGGCATATGTGTGTAAGTATGTTTATCTGTGTGTTGTGTGTGAGTGTGTGTTAGAATGTGCAGGTGTGTGTGAGTGAGTGTAAGTGTGTTTGGGTCAGAGTGTGAGTGGGTGTTCGGTGCAGGTGTGTGAGTGTGTGTCTGTTTGTGAGTGTGCTGAGATTATTTTTGTGAGTATAACAGTGAGTCTGTGTCTTCGTTTCTGTTAGTTGAGTGTATTCAGGTGTGTTTGGTATGCCTGTGTGGATGGACATGTTTGTGTGTGTGTGAGGGTGAGAGTGTCAGTGTTTTTTTGTGTGTGTGATCATGTGTGAGTGAGAGCTGGCATCTGTGTATGTGTGTTTTAGTTTCTGGTTGTGTAGGATTGTGAGTGTGACTTTGTGTGTGTGTTTGTGTGTGAGTCTATTTTTGAGTGTGAGTGTGAAGATGGGAGTGCATTTGTGAGTCCATGTGTATTTGAAAGGCATTTTCTTCTTTGTGTGTGTGAGAGTAGGAGTGAATGTGATTGTGGGTGACAGTGTGGGTGTTGTTGAGTACAGGTGTGTGAGTATGTGCAGGTGTGTGTGATTGAGTGTGTTTGGATTTGCAAGTGAATGCGCATTTGGGTGCAGGTGTGGGAATGAGTGTGTTGGGTTTGAGTGTGTGTGGGCATGTGGTTGCAGTTGTGAGAGTGAGTGTGTGAGAGTGTATTAGGATGTTCAGGGATGTGAGTTTTGTACTGGGGTTATGTGGATGAGGAAGAGATGAGTGAGTGTGTATTTGTATGTTCATGTGTAGGCTTCTGGGTATTCACTTGGGTGTGAGAACACATGTGTACATTTGTATTTGTGAGGGTGTTCTTGGGTGAGTGTGTGAATGTGAAAGTAGGGGCATGTGTGTGTGTTGTGTGTTCACATGTGTGTTAAACTTCGTGTATATCTATGTGTGTTTGAGTGTTCGTGTGTATGAGAGAATGTGTGTTTGGGCATGTGTCTGTGTGCATGTGGAGGTGTGTGCAATTGTGAGTGTGTGAGTGAGTGTGTGCATGCGGGTGTGTGTTTCTGTAGGACTGAATGTATGAGTGTGCACCTAGGTGAGTGTTTATGTCTGTGAGTGTGATTGTGAATCAGCCTGTGTGAGTTTCTGTGTGTATGTGTTGTGAGAGTTTGTGTTTGGTGGTGTGTTTTTGAGTCAGTGTGTGAGTATATATGTGGGTACTTGTGAATGAGGGTGGGAGTGTGTATGACGGTGTGTAGGCGAGAATGTGTGAGAGTATGCGAGGCTGAAGGTGTGAGTGAGTGTGTGAATGTGTGTACATGTGTTTGGTGGTAGGTGTTTGTCTGACTGATTTTGTGTATGTGTTTCTGTGAGTGAGAGGGTGAAAGTTGTAGGTGTGTACATGTGTGTGAGTGTGTGAGTTGTGTGTAAGTGTGTGAGTGTTTCTGTAGCTGAGGGTTTAATTGTAATTGAATGATTCTGTCAGTGTGTGTGTGAATGAGTGTGTTTGCTTGTTTGTGGGTGTGAGCCTGTGTATTTGAATTTGTGTATGATTGTGTATTTTGGTGTCTCTGTGTGAGAGAGTTTGCATGTGTATGGGCATATGTGTGTAAGTATGTTTATCTGTGTGTTGTGTGTGAGTGTGTGTTAGAATGTGCAGGTGTGTGTGAGTGAGTGTAAGTGTGTTTGGGTCAGAGTGTGAGTGGGTGTTCGGTGCAGGTGTGTGAGTGTGTGTCTGTTTGTGAGTGTGCTGAGATTATTTTTGTGAGTATAACAGTGAGTCTGTGTCTTCGTTTCTGTTAGTTGAGTGTATTCAGGTGTGTTTGGTATGCCTGTGTGGATGGACATGTTTGTGTGTGTGTGAGGGTGAGAGTGTCAGTGTTTTTTTGTGTGTGTGATCATGTGTGAGTGAGAGCTGGCATCTGTGTATGTGTGTTTTAGTTTCTGGTTGTGTAGGATTGTGAGTGTGACTTTGTGTGTGTGTTTGTGTGTGAGTCTATTTTTGAGTGTGAGTGTGAAGATGGGAGTGCATTTGTGAGTCCATGTGTATTTGAAAGGCATTTTCTTCTTTGTGTGTGTGAGAGTAGGAGTGAATGTGATTGTGGGTGACAGTGTGGGTGTTGTTGAGTACAGGTGTGTGAGTATGTGCAGGTGTGTGTGATTGAGTGTGTTTGGATTTGCAAGTGAATGCGCATTTGGGTGCAGGTGTGGGAATGAGTGTGTTGGGTTTGAGTGTGTGTGGGCATGTGGTTGCAGTTGTGAGAGTGAGTGTGTGAGAGTGTATTAGGATGTTCAGGGATGTGAGTTTTGTACTGGGGTTATGTGGATGAGGAAGAGATGAGTGAGTGTGTATTTGTATGTTCATGTGTAGGCTTCTGGGTATTCACTTGGGTGTGAGAACACATGTGTACATTTGTATTTGTGAGGGTGTTCTTGGGTGAGTGTGTGAATGTGAAAGTAGGGGCATGTGTGTGTGTTGTGTGTTCACATGTGTGTTAAACTTCGTGTATATCTATGTGTGTTTGAGTGTTCGTGTGTATGAGAGAATGTGTGTTTGGGCATGTGTCTGTGTGCATGTGGAGGTGTGTGCAATTGTGAGTGTGTGAGTGAGTGTGTGCATGCGGGTGTGTGTTTCTGTAGGACTGAATGTATAAGTGTGCATATATGTGACATTTCAGGACTGTGTGATTGTGTGTGAGTCAGTGTGAGTGTCTGGGTGAACGGGTTGTGAGTGTGTGTGGGGGTATGTTTGTGTGTGTGTGTGAGTGTATATATGGGTATGTGTTGTGAGTGTGTGTGGGAGTGTGTATGACAGTGTTTGGGAGAGTATGTGTCAGTGTATGTCAGGCTGAAGCTGTGAGTTGTGTGTAAGTTTGTGAGTGTAACTGTAGGTGAGTGTGTAATTGTCATTGAGTGATTCTGTCACTGTGTGACTGTGTATGAGTGTGTTTGCTTGTTTGTGGGTGTGTGCCTGTGTATTTGAATTTGGACCTGATTGTGTATTTTTGTGTCCCTGTGGGAAATAGTTTGCATGTGTATGGGAATATGTGTGCAAGTATGTGTATTAGTGTGTTGTGTGTGAGTGTGTGAGTGTGTGTGAGAATGTGCAGGTGTGTGTGAGTGAGTGTCATTGGGTTTGGGTCTGAGTGTGAGTGGATATTTGTTGCCGGTGTGTGAGTCTCAGTGTGTCTATGTGTGTGAGTGTGTTGACTTCTTGTTGGTGAGTATGACAGCGAGTGTATCTTTGTATGTTTGTGTTAGTTGGGTGTACTCAGGTGTGTTTGCTATGCCTCTGTGTATGCACATGTGTGTGTGAGGGTGAGTGTGTGAGTGTTTTATTGTGTAGGTGATTATGTGTGAATGAGAGCTGGCATCTCTGCATGTGTGTTTTTGTGTGTAAGTGTGTATGTTTGTGAGTGTGTATTTGTGTGTGTCTGATTGTGAGCCTAGTTTTGAGTGTGAGTGTGAATATGGGAGTGTATTTGTGTGTGCATGTGTATTTGAAAGGGATTTTCTTCTTTGTGCATGTGAGAGTAGGAGCGAATGTGATTGTGGTGACTGTGTGTGTTGTTGAGTGCAGGTGTGTGAGTATGTGCAGGTGTGTGTAATTGAGTGTGTTTGTATTGGCGTGTGAATGCGCATTTGGGTGCAGGTGTGGGAATTTGTGTCCAAGAGATTGTGTTAGTGTGTTCAGGTGTGTGATTGATGTAGAGGGGTTATGTGGACGAGAAGGAGACTGAGTGTGTCTTCGTATGTTAGTGTTCTTGCTTGTGTGTATTCAGGTATATGTGAGTACACGTGTGTGTTTGTATGTGTGAGGGTGTTTTTAGGAGTTTGTGAATGTGACTGCAGGTGTATGTGTGAGTGATGGCTTGTTCGTCTGTTCCGGTGTGTGGATGTGAGTGTATATATCTATTGGGTTTTTGTGTTTATATGTGTGTATGAGGGTGTATGTATGTATGTGCAGGTGGGTGGCGTATGTGTCTGTGTACATGGGTACGTGTGTGAATTTTTGAATATGTGCAGGAGTGAGAGTGTGCATGAGGGTGTGTGTTTCTGTAGGTTTGAGTATGTGAGTGGTTACATATGTGAGGGTTATGGGTGTGAGTTTTTCTTAGTGAGTATATATGTGTTTACATGATGTGACTGTGTGTAAGTGTGCATGATAGTGTGTGGGAGTGTGTAGGTGTGAGTGTATGTGAGGGGGATGGTGTGAGTACGTGTGTGAATGTGTGTACTCGTGTATGATTGTTGATGTTTGTGAGTGTGTGTGACTGCATGTGTGTGTGTTGAGTGTGTCTATGTAGGTGAGTGTTTGAGACTGTGTGTGTGAGTGCACGTGTGGGTGAGTGTGAGTGCGAGTGAGTCTTGGAGCGTGTGTATGTGTGTGGGGGCTGTTTGTGTATATCTATGTGTGTTTGTGTGTGTTTGAGTGTGAGTGAGTTTTTGTGTGCAGTTGATAACTGACTAAGTTAACTCAAGCATTGGTGGCCCATGCCTTGCTTCTTAGGCATTAGGAATGCTGAGTTTAGTAGCATTGTTTGTGGAGACTAGCCTAGAAGTCAAATCTCACCATGAAAAATAAGCTGGATCTGTCCCACACCTTTCATTCCAGCAATGGGATGCTGAGATTAGCAGGCAAGCAGTTGTAGGCCACCACGTTCAAAAAATTGCCAACGGAGGAAAAATGAAACTGAGCAAGGTGGTCAAAGACTGTTTTCCCAGCTAATGTAGAAAGCTGAAATTTGGGGGATTGTGGTGTCAGACTGTGTATGTGTGTGTGTGTGTGTGCATGCGTGTGTGTGAGTTGGAGTAAGTGTGTGAGTCTGTGAATGTAAGTGTGTGTGTTCAAGTGTGGGTGAGTGTGTGAGTGTGAGTGTGTGTATTTGTGTGTTTATTTGTGTGAGTCTACTTTTGAGTGAGTGTGAATGTGTGAGTGCATTTGTGTGTACATGTGTATTGGAATGTGAGTTTGAGTGGGTGTGTGTTCTTTTACGTTAATGTGTTGACATCTGGGTATTCACGTGGGAGTGAGAATGTATGTGTGTGTATATGTGCGGGTGTTTTTGGGTGGGTGTGTGGATGTGAAAGTACGGGAATGTGTGTGTGTGATTGTTTGTGTTACTGTTTATGTATATCTATATGTGTTTGTGTGTTTGTATGGGTCAATGAGAGTGTGTATGTGTGCTTGTGCATGTGTCTGTGTACTTGTGTAAGACTGTGAATTTGTGAAGGTGTGTGAGTGAATGTGTGCATGCAGGTGTGTGTTTCTGTATGACTGATTGTATGAGTGTGCACCTAGGTGAGTGTTTATGTCTGTGAGTGTGATTGTGAGACAGCCTGTGTGAGTTTCTGTGTGTATGTGTTGTGAGAGTTTGTGTTTGGTGGTGTGTTTTTGAGTCAGTGTGTGAGTATATATGTGGGTACTTGTGAATCAGTGTGGGAGTGTGTATGACGGTGTGTAGGCGAGAATGTGTGAGAGTATGCGAGGCTGAAGGTGTGAGTGAGTGTGTGAATGTGTGTACATGTGTTTGTTGATAGGTGTTTGTTGGTCTGACTGATTTTGTGTGTGTGTTTCTGTGAGTGAGAGGGTGAAAGTTGTAGCTGTGTACATGTGTGTGAGTGTGTGAGTTGTGTGTAAGTGTGTGAGTGTTTCTGTAGCTGAGGGTTTAATTGTAATTGAATGATTCTGTCAGTGTGTGTGTGAATGAGTGTGTTTGCTTGTTTGTGGGTGTGAGCCTGTGTATTTGAATTTGTGTATGATTGTGTATTTTTGTGTCTCTGTGTGAGAGAGTTTGCATGTGTATGGGCATATGTGTGTAAGTATGTTTATCTGTGTGTTGTGTGTGAGTGTGTGTTAGAATGTGCAGGTGTGTGTGAGTGAGTGTAAGTGTGTTTGGGTCAGAGTGTGAGTGGGTGTTCGGTGCAGGTGTGTGAGTGTGTGTCTGTTTGTGAGTGTGCTGAGATTATTTTTGTGAGTATAACAGTGAGTCTGTGTCTTCGTTTCTGTTAGTTGAGTGTATTCAGGTGTGTTTGGTATGCCTGTGTGGATGGACATGTTTGTGCATGTGTGAGGGTGAGAGTGTCAGTGTTTTTTTGTGTGTGTGATCATGTGTGAGTGAGAGCTGGCATCTGTGTATGTGTGTTTTAGTTTCTGGTTGTGTAGGATTGTGAGTGTGACTTTGTGTGTGTGTTTGTGTGTGAGTCTATTTTTGAGTGTGAGTGTGAAGATGGGAGTGCATTTGTGAGTCCATGTGTATTTGAAAGGCGTTTTCTTCTTTGTGTGTGTGAGAGTAGGAGTGAATGTGATTGTGGGTGACAGTGTGGGTGTTGTTGAGTACAGGTGTGTGAGTATGTGCAGGTGTGTGTGATTGAGTGTGTTTGGATTTGCAAGTGAATGCGCATTTGGGTGCAGGTGTGGGAATGAGTGTGTTGGGTTTGAGTGTGTGTGGGCATGTGGTTGCAGTTGTGAGAGTGAGTGTGTGAGAGTGTATTAGGATGTTCAGGGATGTGAGTTTTGTACTGGGGTTATGTGGATGAGGAAGAGATGAGTGAGTGTGTATTTGTATGTTCATGTGTAGGCTTCTGGGTATTCACTTGGGTGTGAGAACACATGTGTACATTTGTATTTGTGAGGGTGTTCTTGGGTGAGTGTGTGAATGTGAAAGTAGGGGCATGTGTGTGTGTTGTGTGTTCACATGTGTGTTAAACTTCGTGTATATCTATGTGTGTTTGAGTGTTCGTGTGTATGAGAGAATGTGTGTTTGGGCATGTGTCTGTGTGCATGTGGAGGTGTGTGCAATTGTGAGTGTGTGAGTGAGTGTGTGCATGCGGGTGTGTGTTTCTGTAGGACTGAATGTATGAGTGTGAACCTAGGTGAGTGTTTATGTCTGTGAGTGTGATTGTGAATCAGCCTGTGTGAGTTTCTGTGTGTATGTGTTGTGAGAGTTTGTGTTTGGTGGTGTGTTTTTGAGTCAGTGTGTGAGTATATATGCGGGTACTTGTGAATGAGTGTGGGAGTGTGTATGACGGTGTGTAGGCGAGAATGTGTGAGAGTATGCGAGGCTGAAGGTGTGAGTGAGTGTGTGAATGTGTGTACATGTGTTTGTTGGTAGGTGTTTGTCTGACTGATTTTGTGTATGTGTTTCTGTGAGTGAGAGGGTGAAAGTTGTAGCTGTGTACATGTGTGTGAGTGTGTGAGTTGTGTGTAAGTGTGTGAGTGTTTCTGTAGCTGAGGGTTTAATTGTAATTGAATGATTCTGTCAGTGTGTGTGTGAATGAGTGTGTTTGCTTGTTTGTGGGTGTGAGCCTGTGTATTTGAATTTGTGTATGATTGTGTATTTTGGTGTCTCTGTGTGAGAGAGTTTGCATGTGTATGGGCATATGTGTGTAAGTATGTTTATCTGTGTGTTGTGTGTGAGTGTGTGTTAGAATGTGCAGCTGTGTGTGAGTGAGTGTAAGTGTGTTTGGGTCAGAGTGTGAGTGGGTGTTCGGTGCAGGTGTGTGAGTGTGTGTCTGTTTGTGAGTGTGCTGAGATTATTTTTGTGAGTATAACAGTGAGTCTGTGTCTTCGTTTCTGTTAGTTGAGTGTATTCAGGTGTGTTTGGTATGCCTGTGTGGATGGACATGTTTGTGTGTGTGTGAGGGTGAGAGTGTCAGTGTTTTTTTGTGTGTGTGTTCATGTGTGAGTGAGAGCTGGCATCTGTGTATGTGTGTTTTAGTTTCTGGTTGTGTAGGATTGTGAGTGTGACTTTGTGTGTGTGTTTGTGTGTGAGTCTATTTTTGAGTGTGAGTGTGAAGATGGGAGTGCATTTGTGAGTCCATGTGTATTTGAAAGGCATTTTTTTCTTTGTGTGTGTGAGAGTAGGAGTGAATGTGATTGTGGGTGACAGTGTGGGTGTTGTTGAGTACAGGTGTGTGAGTATGTGCAGGTGTGTGTGATTGAGTGTGTTTGGATTTGCAAGTGAATGTGCATTTGGGTGCAGGTGTGGGAATGAGTGTGTTGGGTTTGAGTGTGTGTGGGCATGTGGTTGCAGTTGTGAGAGTGAGTGTGTGAGAGTGTATTAGGATGTTCAGGGATGTGAGTTTTGTACTGGGGTTATGTGGATGAGGAAGAGATGAGTGAGTGTGTATTTGTATGTTCATGTGTAGGCTTCTGGGTATTCACTTGGGTGTGAGAACACATGTGTACATTTGTATTTGTGAGGGTGTTCTTGGGTGAGTGTGTGAATGTGAAAGTAGGGGCATGTGTGTGTGTTGTGTGTTCACATGTGTGTTAAACTTCGTGTATATCTATGTGTGTTGGAGTGTTCGTGTGTATGAGAGAATGTGTGTTTGGGCATGTGTCTGTGTGCATGTGGAGGTGTGTGCAATTGTGAGTGTGTGAGTGAGTGTGTGCATGCGGGTGTGTGTTTCTGTAGGACTGAATGTATGAGTGTGCACCTAGGTGAGTGTTTATGTCTGTGAGTGTGATTGTGAATCAGCCTGTGTGAGTTTCTGTGTGTATGTGTTGTGAGAGTTTGTGTTCGGTGGTGTGTTTTTGAGTCAGTGTGTGAGTATATATGCGGGTACTTGTGAATGAGTGTGGGAGTGTGTATGACGGTGTGTAGGCGAGAATGTGTGAGAGTATGCGAGGCTGAAGGTGTGAGTGAGTGTGTGAATGTGTGTACATGTGTTTGTTGGTAGGTGTTTGTCTGACTGATTTTGTGTATGTGTTTCTGTGAGTGAGAGGGTGAAAGTTGTAGCTGTGTACATGTGTGTGAGTGTGTGAGTTGTGTGTAAGTGTGTGAGTGTTTCTGTAGCTGAGGGTTTAATTGTAATTGAATGATTCTGTCAGTGTGTGTGTGAATGAGTGTGTTTGCTTGTTTGTGGGTGTGAGCCTGTGTATTTGAATTTGTGTATGATTGTGTATTTTTGTGTCTCTGTGTGAGAGAGTTTGCATGTGTATGGGCATATGTGTGTAAGTATGTTTATCTGTGTGTTGTGTGTGAGTGTGTGTTAGAATGTGCAGGTGTGTGTGAGTGAGTGTAAGTGTGTTTGGGTCAGAGTGTGAGTGGGTGTTCGGTGCAGGTGTGTGAGTGTGTGTCTGTTTGTGAGTGTGCTGAGATTATTTTTGTGAGTATAACAGTGAGTCTGTGTCTTCGTTTCTGTTAGTTGAGTGTATTCAGGTGTGTTTGGTATGCCTGTGTGGATGGACATGTTTGTGTGTGTGTGAGGGTGAGAGTGTCAGTGTTTTTTTGTGTGTGTGTTCATGTGTGAGTGAGAGCTGGCATCTGTGTATGTGTGTTTTAGTTTCTGGTTGTGTAGGATTGTGAGTGTGACTTTGTGTGTGTGTTTGTGTGTGAGTCTATTTTTGAGTGTGAGTGTGAAGATGGGAGTGCATTTGTGAGTCCATGTGTATTTGAAAGGCATTTTTTTCTTTGTGTGTGTGAGAGTAGGAGTGAATGTGATTGTGGGTGACAGTGTGGGTGTTGTTGAGTACAGGTGTGTGAGTATGTGCAGGTGTGTGTGATTGAGTGTGTTTGGATTTGCAAGTGAATGTGCATTTGGGTGCAGGTGTGGGAATGAGTGTGTTGGGTTTGAGTGTGTGTGGGCATGTGGTTGCAGTTGTGAGAGTGAGTGTGTGAGAGTGTATTAGGATGTTCAGGGATGTGAGTTTTGTACTGGGGTTATGTGGATGAGGAAGAGATGAGTGAGTGTGTATTTGTATGTTCATGTGTAGGCTTCTGGGTATTCACTTGGGTGTGAGAACACATGTGTACATTTGTATTTGTGAGGGTGTTCTTGGGTGAGTGTGTGAATGTGAAAGTAGGGGCATGTGTGTGTGTTGTGTGTTCACATGTGTGTTAAACTTCGTGTATATCTATGTGTGTTTGAGTGTTCGTGTGTATGAGAGAATGTGTGTTTGGGCATGTGTCTGTGTGCATGTGGAGGTGTGTGCAATTGTGAGTGTGTGAGTGAGTGTGTGCATGCGGGTGTGTGTTTCTGTAGGACTGAATGTATGAGTGTGCACCTAGGTGAGTGTTTATGTCTGTGAGTGTGATTGTGAATCAGCCTGTGTGAGTTTCTGTGTGTATGTGTTCTGAGAGTTTGTGTTTGGTGGTGTGTTTTTGAGTCAGTGTGTGAGTATATATGTGGGTACTTGTGAATGAGTGTGGGAGTGTGTATGACGGTGTGTAGGCGAGAATGTGTGAGAGTATGCGAGGCTGAAGGTGTGAGTGAGTGTGTGAATGTGTGTACATGTGTTTGTTGGTAGGTGTTTGTCTGACTGATTTTGTGTATGTGTTTCTGTAAGTGAGAGGGTGAAAGTTGTAGCTGTGTACATGTGTGTGAGTGTGTGAGTTGTGTGTAAGTGTGTGAGTGTTTCTGTAGCTGAGGGTTTAATTGTAATTGAATGATTCTGTCAGTGTGTGTGTGAATGAGTGTGTTTGCTTGTTTGTGGGTGTGAGCCTGTGTATTTGAATTTGTGTATGATTGTGTATTTTGGTGTCTCTGTGTGAGAGAGTTTGCATGTGTATGGGCATATGTGTGTAAGTATGTTTATCTGTGTGTTGTGTGTGAGTGTGTGTTAGAATGTGCAGGTGTGTGTGAGTGAGTGTAAGTGTGTTTGGGTCAGAGTGTGAGTGGGTGTTCGGTGCAGGTGTGTGAGTGTGTGTCTGTTTGTGAGTGTGCTGAGATTATTTTTGTGAGTATAACAGTGAGTCTGTGTCTTCGTTTCTGTTAGTTGAGTGTATTCAGGTGTGTTTGGTATGCCTGTGTGGATGGACATGTTTGTGTGTGTGTGAGGGTGAGAGTGTCAGTGTTTTTTTGTGTGTGTGATCATGTGTGAGTGAGAGCTGGCATCTGTGTATGTGTGTTTTAGTTTCTGGTTGTGTAGGATTGTGAGTGTGACTTTGTGTGTGTGTTTGTGTGTGAGTCTATTTTTGAGTGTGAGTGTGAAGATGGGAGTGCATTTGTGAGTCCATGTGTATTTGAAAGGCATTTTCTTCTTTGTGTGTGTGAGAGTAGGAGTGAATGTGATTGTGGGTGACAGTGTGGGTGTTGTTGAGTACAGGTGTGTGAGTATGTGCAGGTGTGTGTGATTGAGTGTGTTTGGATTTGCAAGTGAATGCGCATTTGGGTGCAGGTGTGGGAATGAGTGTGTTGGGTTTGAGTGTGTGTGGGCATGTGGTTGCAGTTGTGAGAGTGAGTGTGTGAGAGTGTATTAGGATGTTCAGGGATGTGAGTTTTGTACTGGGGTTATGTGGATGAGGAAGAGATGAGTGAGTGTGTATTTGTATGTTCATGTGTAGGCTTCTGGGTATTCACTTGGGTGTGAGAACACATGTGTACATTTGTATTTGTGAGGGTGTTCTTGGGTGAGTGTGTGAATGTGAAAGTAGGGGCATGTGTGTGTGATGTGTGTTCACATGTGTGTTAAACTTCGTGTATATCTATGTGTGTTGGAGTGTTCGTGTGTATGAGAGAATGTGTGTTTGGGCATGTGTCTGTGTGCATGTGGAGGTGTGTGCAATTGTGAGTGTGTGAGTGAGTGTGTGCATGCGGGTGTGTGTTTCTGTAGGACTGAATGTATAAGTGTGCATATATGTGACATTTCAGGACTGTGTGATTGTGTGTGAGTCAGTGTGAGTGTCTGGGTGAACGGGTTGTGAGTGTGTGTGGGGGTATGTTTGTGTGTGTGTGTGAGTGTATATATGGGTATGTGTTGTGAGTGTGTGTGGGAGTGTGTATGACAGTGTTTGGGAGAGTATGTGTCAGTGTATGTCAGGCTGAAGCTGTGAGTTGTGTGTAAGTTTGTGAGTGTAACTGTAGGTGAGTGTGTAATTGTCATTGAGTCATTCTGTCACTGTGTGCCTGTGTATGAGTGTGTTTGCTTGTTTGTGGGTGTGTGCCTGTGTATTTGAATTTGGACCTGATTGTGTATTTTTGTGTCCCTGTGGGAAATAGTTTGCATGTGTATGGGAATATGTGTGCAAGTATGTGTATTAGTGTGTTGTGTGTGAGTGTGTGAGTGTGTGTGAGAATGTGCAGGTGTGTGTGAGTGAGTGTCATTGGGTTTGGGTCTGAGTGTGAGTGGATATTTGTTACTGGTGTGTGAGTCTCAGTGTGTCTATGTGTGTGAGTGTGTTGACTTCTTGTTGGTGAGTATGACAGCAAGTGTATCTTTGTATGTTTGTGTTAGTTGGGTGTACTCAGGTGTGTTTGCTATGCCTCTGTGTATGCACATGTGTGTGTGAGGGTGAGTGTGTGAGTGTTTTATTGTGTAGGTGATTATGTGTGAATGAGAGCTGGCATCTCTGCATGTGTGTTTTTGTGTGTAAGTGTGTATGTTTGTGAGTGTGTATTTGTGTGTGTCTGATTGTGAGCCTAGTTTTGAGTGTGAGTGTGAATATGGGAGTGTATTTGTGTGTGCATGTGTATTTGAAAGGGATTTTCTTCTTTGTGCATGTGAGAGTAGGAGCGAATGTGATTGTGGTGACTGTGTGTGTTGTTGAGTGCAGGTGTGTGAGTATGTGCAGGTGTGTGTAATTGAGTGTGTTTGTATTGGCGTGTGAATGCGCATTTGGGTGCAGGTGTGGGAATTTGTGTCCAAGAGATTGTGTTAGTGTGTTCAGGTGTGTGATTGATGTAGAGGGGTTATGTGGACGAGAAGGAGACTGAGTGTGTCTTCGTATGTTAGTGTTCTTGCTTGTGTGTATTCAGGTATATGTGAGTACACGAGTGTGTTTGTATGTGTGAGGGTGTTTTAGGAGTTTGTGAATGTGACTGCAGGTGTATGTGTGAGTGATGGCTTGTTCGTCTGTTCCAGTGTGTGGATGTGAGTGTATATATCTATTTGGGTTTTTGTGTTTGTATGTGTGTATGAGGGTGTATGTATGTATGTGCAGGTGGGTGGCGTATGTGTCTGTGTACATGGGTACGTGTGTGAATTTTTGAATATGTGCAGGAGTGAGAGTGTGCATGAGGGTGTGTGTTTCTGTAGGTTTGAGTATGTGAGTGGTTACATATGTGAGGGTTATGGGTGTGAGTTTTTCTTAGTGAGTATATATGTGTTTACATGATGTGACTGTGTGTAAGTGTGCATGATAGTGTGTGGGAGTGTGTAGGTGTGAGTGTATGTGAGGGGGATGGTGTGAGTACGTGTGTGAATGTGTGTACTCGTGTATAATTGTTGATGTTTGTGAGTGTGTGTGACTGCATGTGTGTGTGTTGAGTGTGTCTATGTAGGTGAGTGTTTGAGACTGTGTGTGTGAGTGCACGTGTGGGTGAGTGTGAGTGCGAGTGAGTCTTGGAGCGTGTGTATGTGTGTGGGGGCTGTTTGTGTATGTCTATGTGTGTTTGTGTGTGTTTGTATGTGTATGAGTGTGAGTGAGTTTTTGTGTGCAGTTGATAACTGACTAAGTTAACTCAAGCATTGGTGGCCCATGCCTTGCTTCTTAGGCATTAGGAATGCTGAGTTTAGTAGCATTGTTTGTGGAGACTAGCCTAGAAGTCAAATCTCACCATGAAAAATAAGCTGGATCTGTCCCACACCTTTCATTCCAGCAATGGGATGCTGAGATTAGCAGGCAAGCAGTTGTAGGCCACCACGTTCAAAAAATTGCCAACGGAGGAAAAATGAAACTGGGCAAGGTGGTCAAAGACTGTTTTCCCAGCTAATGTAGAAAGCTGAAATTTGGGGGATTGTGGTGTCAGACTGTGTATGTGTGTTTGTGTGTGTGTGTGCATGCGTGTGTGTGAGTTGGAGTAAGTGTGAGAGTCTGTGAATGTAAGTGTGTGTGTTCAAGTGTGGGTGAGTGTGTGAGTGTGAGTGTGTGTATTTGTGTGTTTATTTGTGTGAGTCTACTTTTGAGTGAGTGTGAATGTGTGAGTGCATTTGTGTGTACATGTGTATTGGAATGTGAGTTTGAGTGGGTGTGTGTTCTTTTACGTTAATGTGTTGACATCTGGGTATTCACGTGGGAGTGAGAATGTATGTGTGTGTATATGTGCGGGTGTTTTTGGGTGGGTGTGTGGATGTGAAAGTACAGGAATGTGTGTGTGTGCTTGTTTGTGTTACTGTTTATGTATATCTATATGTGTTTGTGTGTTTGTATGGGTCAATGAGAGTGTGTATGTGTGCTTGTGCATGTGTATGTGTACTTGTGTAAGACTGTGAATTTGTGAAGGTGTGTGAGTGAATGTGTGCATGCAGGTGTGTGTTTCTGTATGACTGATTGTATGAGTGTGCACCTAGGTGAGTGTTTATGTCTGTGAGTGTGATTGTGAGACAGCCTGTGTGAGTTTCTGTGTGTATGTGTTGTGAGAGTTTGTGTTTGGTGGTGTGTTTTTGAGTCAGTGTGTGAGTATATATGTGGGTACTTGTGAATCAGTGTGGGAGTGTGTATGACGGTGTGTAGGCGAGAATGTGTGAGAGTATGCGAGGCTGAAGGTGTGAGTGAGTGTGTGAATGTGTGTACATGTGTTTGTTGATAGGTGTTTGTTTGTCTGACTGATTTTGTGTGTGTGTTTCTGTGAGTGAGAGGGTGAAAGTTGTAGCTGTGTACATGTGTGTGAGTGTGTGAGTTGTGTGTAAGTGTGTGAGTGTTTCTGTAGCTGAGGGTTTAATTGTAATTGAATGATTCTGTCAGTGTGTGTGTGAATTAGTGTGTTTGCTTGTTTGTGGGTGTGAGCCTGTGTATTTGAATTTGTGTATGATTGTGTATTTTTGTGTCTCTGTGTGAGAGAGTTTGCATGTGTATGGGCATATGTGTGTAAGTATGTTTATCTGTGTGTTGTGTGTGAGTGTGTGTTAGAATGTGCAGGTGTGTGTGAGTGAGTGTAAGAGTGTTTGGGTCAGAGTGTGAGTGGGTGTTCGGTGCAGGTGTGTGAGTGTGTGTCTGTTTGTGAGTGTGCTGAGATTATTTTTGTGAGTATAACAGTGAGTCAGTGTCTTCGTTTCTGTTAGTTGAGTGTATTCAGGTGTGTTTGGTATGCCTGTGTGGATGGACATGTTTGTGCATGTGTGAGGGTGAGAGTGTCAGTGTTTTTTTGTGTGTGTGATCATGTGTGAGTGAGAGCTGGCATCTGTGTATGTGTGTTTTAGTTTCTGGTTGTGTAGGATTGTGAGTGTGACTTTGTGTGTGTGTTTGTGTGTGAGTCTATTTTTGAGTGTGAGTGTGAAGATGGGAGTGCATTTGTGAATCCATGTGTATTTGAAAGGCATTTTCTTCTTTGTGTGTGTGAGAGTAGGAGTGAATGTGATTGTGGGTGACAGTGTGGGTGTTGTTGAGTACAGGTGTGTGAGTATGTGCAGGTGTGTGTGATTGAGTGTGTTTGGATTTGCAAGTGAATGCGCATTTGGGTGCAGGTGTGGGAATGAGTGTGTTGGGTTTGAGTGTGTGTGGGCATGTGGTTGCAGTTGTGAGAGTGAGTGTGTGAGAGTGTATTAGGATGTTCAGGGATGTGAGTTTTGTACTGGGGTTATGTGGATGAGGAAGAGATGAGTGAGTGTGTATTTGTATGTTCATGTGTAGGCTTCTGGGTATTCACTTGGGTGTGAGAACACATGTGTACATTTGTATTTGTGAGGGTGTTCTTGGGTGAGTGTGTGAATGTGAAAGTAGGGGCATGTGTGTGTGTTGTGTGTTCACATGTGTGTTAAACTTCGTGTATATCTATGTGTGTTTGAGTGTTCGTGTGTATGAGAGAATGTGTGTTTGGGCATGTGTCTGTGTGCATGTGGAGGTGTGTGCAATTGTGAGTGTGTGAGTGAGTGTGTGCATGCGGGTGTGTGTTTCTGTAGGACTGAATGTATGAGTGTGAACCTAGGTGAGTGTTTATGTCTGTGAGTGTGATTGTGAATCAGCCTGTGTGAGTTTCTGTGTGTATGTGTTGTGAGAGTTTGTGTTTGGTGGTGTGTTTTTGAGTCAGTGTGTGAGTATTTATGCGGGTACTTGTGAATGAGTGTGGGAGTGTGTATGACGGTGTGTAGGCGAGAATGTGTGAGAGTATGCGAGGCTGAAGGTGTGAGTGAGTGTGTGAATGTGTGTACATGTGTTTGTTGGTAGGTGTTTGTCTGACTGATTTTGTGTATGTGTTTCTGTGAGTGAGAGGGTGAAAGTTGTAGCTGTGTACATGTGTGTGAGTGTGTGAGTTATGTGTAAGTGTGTGAGTGTTTCTGTAGCTGAGGGTTTAATTGTAATTGAATGATTCTGTCAGTGTGTGTGTGAATGAGTGGGTTTGCTTGTTTGTGGGTGTGAGCCTGTGTATTTGAATTTGTGTATGATTGTGTATTTTGGTGTCTCTGTGTGAGAGAGTTTGCATGTGTATGGGCATATGTGTGTAAGTATGTTTATCTGTGTGTTGTGTGTGAGTGTGTGTTAGAATGTGCAGCTGTGTGTGAGTGAGTGTAAGTGTGTTTGGGTCAGAGTGTGAGTGGGTGTTCGGTGCAGGTGTGTGAGTGTGTGTCTGTTTGTGAGTGTGCTGAGATTATTTTTGTGAGTATAACAGTGAGTCTGTGTCTTCGTTTCTGTTAGTTGAGTGTATTCAGGTGTGTTTGGTATGCCTGTGTGGATGGACATGTTTGTGTGTGTGTGAGGGTGAGAGTATCAGTGTTTTTTTGTGTGTGTGATCATGTGTGAGTGAGAGCTGGCATCTGTGTATGTGTGTTTTAGGTTCTGGTTGTGTAGGATTGTGAGTGTGACTTTGTGTGTGTGTTTGTGTGTGAGTCTATTTTTGAGTGTGAGTGTGAAGATGGGAGTGCATTTGTGAGTCCATGTGTAGTTGAAAGGCGTTTTCTTCTTTGTGTGTGTGAGAGTAGGAGTGAATGTGATTGTGGGTGACAGTGTGGGTGTTGTTGAGTACAGGTGTGTGAGTATGTGCAGGTGTGTGTGATTGAGTGTGTTTGGATTTGCAAGTGAATGCGCATTTGGGTGCAGGTGTGGGAATGAGTGTGTTGGGTTTGAGTGTGTGTGGGCATGTGGTTGCAGTTGTGAGAGAGAGTGTGTGAGAGTGTATTAGGATGTTCAGGGATGTGAGTTTTGTACTGGGGTTATGTGGATGAGGAAGAGATGAGTGAGTGTGTATTTGTATGTTCATGTGTAGGCTTCTGGGTATTCACTTGGGTGTGAGAACACATGTGTACATTTGTATTTGTGAGGGTGTTCTTGGGTGAGTGTGTGAATGTGAAAGTAGGGGCATGTGTGTGTGTTGTGTGTTCACATGTGTGTTAAACTTCGTGTATATCTATGTGTGTTTGAGTGTTCGTGTGTATGAGAGAATGTGTGTTTGGGCATGTGTCTGTGTGCATGTGGAGGTGTGTGCAATTGTGAGTGTGTGAGTGAGTGTGTGCATGCGGGTGTGTGTTTCTGTAGGACTGAATGTATGAGTGTGCACCTAGGTGAGTGTTTATGTCTGTGAGAGTGATTGTGAATCAGCCTGTGTGAGTTTCTGTGTGTATGTGTTGTGAGAGTTTGTGTTTGGTGGTGTGTTTTTGAGTCAGTGTGTGAGTATATATGCGGGTACTTGTGAATGAGTGTGGGAGTGTGTATGACGGTGTGTAGGCGAGAATGTGTGAGAGTATGCGAGGCTGAAGGTGTGAGTGAGTGTGTGAATGTGTGTACATGTGTTTGTTGGTAGGTGTTTGTCTGACTGATTTTGTGTATGTGTTTCTGTGAGTGAGAGGGTGAAAGTTGTAGCTGTGTACATGTGTGTGAGTGTGTGAGTTGTGTGTAAGTGTGTGAGTGTTTCTGTAGCTGAGGGTTTAATTGTAATTGAATGATTCTGTCAGTGTGTGTGTGAATGAGTGTGTTTGCTTGTTTGTGGGTGTGAGCCTGTGTATTTGAATTTGTGTATGATTGTGTATTTTTGTGTCTCTGTGTGAGAGAGTTTGCATGTGTATGGGCATATGTGTGTAAGTATGTTTATCTGTGTGTTGTGTGTGAGTGTGTGTTAGAATGTGCAGGTGTGTGTGAGTGAGTGTAAGTGTGTTTGGGTCAGAGTGTGAGTGGGTGTTCGGTGCAGGTGTGTGAGTGTGTGTCTGTTTGTGAGTGTGCTGAGATTATTTTTGTGAGTATAACAGTGAGTCTGTGTCTTCGTTTCTGTTAGTTGAGTGTATTCAGGTGTGTTTGGTATGCCTGTGTGGATGGACATGTTTGTGTGTGTGTGAGGGTGAGAGTGTCAGTGTTTTTTTGTGTGTGTGTTCATGTGTGAGTGAGAGCTGGCATCTGTGTATGTGTGTTTTAGTTTCTGGTTGTGTAGGATTGTGAGTGTGACTTTGTGTGTGTGTTTGTGTGTGAGTCTATTTTTGAGTGTGAGTGTGAAGATGGGAGTGCATTTGTGAGTCCATGTGTATTTGAAAGGCATTTTTTTCTTTGTGTGTGTGAGAGTAGGAGTGAATGTGATTGTGGGTGACAGTGTGGGTGTTGTTGAGTACAGGTGTGTGAGTATGTGCAGGTGTGTGTGATTGAGTGTGTTTGGATTTGCAAGTGAATGTGCATTTGGGTGCAGGTGTGGGAATGAGTGTGTTGGGTTTGAGTGTGTGTGGGCATGTGGTTGCAGTTGTGAGAGTGAGTGTGTGAGAGTGTATTAGGATGTTCAGGGATGTGAGTTTTGTACTGGGGTTATGTGGATGAGGAAGAGATGAGTGAGTGTGTATTTGTATGTTCATGTGTAGGCTTCTGGGTATTCACTTGGGTGTGAGAACACATGTGTACATTTGTATTTGTGAGGGTGTTCTTGGGTGAGTGTGTGAATGTGAAAGTAGGGGCATGTGTGTGTGTTGTGTGTTCACATGTGTGTTAAACTTCGTGTATATCTATGTGTGTTTGAGTGTTCGTGTGTATGAGAGAATGTGTGTTTGGGCATGTGTCTGTGTGCATGTGGAGGTGTGTGCAATTGTGAGTGTGTGAGTGAGTGTGTGCATGCGGGTGTGTGTTTCTGTAGGACTGAATGTATAAGTGTGCATATATGTGACATTTCAGGACTGTGTGATTGTGTGTAAGTCAGTGTGAGTGTCTGGGTGAACGGGTTGTGAGTGTGTGTGGGGGTATGTTTGTGTGTGCGTGTGAGTGTATATATGGGTATGTGTTGTGAGTGTGTGTGGGAGTGTGTATGACAGTGTTTGGGAGAGTATGTGTCAGTGTATGTCAGGCTGAAGCTGTGAGTTGTGTGTAAGTTTGTGAGTGTAACTGTAGGTGAGTGTGTAATTGTCATTGAGTGATTCTGTCAGTGTGTGCCTGTGTATGAGTGTGTTTGCTTGTTTGTGGGTGTGTGCCTGTGTATTTGAATTTGGACCTGATTGTGTATTTTTGTGTCCCTGTGGGAAATAGTTTGCATGTGTATGGGAATATGTGTGCAAGTATGTGTATTAGTGTGTTGTGTGTGAGTGTGTGAGTGTGTGTGAGAATGTGCAGGTGTGTGTGAGTGAGTGTCATTGGGTTTGGGTCTGAGTGTGAGTGGATATTTGTTGCTGGTGTGTGAGTCTCAGTGTGTCTATGTGTGTGAGTGTGTTGACTTCTTGTTGGTGAGTATGACAGCAAGTGTATCTTTGTATGTTTGTGTTAGTTGGGTGTACTCAGGTGTGTTTGCTATGCTTCTGTGTATGCACATGTGTGTGTGAGGGTGAGTGTGTGAGTGTTTTATTGTGTAGGTGATTATGTGTGAATGAGAGCTGGCATCTCTGCATGTGTGTTTTTGTGTGTAAGTGTGTATGTTTGTGAGTGTGTATTTGTGTGTGTCTGATTGTGAGCCTAGTTTTGAGTGTGAGTGTGAATATGGGAGTGTATTTGTGTGTGCATGTGTATTTGAAAGGGATTTTCTTCTTTGTGCATGTGAGAGTAGGAGCGAATGTGATTGTGGTGACTGTGTGTGTTGTTGAGTGCAGGTGTGTGAGTATGTGCAGGTGTGTGTAATTGAGTGTGTTTGTATTGGCGTGTGAATGCGCATTTGGGTGCAGGTGTGGGAATTTGTGTCCAAGAGATTGTGTTAGTGTGTTCAGGTGTGTGATTGATGTAGAGGGGTTATGTGGACGAGAAGGAGACTGAGTGTGTCTTCGTATGTTAGTGTTCTTGCTTGTGTGTATTCAGGTATATGTGAGTACACGAGTGTGTTTGTATGTGTGAGGGTGTTTTAGGAGTTTGTGAATGTGACTGCAGGTGTATGTGTGAGTGATGGCTTGTTCGTCTGTTCCGGTGTGTGGATGTGAGTGTATATATCTATTTGGGTTTTTGTGTTTGTATGTGTGTATGAGGGTGTATGTATGTATGTGCAGGTGGGTGGCGTATGTGTCTGTGTACATGGGTACGTGTGTGAATTTTTGAATATGTGCAGGAGTGAGAGTGTGCATGAGGGTGTGTGTTTCTGTAGGTTTGAGTATGTGAGTGGTTACATATGTGAGGGTTATGGGTGTGAGTTTTTCTTAGTGAGTATATATGTGTTTACATGATGTGACTGTGTGTAAGTGTGCATGATAGTGTGTGGGAGTGTGTAGGTGTGAGTGTATGTGAGGGGGATGGTGTGAGTACGTGTGTGAATGTGTGTACTCGTGTATAATTGTTGATGTTTGTGAGTGTGTGTGACTGCATGTGTGTGTGTTGAGTGTGTCTATGTAGGTGAGTGTTTGAGACTGTGTGTGTGAGTGCACGTGTGGGTGAGTGTGAGTGCGAGTGAGTCTTGGAGCGTGTGTATGTGTGTGGGGGCTGTTTGTGTATGTCTATGTGTGTTTGTGTGTGTTTGTATGTGTATGAGTGTGAGTGAGTTTTTGTGTGCAGTTGATAACTGACTAAGTTAACTCAAGCATTGGTGGCCCATGCCTTGCTTCTTAGGCATTAGGAATGCTGAGTTTAGTAGCATTGTTTGTGGAGACTAGCCTAGAAGTCAAATCTCACCATGAAAAATAAGCTGGATCTGTCCCACACCTTTCATTCCAGCAATGGGATGCTGAGATTAGCAGGCAAGCAGTTGTAGGCCACCACGTTCAAAAAATTGCCAACGGAGGAAAAATGAAACTGGGCAAGGTGGTCAAAGACTGTTTTCCCAGCTAATGTAGAAAGCTGAAATTTGGGGGATTGTGGTGTCAGACTGTGTATGTGTGTTTGTGTGTGTGTGTGCATGCGTGTGTGTGAGTTGGAGTAAGTGTGAGAGTCTGTGAATGTAAGTGTGTGTGTTCAAGTGTGGGTGAGTGTGTGAGTGTGAGTGTGTGTATTTGTGTGTTTATTTGTGTGAGTCTACTTTTGAGTGAGTGTGAATGTGTGAGTGCATTTGTGTGTACATGTGTATTGGAATGTGAGTTTGAGTGGGTGTGTGTTCTTTTACGTTAATGTGTTGACATCTGGGTATTCACGTGGGAGTGAGAATGTATGTGTGTGTATATGTGCGGGTGTTTTTGGGTGGGTGTGTGGATGTGAAAGTACAGGAATGTGTGTGTGTGCTTGTTTGTGTTACTGTTTATGTATATCTATATGTGTTTGTGTGTTTGTATGGGTCAATGAGAGTGTGTATGTGTGCTTGTGCATGTGTATGTGTACTTGTGTAAGACTGTGAATTTGTGAAGGTGTGTGAGTGAATGTGTGCATGCAGGTGTGTGTATCTGTATGACTGATTGTATGAGTGTGCACCTAGGTGAGTGTTTATGTCTGTGAGTGTGATTGTGAGACAGCCTGTGTGAGTTTCTGTGTGTATGTGTTGTGAGAGTTTGTGTTTGGTGGTGTGTTTTTGAGTCAGTGTGTGAGTATATATGTGGGTACTTGTGAATCAGTGTGGGAGTGTGTATGACGGTGTGTAGGCGAGAATGTGTGAGAGTATGCGAGGCTGAAGGTGTGAGTGAGTGTGTGAATGTGTGTACATGTGTTTGTTGATAGGTGTTTGTTTGTCTGACTGATTTTGTGTGTGTGTTTCTGTGAGTGAGAGGGTGAAAGTTGTAGCTGTGTACATGTGTGTGAGTGTGTGAGTTGTGTGTAAGTGTGTGAGTGTTTCTGTAGCTGAGGGTTTAATTGTAATTGAATGATTCTGTCAGTGTGTGTGTGAATGAGTGTGTTTGCTTGTTTGTGGGTGTGAGCCTGTGTATTTGAATTTGTGTATGATTGTGTATTTTTGTGTCTCTGTGTGAGAGAGTTTGCATGTGTATGGGCATATGTGTGTAAGTATGTTTATCTGTGTGTTGTGTGTGAGTGTGTGTTAGAATGTGCAGGTGTGTGTGAGTGAGTGTAAGTGTGTTTGGGTCAGAGTGTGAGTGGGTGTTCGGTGCAGGTGTGTGAGTGTGTGTCTGTTTGTGAGTGTGCTGAGATTATTTTTGTGAGTATAACAGTGAGTCTGTGTCTTCGTTTCTGTTAGTTGAGTGTATTCAGGTGTGTTTGGTATGCCTGTGTGGATGGACATGTTTGTGCATGTGTGAGGGTGAGAGTGTCAGTGTTTTTTTGTGTGTGTGATCATGTGTGAGTGAGAGCTGGCATCTGTGTATGTGTGTTTTAGTTTCTGGTTGTGTAGGATTGTGAGTGTGACTTTGTGTGTGTGTTTGTGTGTGAGTCTATTTTTGAGTGTGAGTGTGAAGATGGGAGTGCATTTGTGAGTCCATGTGTATTTGAAAGGCATTTTCTTCTTTGTGTGTGTGAGAGTAGGAGTGAATGTGATTGTGGGTGACAGTGTGGGTGTTGTTGAGTACAGGTGTGTGAGTATGTGCAGGTGTGTGTGATTGAGTGTGTTTGGATTTGCAAGTGAATGCGCATTTGGGTGCAGGTGTGGGAATGAGTGTGTTGGGTTTGAGTGTGTGTGGGCATGTGGTTGCAGTTGTGAGAGTGAGTGTGTGAGAGTGTATTAGGATGTTCAGGGATGTGAGTTTTGTACTGGGTTTATGTGGATGAGGAAGAGATGAGTGAGTGTGTATTTGTATGTTCATGTGTAGGCTTCTGGGTATTCACTTGGGTGTGAGAACACATGTGTACATTTGTATTTGTGAGGGTGTTCTTGGGTGAGTGTGTGAATGTGAAAGTAGGGGCATGTGTGTGTGTTGTGTGTTCACATGTGTGTTAAACTTCGTGTATATCTATGTGTGTTTGAGTGTTCGTGTGTATGAGAGAATGTGTGTTTGGGCATGTGTCTGTGTGCATGTGGAGGTGTGTGCAATTGTGAGTGTGTGAGTGAGTGTGTGCATGCGGGTGTGTGTTTCTGTAGGACTGAATGTATGAGTGTGAACCTAGGTGAGTGTTTATGTCTGTGAGTGTGATTGTGAATCAGCCTGTGTGAGTTTCTGTGTGTATGTGTTGTGAGAGTTTGTGTTTGGTGGTGTGTTTTTGAGTCAGTGTGTGAGTATATATGCGGGTACTTGTGAATGAGTGTGGGAGTGTGTATGACGGTGTGTAGGCGAGAATGTGTGAGAGTATGCGAGGCTGAAGGTGTGAGTGAGTGTGTGAATGTGTGTACATGTGTTTGTTGGTAGGTGTTTGTCTGACTGATTTTGTGTATGTGTTTCTGTGAGTGAGAGGGTGAAAGTTGTAGCTGTGTACATGTGTGTGAGTGTGTGAGTTGTGTGTAAGTGTGTGAGTGTTTCTGTAGCTGAGGGTTTAATTGTAATTGAATGATTCTGTCAGTGTGTGTGTGAATGAGTGGGTTTGCTTGTTTGTGGGTGTGAGCCTGTGTATTTGAATTTGTGTATGATTGTGTATTTTGGTGTCTCTGTGTGAGAGAGTTTGCATGTGTATGGGCATATGTGTGTAAGTATGTTTATCTGTGTGTTGTGTGTGAGTGTGTGTTAGAATGTGCAGCTGTGTGTGAGTGAGTGTAAGTGTGTTTGGGTCAGAGTGTGAGTGGGTGTTCGGTGCAGGTGTGTGAGTGTGTGTCTGTTTGTGAGTGTGCTGAGATTATTTTTGTGAGTATAACAGTGAGTCTGTGTCTTCGTTTCTGTTAGTTGAGTGTATTCAGGTGTGTTTGGTATGCCTGTGTGGATGGACATGTTTGTGTGTGTGTGAGGGTGAGAGTATCAGTGTTTTTTTGTGTGTGTGATCATGTGTGAGTGAGAGCTGGCATCTGTGTATGTGTGTTTTAGGTTCTGGTTGTGTAGGATTGTGAGTGTGACTTTGTGTGTGTGTTTGTGTGTGAGTCTATTTTTGAGTGTGAGTGTGAAGATGGGAGTGCATTTGTGAGTCCATGTGTAGTTGAAAGGCGTTTTCTTCTTTGTGTGTGTGAGAGTAGGAGTGAATGTGATTGTGGGTGACAGTGTGGGTGTTGTTGAGTACAGGTGTGTGAGTATGTGCAGGTGTGTGTGATTGAGTGTGTTTGGATTTGCAAGTGAATGTGCATTTGGGTGCAGGTGTGGGAATGAGTGTGTTGGGTTTGAGTGTGTGTGGGCATGTGTTTGCAGTTGTGAGAGTGAGTGTGTGAGAGTGTATTAGGATGTTCAGGGATGTGAGTTTTGTACTGGGGTTATGTGGATGAGGAAGAGATGAGTGAGTGTGTATTTGTATGTTCATGTGTAGGCTTCTGGGTATTCACTTGGGTGTGAGAACACATGTGTACATTTGTATTTGTGAGGGTGTTCTTGGGTGAGTGTGTGAATGTGAAAGTAGGGGCATGTGTGTGTGTTGTGTGTTCACATGTGTGTTAAACTTCGTGTATATCTATGTGTGTTTGAGTGTTCGTGTGTATGAGAGAATGTGTGTTTGGGCATGTGTCTGTGTGCATGTGGAGGTGTGTGCAATTGTGAGTGTGTGAGTGAGTGTGTGCATGCGGGTGTGTGTTTCTGTAGGACTGAATGTATGAGTGTGCACCTAGGTGAGTGTTTATGTCTGTGAGTGTGATTGTGAAACAGCCTGTGTGAGTTTCTGTGTGTATGTGTTGTGAGAGTTTGTGTTTGGTGGTGTGTTTTTGAGTCAGTGTGTGAGTATATATGTGGGTACTTGTGAATGAGTGTGGGAGTGTGTATGACGGTGTGTAGGCGAGAATGTGTGAGAGTATGCGAGGCTGAAGGTGTGAGTGAGTGTGTGAATGTGTGTACATGTGTTTGTTGGTAGGTGTTTGTCTGACTGATTTTGTGTATGTGTTTCTGTAAGTGAGAGGGTGAAAGTTGTAGCTGTGTACATGTGTGTGAGTGTGTGAGTTGTGTGTAAGTGTGTGAGTGTTTCTGTAGCTGAGGGTTTAATTGTAATTGAATGATTCTGTCAGTGTGTGTGTGAATGAGTGTGTTTGCTTGTTTGTGGGTGTGAGCCTGTGTATTTGAATTTGTGTATGATTGTGTATTTTGGTGTCTCTGTGTGAGAGAGTTTGCATGTGTATGGGCATATGTGTGTAAGTATGTTTATCTGTGTGTTGTGTGTGAGTGTGTGTTAGAATGTGCAGGTGTGTGTGAGTGAGTGTAAGTGTGTTTGGGTCAGAGTGTGAGTGGGTGTTCGGTGCAGGTGTGTGAGTGTGTGTCTGTTTGTGAGTGTGCTGAGATTATTTTTGTGAGTATAACAGTGAGTCTGTGTCTTCGTTTCTGTTAGTTGAGTGTATTCAGGTGTGTTTGGTATGCCTGTGTGGATGGACATGTTTGTGTGTGTGTGAGGGTGAGAGTGTCAGTGTTTTTTTGTGTGTGTGATCATGTGTGAGTGAGAGCTGGCATCTGTGTATGTGTGTTTTAGTTTCTGGTTGTGTAGGATTGTGAGTGTGACTTTGTGTGTGTGTTTGTGTGTGAGTCTATTTTTGAGTGTGAGTGTGAAGATGGGAGTGCATTTGTGAGTCCATGTGTATTTGAAAGGCATTTTCTTCTTTGTGTGTGTGAGAGTAGGAGTGAATGTGATTGTGGGTGACAGTGTGGGTGTTGTTGAGTACAGGTGTGTGAGTATGTGCAGGTGTGTGTGATTGAGTGTGTTTGGATTTGCAAGTGAATGCGCATTTGGGTGCAGGTGTGGGAATGAGTGTGTTGGGTTTGAGTGTGTGTGGGCATGTGGTTGCAGTTGTGAGAGTGAGTGTGTGAGAGTGTATTAGGATGTTCAGGGATGTGAGTTTTGTACTGGGGTTATGTGGATGAGGAAGAGATGAGTGAGTGTGTATTTGTATGTTCATGTGTAGGCTTCTGGGTATTCACTTGGGTGTGAGAACACATGTGTACATTTGTATTTGTGAGGGTGTTCTTGGGTGAGTGTGTGAATGTGAAAGTAGGGGCATGTGTGTGTGATGTGTGTTCACATGTGTGTTAAACTTCGTGTATATCTATGTGTGTTGGAGTGTTCGTGTGTATGAGAGAATGTGTGTTTGGGCATGTGTCTGTGTGCATGTGGAGGTGTGTGCAATTGTGAGTGTGTGAGTGAGTGTGTGCATGCGGGTGTGTGTTTCTGTAGGACTGAATGTATAAGTGTGCATATATGTGACATTTCAGGACTGTGTGATTGTGTGTGAGTCAGTGTGAGTGTCTGGGTGAACGGGTTGTGAGTGTGTGTGGGGGTATGTTTGTGTGTGTGTGTGACTGTATATATGGGTATGTGTTGTGAGTGTGTGTGGGAGTGTGTATGACAGTGTTTGGGAGAGTATGTGTCAGTGTATGTCAGGCTGAAGCTGTGAGTTGTGTGTAAGTTTGTGAGTGTAACTGTAGGTGAGTGTGTAATTGTCATTGAGTCATTCTGTCACTGTGTGCCTGTGTATGAGTGTGTTTGCTTGTTTGTGGGTGTGTGCCTGTGTATTTGAATTTGGACCTGATTGTGTATTTTTGTGTCCCTGTGGGAAATAGTTTGCATGTGTATGGGAATATGTGTGCAAGTATGTGTATTAGTGTGTTGTGTGTGAGTGTGTGAGTGTGTGTGAGAATGTGCAGGTGTGTGTGAGTGAGTGTCATTGGGTTTGGGTCTGAGTGTGAGTGGATATTTGTTACTGGTGTGTGAGTCTCAGTGTGTCTATGTGTGTGAGTGTGTTGACTTCTTGTTGGTGAGTATGACAGCAAGTGTATCTTTGTATGTTTGTGTTAGTTGGGTGTACTCAGGTGTGTTTGCTATGCCTCTGTGTATGCACATGTGTGTGTGAGGGTGAGTGTGTGAGTGTTTTATTGTGTAGGTGATTATGTGTGAATGAGAGCTGGCATCTCTGCATGTGTGTTTTTGTGTGTAAGTGTGTATGTTTGTGAGTGTGTATTTGTGTGTGTCTGATTGTGAGCCTAGTTTTGAGTGTGAGTGTGAATATGGGAGTGTATTTGTGTGTGCATGTGTATTTGAAAGGGATTTTCTTCTTTGTGCATGTGAGAGTAGGAGCGAATGTGATTGTGGTGACTGTGTGTGTTGTTGAGTGCAGGTGTGTGAGTATGTGCAGGTGTGTGTAATTGAGTGTGTTTGTATTGGCGTGTGAATGCGCATTTGGGTGCAGGTGTGGGAATTTGTGTCCAAGAGATTGTGTTAGTGTGTTCAGGTGTGTGATTGATGTAGAGGGGTTATGTGGACGAGAAGGAGACTGAGTGTGTCTTCGTATGTTAGTGTTCTTGCTTGTGTGTATTCAGGTATATGTGAGTACACGAGTGTGTTTGTATGTGTGAGGGTGTTTTAGGAGTTTGTGAATGTGACTGCAGGTGTATGTGTGAGTGATGGCTTGTTCGTCTGTTCCGGTGTGTGGATGTGAGTGTATATATCTATTTGGGTTTTTGTGTTTGTATGTGTGTATGAGGGTGTATGTATGTATGTGCAGGTGGGTGGCGTATGTGTCTGTGTACATGGGTACGTGTGTGAATTTTTGAATATGTGCAGGAGTGAGAGTGTGCATGAGGGTGTGTGTTTCTGTAGGTTTGAGTATGTGAGTGGTTACATATGTGAGGGTTATGGGTGTGAGTTTTTCTTAGTGAGTATATATGTGTTTACATGATGTGACTGTGTGTAAGTGTGCATGATAGTGTGTGGGAGTGTGTAGGTGTGAGTGTATGTGAGGGGGATGGTGTGAGTACGTGTGTGAATGTGTGTACTCGTGTATAATTGTTGATGTTTGTGAGTGTGTGTGACTGCATGTGTGTGTGTTGAGTGTGTCTATGTAGGTGAGTGTTTGAGACTGTGTGTGTGAGTGCACGTGTGGGTGAGTGTGAGTGCGAGTGAGTCTTGGAGCGTGTGTATGTGTGTGGGGGCTGTTTGTGTATGTCTATGTGTGTTTGTGTGTGTTTGTATGTGTATGAGTGTGAGTGAGTTTTTGTGTGCAGTTGATAACTGACTAAGTTAACTCAAGCATTGGTGGCCCATGCCTTGCTTCTTAGGCATTAGGAATGCTGAGTTTAGTAGCATTGTTTGTGGAGACTAGCCTAGAAGTCAAATCTCACCATGAAAAATAAGCTGGATCTGTCCCACACCTTTCATTCCAGCAATGGGATGCTGAGATTAGCAGGCAAGCAGTTGTAGGCCACCACGTTCAAAAAATTGCCAACGGAGGAAAAATGAAACTGGGCAAGGTGGTCAAAGACTGTTTTCCCAGCTAATGTAGAAAGCTGAAATTTGGGGGATTGTGGTGTCAGACTGTGTATGTGTGTTTGTGTGTGTGTGTGCATGCGTGTGTGTGAGTTGGAGTAAGTGTGAGAGTCTGTGAATGTAAGTGTGTGTGTTCAAGTGTGGGTGAGTGTGTGAGTGTGAGTGTGTGTATTTGTGTGTTTATTTGTGTGAGTCTACTTTTGAGTGAGTGTGAATGTGTGAGTGCATTTGTGTGTACATGTGTATTGGAATGTGAGTTTGAGTGGGTGTGTGTTCTTTTACGTTAATGTGTTGACATCTGGGTATTCACGTGGGAGTGAGAATGTATGTGTGTGTATATGTGCGGGTGTTTTTGGGTGGGTGTGTGGATGTGAAAGTACAGGAATGTGTGTGTGTGCTTGTTTGTGTTACTGTTTATGTATATCTATATGTGTTTGTGTGTTTGTATGGGTCAATGAGAGTGTGTATGTGTGCTTGTGCATGTGTATGTGTACTTGTGTAAGACTGTGAATTTGTGAAGGTGTGTGAGTGAATGTGTGCATGCAGGTGTGTGTTTCTGTATGACTGATTGTATGAGTGTGCACCTAGGTGAGTGTTTATGTCTGTGAGTGTGATTGTGAGACAGCCTGTGTGAGTTTCTGTGTGTATGTGTTGTGAGAGTTTGTGTTTGGTGGTGTGTTTTTGAGTCAGTGTGTGAGTATATATGTGGGTACTTGTGAATCAGTGTGGGAGTGTGTATGACGGTGTGTAGGCGAGAATGTGTGAGAGTATGCGAGGCTGAAGATGTGAGTGAGTGTGTGAATGTGTGTACATGTGTTTGTTGATAGGTGTTTGTTGGTCTGACTGATTTTGTGTGTGTGTTTCTGTGAGTGAGAGGGTGAAAGTTGTAGCTGTGTACATGTGTGTGAGTGTGTGAGTTGTGTGTAAGTGTGTGAGTGTTTCTGTAGCTGAGGGTTTAATTGTAATTGAATGATTCTGTCAGTGTGTGTGTGAATGAGTGTGTTTGCTTGTTTGTGGGTGTGAGCCTGTGTATTTGAATTTGTGTATGATTGTGTATTTTTGTGTCTCTGTGTGAGAGAGTTTGCATGTGTATGGGCATATGTGTGTAAGTATGTTTATCTGTGTGTTGTGTGTGAGTGTGTGTTAGAATGTGCAGGTGTGTGTGAGTGAGTGTAAGTGTGTTTGGGTCAGAGTGTGAGTGGGTGTTCGGTGCAGGTGTGTGAGTGTGTGTCTGTTTGTGAGTGTGCTGAGATTATTTTTGTGAGTATAACAGTGAGTCTGTGTCTTCGTTTCTGTTAGTTGAGTGTATTCAGGTGTGTTTGGTATGCCTGTGTGGATGGACATGTTTGTGCATGTGTGAGGGTGAGAGTGTCAGTGTTTTTTTGTGTGTGTGATCATGTGTGAGTGAGAGCTGGCATCTGTGTATGTGTGTTTTAGTTTCTGGTTGTGTAGGATTGTGAGTGTGACTTTGTGTGTGTGTTTGTGTGTGAGTCTATTTTTGAGTGTGAGTGTGAAGATGGGAGTGCATTTGTGAGTCCATGTGTATTTGAAAGGCATTTTCTTCTTTGTGTGTGTGAGAGTAGGAGTGAATGTGATTGTGGGTGACAGTGTGGGTGTTGTTGAGTACAGGTGTGTGAGTATGTGCAGGTGTGTGTGATTGAGTGTGTTTGGATTTGCAAGTGAATGCGCATTTGGGTGCAGGTGTGGGAATGAGTGTGTTGGGTTTGAGTGTGTGTGGGCATGTGGTTGCAGTTGTGAGAGTGAGTGTGTGAGAGTGTATTAGGATGTTCAGGGATGTGAGTTTTGTACTGGGGTTATGTGGATGAGGAAGAGATGAGTGAGTGTGTATTTGTATGTTCATGTGTAGGCTTCTGGGTATTCACTTGGGTGTGAGAACACATGTGTACATTTGTATTTGTGAGGGTGTTCTTGGGTGAGTGTGTGAATGTGAAAGTAGGGGCATGTGTGTGTGTTGTGTGTTCACATGTGTGTTAAACTTCGTGTATATCTATGTGTGTTTGAGTGTTCGTGTGTATGAGAGAATGTGTGTTTGGGCATGTGTCTGTGTGCATGTGGAGGTGTGTGCAATTGTGAGTGTGTGAGTGAGTGTGTGCATGCGGGTGTGTGTTTCTGTAGGACTGAATGTATGAGTGTGAACCTAGGTGAGTGTTTATGTCTGTGAGTGTGATTGTGAATCAGCCTGTGTGAGTTTCTGTGTGTATGTGTTGTGAGAGTTTGTGTTTGGTGGTGTGTTTTTGAGTCAGTGTGTGAGTATATATGCGGGTACTTGTGAATGAGTGTGGGAGTGTGTATGACGGTGTGTAGGCGAGAATGTGTGAGAGTATGCGAGGCTGAAGGTGTGAGTGAGTGTGTGAATGTGTGTACATGTGTTTGTTGGTAGGTGTTTGTCTGACTGATTTTGTGTATGTGTTTCTGTGAGTGAGAGGGTGAAAGTTGTAGCTGTGTACATGTGTGTGAGTGTGTGAGTTGTGTGTAAGTGTGTGAGTGTTTCTGTAGCTGAGGGTTTAATTGTAATTGAATGATTCTGTCAGTGTGTGTGTGAATGAGTGGGTTTGCTTGTTTGTGGGTGTGAGCCTGTGTATTTGAATTTGTGTATGATTGTGTATTTTGGTGTCTCTGTGTGAGAGAGTTTGCATGTGTATGGGCATATGTGTGTAAGTATGTTTATCTGTGTGTTGTGTGTGAGTGTGTGTTAGAATGTGCAGCTGTGTGTGAGTGAGTGTAAGTGTGTTTGGGTCAGAGTGTGAGTGGGTGTTCGGTGCAGGTGTGTGAGTGTGTGTCTGTTTGTGAGTGTGCTGAGATTATTTTTGTGAGTATAACAGTGAGTCTGTGTCTTCGTTTCTGTTAGTTGAGTGTATTCAGGTGTGTTTGGTATGCCTGTGTGGATGGACATGTTTGTGTGTGTGTGAGGGTGAGAGTGTCAGTGTTTTTTTGTGTGTGTGTTCATGTGTGAGTGAGAGCTGGCATCTGTGTATGTGTGTTTTAGTTTCTGGTTGTGTAGGATTGTGAGTGTGACTTTGTGTGTGTGTTTGTGTGTGAGTCTATTTTTGAGTGTGAGTGTGAAGATGGGAGTGCATTTGTGAGTCCATGTGTATTTGAAAGGCATTTTTTTCTTTGTGTGTGTGAGAGTAGGAGTGAATGTGATTGTGGGTGACAGTGTGGGTGTTGTTGAGTACAGGTGTGTGAGTATGTGCAGGTGTGTGTGATTGAGTGTGTTTGGATTTGCAAGTGAATGTGCATTTGGGTGCAGGTGTGGGAATGAGTGTGTTGGGTTTGAGTGTGTGTGGGCATGTGGTTGCAGTTGTGAGAGTGAGTGTGTGAGAGTGTATTAGGATGTTCAGGGATGTGAGTTTTGTACTGGGGTTATGTGGATGAGGAAGAGATGAGTGAGTGTGTATTTGTATGTTCATGTGTAGGCTTCTGGGTATTCACTTGGGTGTGAGAACACATGTGTACATTTGTATTTGTGAGGGTGTTCTTGGGTGAGTGTGTGAATGTGAAAGTAGGGGCATGTGTGTGTGTTGTGTGTTCACATGTGTGTTAAACTTCGTGTATATCTATGTGTGTTGGAGTGTTCGTGTGTATGAGAGAATGTGTGTTTGGGCATGTGTCTGTGTGCATGTGGAGGTGTGTGCAATTGTGAGTGTGTGAGTGAGTGTGTGCATGCGGGTGTGTGTTTCTGTAGGACTGAATGTATAAGTGTGCATATATGTGACATTTCAGGACTGTGTGATTGTGTGTAAGTCAGTGTGAGTGTCTGGGTGAACGGATTGTGAGTGTGTGTGGGGGTATGTTTGTGTGTGCGTGTGAGTGTATATATGGGTATGTGTTGTGAGTGTGTGTGGGAGTGTGTATGACAGTGTTTGGGAGAGTATGTGTCAGTGTATGTCAGGCTGAAGCTGTGAGTTGTGTGTAAGTTTGTGAGTGTAACTGTAGGTGAGTGTGTAATTGTCATTGAGTGATTCTGTCACTGTGTGCCTGTGTATGAGTGTGTTTGCTTGTTTGTGGGTGTGTGCCTGTGTATTTGAATTTGGACCTGATTGTGTATTTTTGTGTCCCTGTGGGAAATAGTTTGCATGTGTATGGGAATATGTGTGCAAGTATGTGTATTAGTGTGTTGTGTGTGAGTGTGTGAGTGTGTGTGAGAATGTGCAGGTGTGTGTGAGTGAGTGTCATTGGGTTTGGGTCTGAGTGTGAGTGGATATTTGTTGCTGGTGTGTGAGTCTCAGTGTGTCTATGTGTGTGAGTGTGTTGACTTCTTGTTGGTGAGTATGACAGCAAGTGTATCTTTGTATGTTTGTGTTAGTTGGGTGTACTCAGGTGTGTTTGCTATGCTTCTGTGTATGCACATGTGTGTGTGAGGGTGAGTGTGTGAGTGTTTTATTGTGTAGGTGATTATGTGTGAATGAGAGCTGGCATCTCTGCATGTGTGTTTTTGTGTGTAAGTGTGTATGTTTGTGAGTGTGTATTTGTGTGTGTCTGATTGTGAGCCTAGTTTTGAGTGTGAGTGTGAATATGGGAGTGTATTTGTGTGTGCATGTGTATTTGAAAGGGATTTTCTTCTTTGTGCATGTGAGAGTAGGAGCGAATGTGATTGTGGTGACTGTGTGTGTTGCTGAGTGCAGGTGTGTGAGTATGTGCAGGTGTGTGTAATTGAGTGTGTTTGTATTGGCGTGTGAATGCGCATTTGGGTGCAGGTGTGGGAATTTGTGTCCAAGAGATTGTGTTAGTGTGTTCAGGTGTGTGATTGATGTAGAGGGGTTATGTGGACGAGAAGGAGACTGAGTGTGTCTTCGTATGTTAGTGTTCTTGCTTGTGTGTATTCAGGTATATGTGAGTACACGAGTGTGTTTGTATGTGTGAGGGTGTTTTTAGGAGTTTGTGAATGTGACTGCAGGTGTATGTGTGAGTGATGGCTTGTTCGTCTGTTCCGGTGTGTGGATGTGAGTGTATATATCTATTTGGGTTTTTGTGTTTGTATGTGTGTATGAGGGTGTATGTATGTATGTGCAGGTGGGTGGCGTATGTGTCTGTGTACATGGGTACGTGTGTGAATTTTTGAATATGTGCAGGAGTGAGAGTGTGCATGAGGGTGTGTGTTTCTGTAGGTTTGAGTATGTGAGTGGTTACATATGTGAGGGTTATGGGTGTGAGTTTTTCTTAGTGAGTATATATGTGTTTACATGATGTGACTGTGTGTAAGTGTGCATGATAGTGTGTGGGAGTGTGTAGGTGTGAGTGTATGTGAGGGGGATGGTGTGAGTACGTGTGTGAATGTGTGTACTCGTGTATGATTGTTGATGTTTGTGAGTGTGTGTGACTGCATGTGTGTGTGTTGAGTGTGTCTATGTAGGTGAGTGTTTGAGACTGTGTGTGTGAGTGCACGTGTGGGTGAGTGTGAGTGCGAGTGAGTCTTGGAGCGTGTGTATGTGTGTGGGGGCTGTTTGTGTATGTCTATGTGTGTTTGTGTGTGTTTGTATGTGTATGAGTGTGAGTGAGTTTTTGTGTGCAGTTGATAACTGACTAAGTTAACTCAAGCATTGGTGGCCCATGCCTTGCTTCTTAGGCATTAGGAATGCTGAGTTTAGTAGCATTGTTTGTGGAGACTAGCCTAGAAGTCAAATCTCACCATGAAAAATAAGCTGGATCTGTCCCACACCTTTCATTCCAGCAATGGGATGCTGAGATTAGCAGGCAAGCAGTTGTAGGCCACCACGTTCAAAAAATTGCCAACGGAGGAAAAATGAAACTGGGCAAGGTGGTCAAAGACTGTTTTCCCAGCTAATGTAGAAAGCTGAAATTTGGGGGATTGTGGTGTCAGACTGTGTATGTGTGTGTGTGTGTGTGTGTGCATGCGTGTGTGTGAGTTGGAGTAAGTGTGTGAGTCTGTGAATGTAAGTGTGTGTGTTCAAGTGTGGGTGAGTGTGTGAGTGTGAGTGTGTGTATTTGTGTGTTTATTTGTGTGAGTCTACTTTTGAGTGAGTGTGAATGTGTGAGTGCATTTGTGTGTACATGTGTATTGGAATGTGAGTTTGAGTGGGTGTGTGTTCTTTTACGTTAATGTGTTGACATCTGGGTATTCACGTGGGAGTGAGAATGTATGTGTGTGTATATGTGCGGGTGATTTTGGGTGGGTGTGTGGATGTGAAAGTACAGGAATGTGTGTGTGTGCTTGTTTGTGTTACTGTTTATGTATATCTATATGTGTTTGTGTGTTTGTATGGGTCAATGAGAGTGTGTATGTGTGCTTGTGCATGTGTCTGTGTACTTGTGTAAGAGTGTGAATTTGTGAAGGTGTGTGAGTGAATGTGTGCATGCAGGTGTGTGTTTCTGTATGACTGATTGTATGAGTGTGCACCTAGGTGAGTGTTTATGTCTGTGAGTGTGATTGTGAGACAGCCTGTGTGAGTTTCTGTGTGTATGTGTTGTGAGAGTTTGTGTTTGGTGGTGTGTTTTTGAGTCAGTGTGTGAGTATATATGTGGGTACTTGTGAATCAGTGTGGGAGTGTGTATAACGGTGTGTAGGCGAGAATGTGTGAGAGTATGCGAGGCTGAAGGTGTGAGTGAGTGTGTGAATGTGTGTACATGTGTTTGTTGGTAGGTGTTTGTTTGTCTGACTGATTTTGTGTGTGTGTTTCTGTGAGTGAGAGGGTGAAAGTTGTAGCTGTGTACATGTGTGTGAGTGTGTGAGTTGTGTGTAAGTGTGTGAGTGTTTCTGTAGCTGAGGGTTTAATTGTAATTGAATGATTCTGTCAGTGTGTGTGTGAATGAGTGTGTTTGCTTGTTTGTGGGTGTGAGCCTGTGTATTTGAATTTGTGTATGATTGTGTATTTTTGTGTCTCTGTGTGAGAGAGTTTGCATGTGTATGGGCATATGTGTGTAAGTATGTTTATCTGTGTGTTGTGTGTGAGTGTGTGTTAGAATGTGCAGGTGTGTGTGAGTGAGTGTAAGTGTGTTTGGGTCAGAGTGTGAGTGGGTGTTCGGTGCAGGTGTGTGAGTGTGTGTCTGTTTGTGAGTGTGCTGAGATTATTTTTGTGAGTATAACAGTGAGTCTGTGTCTTCGTTTCTGTTAGTTGAGTGTATTCAGGTGTGTTTGGTATGCCTGTGTGGATGGACATGTTTGTGTGTGTGTGAGGGTGAGAGTGTCAGTGTTTTTTTGTGTGTGTGATCATGTGTGAGTGAGAGCTGGCATCTGTGTATGTGTGTTTTAGTTTCTGGTTGTGTAGGATTGTGAGTGTGACTTTGTGTGTGTGTTTGTGTGTGAGTCTATTTTTGAGTGTGAGTGTGAAGATGGGAGTGCATTTGTGAGTCCATGTGTATTTGAAAGGCATTTTTTTCTTTGTGTGTGTGAGAGTAGGAGTGAATGTGATTGTGGGTGACAGTGTGGGTGTTGTTGAGTACAGGTGTGTGAGTATGTGCAGGTGTGTGTGATTGAGTGTGTTTGGATTTGCAAGTGAATGTGCATTTGGGTGCAGGTGTGGGAATGAGTGTGTTGGGTTTGAGTGTGTGTGGGCATGTGGTTGCAGTTGTGAGAGTGAGTGTGTGAGAGTGTATTAGGATGTTCAGGGATGTGAGTTTTGTACTGGGGTTATGTGGATGAGGAAGAGATGAGTGAGTGTGTATTTGTATGTTCATGTGTAGGCTTCTGGGTATTCACTTGGGTGTGAGAACACATGTGTACATTTGTATTTGTGAGGGTGTTCTTGGGTGAGTGTGTGAATGTGAAAGTAGGGGCATGTGTGTGTGTTGTGTGTTCACATGTGTGTTAAACTTCGTGTATATCTATGTGTGTTGGAGTGTTCGTGTGTATGAGAGAATGTGTGTTTGGGCATGTGTCTGTGTGCATGTGGAGGTGTGTGCAATTGTGAGTGTGTGAGTGAGTGTGTGCATGCGGGTGTGTGTTTCTGTAGGACTGAATGTATAAGTGTGCATATATGTGACATTTCAGGACTGTGTGATTGTGTGTAAGTCAGTGTGAGTGTCTGGGTGAACGGGTTGTGAGTGTGTGTGGGGGTATGTTTGTGTGTGCGTGTGAGTGTATATATGGGTATGTGTTGTGAGTGTGTGTGGGAGTGTGTATGACAGTGTTTGGGAGAGTATGTGTCAGTGTATGTCAGGCTGAAGCTGTGAGTTGTGTGTAAGTTTGTGAGTGTAACTGTAGGTGAGTGTGTAATTGTCATTGAGTGATTCTGTCACTGTGTGCCTGTGTATGAGTGTGTTTGCTTGTTTGTGGGTGTGTGCCTGTGTATTTGAATTTGGACCTGATTGTGTATTTTTGTGTCCCTGTGGGAAATAGTTTGCATGTGTATGGGAATATGTGTGCAAGTATGTGTATTAGTGTGTTGTGTGTGAGTGTGTGAGTGTGTGTGAGAATGTGCAGGTGTGTGTGAGTGAGTGTCATTGGGTTTGGGTCTGAGTGTGAGTGGATATTTGTTGCTGGTGTGTGAGTCTCAGTGTGTCTATGTGTGTGAGTGTGTTGACTTCTTGTTGGTGAGTATGACAGCAAGTGTATCTTTGTATGTTTGTGTTAGTTGGGTGTACTCAGGTGTGTTTGCTATGCTTCTGTGTATGCACATGTGTGTGTGAGGGTGAGTGTGTGAGTGTTTTATTGTGTAGGTGATTATGTGTGAATGAGAGCTGGCATCTCTGCATGTGTGTTTTTGTGTGTAAGTGTGTATGTTTGTGAGTGTGTATTTGTGTGTGTCTGATTGTGAGCCTAGTTTTGAGTGTGAGTGTGAATATGGGAGTGTATTTGTGTGTGCATGTGTATTTGAAAGGGATTTTCTTCTTTGTGCATGTGAGAGTAGGAGCGAATGTGATTGTGGTGACTGTGTGTGTTGCTGAGTGCAGGTGTGTGAGTATGTGCAGGTGTGTGTAATTGAGTGTGTTTGTATTGGCGTGTGAATGCGCATTTGGGTGCAGGTGTGGGAATTTGTGTCCAAGAGATTGTGTTAGTGTGTTCAGGTGTGTGATTGATGTAGAGGGGTTATGTGGACGAGAAGGAGACTGAGTGTGTCTTCGTATGTTAGTGTTCTTGCTTGTGTGTATTCAGGTATATGTGAGTACACGAGTGTGTTTGTATGTGTGAGGGTGTTTTTAGGAGTTTGTGAATGTGACTGCAGGTGTATGTGTGAGTGATGGCTTGTTCGTCTGTTCCGGTGTGTGGATGTGAGTGTATATATCTATTTGGGTTTTTGTGTTTGTATGTGTGTATGAGGGTGTATGTATGTATGTGCAGGTGGGTGGCGTATGTGTCTGTGTACATGGGTACGTGTGTGAATTTTTGAATATGTGCAGGAGTGAGAGTGTGCATGAGGGTGTGTGTTTCTGTAGGTTTGAGTATGTGAGTGGTTACATATGTGAGGGTTATGGGTGTGAGTTTTTCTTAGTGAGTATATATGTGTTTACATGATGTGACTGTGTGTAAGTGTGCATGATAGTGTGTGGGAGTGTGTAGGTGTGAGTGTATGTGAGGGGGATGGTGTGAGTACGTGTGTGAATGTGTGTACTCGTGTATGATTGTTGATGTTTGTGAGTGTGTGTGACTGCATGTGTGTGTGTTGAGTGTGTCTATGTAGGTGAGTGTTTGAGACTGTGTGTGTGAGTGCACGTGTGGGTGAGTGTGAGTGCGAGTGAGTCTTGGAGCGTGTGTATGTGTGTGGGGGCTGTTTGTGTATGTCTATGTGTGTTTGTGTGTGTTTGTATGTGTATGAGTGTGAGTGAGTTTTTGTGTGCAGTTGATAACTGACTAAGTTAACTCAAGCATTGGTGGCCCATGCCTTGCTTCTTAGGCATTAGGAATGCTGAGTTTAGTAGCATTGTTTGTGGAGACTAGCCTAGAAGTCAAATCTCACCATGAAAAATAAGCTGGATCTGTCCCACACCTTTCATTCCAGCAATGGGATGCTGAGATTAGCAGGCAAGCAGTTGTAGGCCACCACGTTCAAAAAATTGCCAACGGAGGAAAAATGAAACTGGGCAAGGTGGTCAAAGACTGTTTTCCCAGCTAATGTAGAAAGCTGAAATTTGGGGGATTGTGGTGTCAGACTGTGTATGTGTGTGTGTGTGTGTGTGTGCATGCGTGTGTGTGAGTTGGAGTAAGTGTGTGAGTCTGTGAATGTAAGTGTGTGTGTTCAAGTGTGGGTGAGTGTGTGAGTGTGAGTGTGTGTATTTGTGTGTTTATTTGTGTGAGTCTACTTTTGAGTGAGTGTGAATGTGTGAGTGCATTTGTGTGTACATGTGTATTGGAATGTGAGTTTGAGTGGGTGTGTGTTCTTTTACGTTAATGTGTTGACATCTGGGTATTCACGTGGGAGTGAGAATGTATGTGTGTGTATATGTGCGGGTGATTTTGGGTGGGTGTGTGGATGTGAAAGTACAGGAATGTGTGTGTGTGCTTGTTTGTGTTACTGTTTATGTATATCTATATGTGTTTGTGTGTTTGTATGGGTCAATGAGAGTGTGTATGTGTGCTTGTGCATGTGTCTGTGTACTTGTGTAAGAGTGTGAATTTGTGAAGGTGTGTGAGTGAATGTGTGCATGCAGGTGTGTGTTTCTGTATGACTGATTGTATGAGTGTGCACCTAGGTGAGTGTTTATGTCTGTGAGTGTGATTGTGAGACAGCCTGTGTGAGTTTCTGTGTGTATGTGTTGTGAGAGTTTGTGTTTGGTGGTGTGTTTTTGAGTCAGTGTGTGAGTATATATGTGGGTACTTGTGAATCAGTGTGGGAGTGTGTATAACGGTGTGTAGGCGAGAATGTGTGAGAGTATGCGAGGCTGAAGGTGTGAGTGAGTGTGTGAATGTGTGTACATGTGTTTGTTGGTAGGTGTTTGTTTGTCTGACTGATTTTGTGTGTGTGTTTCTGTGAGTGAGAGGGTGAAAGTTGTAGCTGTGTACATGTGTGTGAGTGTGTGAGTTGTGTGTAAGTGTGTGAGTGTTTCTGTAGCTGAGGGTTTAATTGTAATTGAATGATTCTGTCAGTGTGTGTGTGAATGAGTGTGTTTGCTTGTTTGTGGGTGTGAGCCTGTGTATTTGAATTTGTGTATGATTGTGTATTTTTGTGTCTCTGTGTGAGAGAGTTTGCATGTGTATGGGCATATGTGTGTAAGTATGTTTATCTGTGTGTTGTGTGTGAGTGTGTGTTAGAATGTGCAGGTGTGTGTGAGTGAGTGTAAGTGTGTTTGGGTCAGAGTGTGAGTGGGTGTTCGGTGCAGGTGTGTGAGTGTGTGTCTGTTTGTGAGTGTGCTGAGATTATTTTTGTGAGTATAACAGTGAGTCTGTGTCTTCGTTTCTGTTAGTTGAGTGTATTCAGGTGTGTTTGGTATGCCTGTGTGGATGGACATGTTTGTGTGTGTGTGAGGGTGAGAGTGTCAGTGTTTTTTTGTGTGTGTGATCATGTGTGAGTGAGAGCTGGCATCTGTGTATGTGTGTTTTAGTTTCTGGTTGTGTAGGATTGTGAGTGTGACTTTGTGTGTGTGTTTGTGTGTGAGTCTATTTTTGAGTGTGAGTGTGAAGATGGGAGTGCATTTGTGAGTCCATGTGTATTTGAAAGGCATTTTCTTCTTTGTGTGTGTGAGAGTAGGAGTGAATGTGATTGTGGGTGACAGTGTGGGTGTTGTTGAGTACAGGTGTGTGAGTATGTGCAGGTGTGTGTGATTGAGTGTGTTTGGATTTGCAAGTGAATGCGCATTTGGGTGCAGGTGTGGGAATGAGTGTGTTGGGTTTGAGTGTGTGTGGGCATGTGGTTGCAGTTGTGAGAGTGAGTGTGTGAGAGTGTATTAGGATGTTCAGGGATGTGAGTTTTGTACTGGGGTTATGTGGATGAGGAAGAGATGAGTGAGTGTGTATTTGTATGTTCATGTGTAGGCTTCTGGGTATTCACTTGGGTGTGAGAACACATGTGTACATTTGTATTTGTGAGGGTGTTCTTGGGTGAGTGTGTGAATGTGAAAGTAGGGGCATGTGTGTGTGTTGTGTGTTCACATGTGTGTTAAACTTCGTGTATATCTATGTGTGTTGGAGTGTTCGTGTGTATGAGAGAATGTGTGTTTGGGCATGTGTCTGTGTGCATGTGGAGGTGTGTGCAATTGTGAGTGTGTGAGTGAGTGTGTGCATGCGGGTGTGTGTTTCTGTAGGACTGAATGTATAAGTGTGCATATATGTGACATTTCAGGACTGTGTGATTGTGTGTGAGTCAGTGTGAGTGTCTGGGTGAACGGGTTGTGAGTGTGTGTGGGGGTATGTTTGTGTGTGTGTGTGAGTGTATATATGGGTATGTGTTGTGAGTGTGTGTGGGAGTGTGTATGACAGTGTTTGGGAGAGTATGTGTCAGTGTATGTCAGGCTGAAGCTGTGAGTTGTGTGTAAGTTTGTGAGTGTAACTGTAGGTGAGTGTGTAATTGTCATTGAGTGATTCTGTCACTGTGTGCCTGTGTATGAGTGTGTTTGCTTGTTTGTGGGTGTGTGCCTGTGTATTTGAATTTGGACCTGATTGTGTATTTTTGTGTCCCTGTGGGAAATAGTTTGCATGTGTATGGGAATATGTGTGCAAGTATGTGTATTAGTGTGTTGTGTGTGAGTGTGTGAGTGTGTGTGAGAATGTGCAGGTGTGTGTGAGTGAGTGTCATTGGGTTTGGGTCTGAGTGTGAGTGGATATTTGTTGCTGGTGTGTGAGTCTCAGTGTGTCTATGTGTGTGAGTGTGTTGACTTCTTGTTGGTGAGTATGACAGCAAGTGTATCTTTGTATGTTTGTGTTAGTTGGGTGTACTCAGGTGTGTTTGCTATGCTTCTGTGTATGCACATGTGTGTGTGAGGGTGAGTGTGTGAGTGTTTTATTGTGTAGGTGATTATGTGTGAATGAGAGCTGGCATCTCTGCATGTGTGTTTTTGTGTGTAAGTGTGTATGTTTGTGAGTGTGTATTTGTGTGTGTCTGATTGTGAGCCTAGTTTTGAGTGTGAGTGTGAATATGGGAGTGTATTTGTGTGTGCATGTGTATTTGAAAGGGATTTTCTTCTTTGTGCATGTGAGAGTAGGAGCGAATGTGATTGTGGTGACTGTGTGTGTTGCTGAGTGCAGGTGTGTGAGTATGTGCAGGTGTGTGTAATTGAGTGTGTTTGTATTGGCGTGTGAATGCGCATTTGGGTGCAGGTGTGGGAATTTGTGTCCAAGAGATTGTGTTAGTGTGTTCAGGTGTGTGATTGATGTAGAGGGGTTATGTGGACGAGAAGGAGACTGAGTGTGTCTTCGTATGTTAGTGTTCTTGCTTGTGTGTATTCAGGTATATGTGAGTACACGAGTGTGTTTGTATGTGTGAGGGTGTTTTAGGAGTTTGTGAATGTGACTGCAGGTGTATGTGTGAGTGATGGCTTGTTCGTCTGTTCCGGTGTGTGGATGTGAGTGTATATATCTATTTGGGTTTTTGTGTTTGTATGTGTGTATGAGGGTGTATGTATGTATGTGCAGGTGGGTGGCGTATGTGTCTGTGTACATGGGTACGTGTGTGAATTTTTGAATATGTGCAGGAGTGAGAGTGTGCATGAGGGTGTGTGTTTCTGTAGGTTTGAGTATGTGAGTGGTTACATATGTGAGGGTTATGGGTGTGAGTTTTTCTTAGTGAGTATATATGTGTTTACATGATGTGACTGTGTGTAAGTGTGCATGATAGTGTGTGGGAGTGTGTAGGTGTGAGTGTATGTGAGGGGGATGGTGTGAGTACGTGTGTGAATGTGTGTACTCGTGTATGATTGTTGATGTTTGTGAGTGTGTGTGACTGCATGTGTGTGTGTTGAGTGTGTCTATGTAGGTGAGTGTTTGAGACTGTGTGTGTGAGTGCACGTGTGGGTGAGTGTGAGTGCGAGTGAGTCTTGGAGCGTGTGTATGTGTGTGGGGGCTGTTTGTGTATGTCTATGTGTGTTTGTGTGTGTTTGTATGTGTATGAGTGTGAGTGAGTTTTTGTGTGCAGTTGATAACTGACTAAGTTAACTCAAGCATTGGTGGCCCATGCCTTGCTTCTTAGGCATTAGGAATGCTGAGTTTAGTAGCATTGTTTGTGGAGACTAGCCTAGAAGTCAAATCTCACCATGAAAAATAAGCTGGATCTGTCCCACACCTTTCATTCCAGCAATGGGATGCTGAGATTAGCAGGCAAGCAGTTGTAGGCCACCACGTTCAAAAAATTGCCAACGGAGGAAAAATGAAACTGGGCAAGGTGGTCAAAGACTGTTTTCCCAGCTAATGTAGAAAGCTGAAATTTGGGGGATTGTGGTGTCAGACTGTGTATGTGTGTGTGTGTGTGTGTGCATGCGTGTGTGTGAGTTGGAGTAAGTGTGTGAGTCTGTGAATGTAAGTGTGTGTGTTCAAGTGTGGGTGAGTGTGTGAGTGTGAGTGTGTGTATTTGTGTGTTTATTTGTGTGAGTCTACTTTTGAGTGAGTGTGAATGTGTGAGTGCATTTGTGTGTACATGTGTATTGGAATGTGAGTTTGAGTGGGTGTGTGTTCTTTTACGTTAATGTGTTGACATCTGGGTATTCACGTGGGAGTGAGAATGTATGTGTGTGTATATGTGCGAGTGTTTTTGGGTGGGTGTGTGGATGTGAAAGTACAGGAATGTGTGTGTGTGCTTGTTTGTGTTACTGTTTATGTATATCTATATGTGTTTGTGTGTTTGTATGGGTCAATGAGAGTGTGTATGTGTGCTTGTGCATGTGTCTGTGTACTTGTGTAAGAGTGTGAATTTGTGAAGGTGTGTGAGTGAATGTGTGCATGCAGGTGTGTGTTTCTGTATGACTGATTGTATGAGTGTGCACCTAGGTGAGTGTTTATGTCTGTGAGTGTGATTGTGAGACAGCCTGTGTGAGTTTCTGTGTGTATGTGTTGTGAGAGTTTGTGTTTGGTGGTGTGTTTTTGAGTCAGTGTGTGAGTATATATGTGGGTACTTGTGAATCAGTGTGGGAGTGTGTATGACGGTGTGTAGGCGAGAATGTGTGAGAGTATGCGAGGCTGAAGGTGTGAGTGAGTGTGTGAATGTGTGTACATGTGTTTGTTGGTAGGTGTTTGTTTGTCTGACTGATTTTGTGTGTGTGTTTCTGTGAGTGAGAGGGTGAAAGTTGTAGCTGTGTACATGTGTGTGAGTGTGTGAGTTGTGTGTAAGTGTGTGAGTGTTTCTGTAGCTGAGGGTTTAATTGTAATTGAATGATTCTGTCAGTGTGTGTGTGAATGAGTGTGTTTGCTTGTTTGTGGGTGTGAGCCTGTGTATTTGAATTTGTGTATGATTGTGTATTTTGGTGTCTCTGTGTGAGAGAGTTTGCATGTGTATGGGCATATGTGTGTAAGTATGTTTATCTGTGTGTTGTGTGTGAGTGTGTGTTAGAATGTGCAGGTGTGTGTGAGTGAGTGTAAGTGTGTTTGGGTCAGAGTGTGAGTGGGTGTTCGGTGCAGGTGTGTGAGTGTGTGTCTGTTTGTGAGTGTGCTGAGATTATTTTTGTGAGTATAACAGTGAGTCTGTGTCTTCGTTTCTGTTAGTTGAGTGTATTCAGGTGTGTTTGGTATGCCTGTGTGGATGGACATGTTTGTGTGTGTGTGAGGGTGAGAGTGTCAGTGTTTTTTTGTGTGTGTGATCATGTGTGAGTGAGAGCTGGCATCTGTGTATGTGTGTTTTAGTTTCTGGTTGTGTAGGATTGTGAGTGTGACTTTGTGTGTGTGTTTGTGTGTGAGTCTATTTTTGAGTGTGAGTGTGAAGATGGGAGTGCATTTGTGAGTCCATGTGTATTTGAAAGGCATTTTCTTCTTTGTGTGTGTGAGAGTAGGAGTGAATGTGATTGTGGGTGACAGTGTGGGTGTTGTTGAGTACAGGTGTGTGAGTATGTGCAGGTGTGTGTGATTGAGTGTGTTTGGATTTGCAAGTGAATGCGCATTTGGGTGCAGGTGTGGGAATGAGTGTGTTGGGTTTGAGTGTGTGTGGGCATGTGGTTGCAGTTGTGAGAGTGAGTGTGTGAGAGTGTATTAGGATGTTCAGGGATGTGAGTTTTGTACTGGGGTTATGTGGATGAGGAAGAGATGAGTGAGTGTGTATTTGTATGTTCATGTGTAGGCTTCTGGGTATTCACTTGGGTGTGAGAACACGTGTACATTTGTATTTGTGAGGGTGTTCTTGGGTGAGTGTGTGAATGTGAAAGTAGGGGCATGTGTGTGTGTTGTGTGTTCACATGTGTGTTAAACTTCGTGTATATCTATGTGTGTTTGAGTGTTCGTGTGTATGAGAGAATGTGTGTTTGGGCATGTGTCTGTGTGCATGTGGAGGTGTGTGCAATTGTGAGTGTGTGAGTGAGTGTGTGCATGCGGGTGTGTGTTTCTGTAGGACTGAATGTATGAGTGTGCACCTAGGTGAGTGTTTATGTCTGTGAGTGTGATTGTGAATCAGCCTGTGTGAGTTTCTGTGTGTATGTGTTGTGAGAGTTTGTGTTTGGTGGTGTGTTTTTGAGTCAGTGTGTGAGTATATATGCGGGTACTTGTGAATGAGTGTGGGAGTGTGTATGACGGTGTGTAGGCGAGAATGTGTGAGAGTATGCGAGGCTGAAGGTGTGAGTGAGTGTGTGAATGTGTGTACATGTGTTTGTTGGTAGGTGTTTGTCTGACTGATTTTGTGTATGTGTTTCTGTGAGTGAGAGGGTGAAAGTTGTAGCTGTGTACATGTGTGTGAGTGTGTGAGTTGTGTGTAAGTGTGTGAGTGTTTCTGTAGCTGAGGGTTTAATTGTAATTGAATGATTCTGTCAGTGTGTGTGTGAATGAGTGTGTTTGCTTGTTTGTGGGTGTGAGCCTGTGTATTTGAATTTGTGTATGATTGTGTATTTTGGTGTCTCTGTGTGAGAGAGTTTGCATGTGTATGGGCATATGTGTGTAAGTATGTTTATCTGTGTGTTGTGTGTGAGTGTGTGTTAGAATGTGCAGGTGTGTGTGAGTGAGTGTAAGTGTGTTTGGGTCAGAGTGTGAGTGGGTGTTCGGTGCAGGTGTGTGAGTGTGTGTCTGTTTGTGAGTGTGCTGAGATTATTTTTGTGAGTATAACAGTGAGTCTGTGTCTTCGTTTCTGTTAGTTGAGTGTATTCAGGTGTGTTTGGTATGCCTGTGTGGATGGACATGTTTGTGTGTGTGTGAGGGTGAGAGTGTCAGTGTTTTTTTGTGTGTGTGTTCATGTGTGAGTGAGAGCTGGCATCTGTGTATGTGTGTTTTAGTTTCTGGTTGTGTAGGATTGTGAGTGTGACTTTGTGTGTGTGTTTGTGTGTGAGTCTATTTTTGAGTGTGAGTGTGAAGATGGGAGTGCATTTGTGAGTCCATGTGTATTTGAAAGGCATTTTTTTCTTTGTGTGTGTGAGAGTAGGAGTGAATGTGATTGTGGGTGACAGTGTGGGTGTTGTTGAGTACAGGTGTGTGAGTATGTGCAGGTGTGTGTGATTGAGTGTGTTTGGATTTGCAAGTGAATGTGCATTTGGGTGCAGGTGTGGGAATGAGTGTGTTGGGTTTGAGTGTGTGTGGGCATGTGGTTGCAGTTGTGAGAGTGAGTGTGTGAGAGTGTATTAGGATGTTCAGGGATGTGAGTTTTGTACTGGGGTTATGTGGATGAGGAAGAGATGAGTGAGTGTGTATTTGTATGTTCATGTGTAGGCTTCTGGGTATTCACTTGGGTGTGAGAACACATGTGTACATTTGTATTTGTGAGGGTGTTCTTGGGTGAGTGTGTGAATGTGAAAGTAGGGGCATGTGTGTGTGTTGTGTGTTCACATGTGTGTTAAACTTCGTGTATATCTATGTGTGTTGGAGTGTTCGTGTGTATGAGAGAATGTGTGTTTGGGCATGTGTCTGTGTGCATGTGGAGGTGTGTGCAATTGTGAGTGTGTGAGTGAGTGTGTGCATGCGGGTGTGTGTTTCTGTAGGACTGAATGTATAAGTGTGCATATATGTGACATTTCAGGACTGTGTGATTGTGTGTGAGTCAGTGTGAGTGTCTGGTTGAACGGGTTGTGAGTGTGTGTGGGGGTATGTTTGTGTGTGCGTGTGAGTGTATATATGGGTATGTGTTGTGAGTGTGTGTGGGAGTGTGTATGACAGTGTTTGGGAGAGTATGTGTCAGTGTATGTCAGGCTGAAGCTGTGAGTTGTGTGTAAGTTTGTGAGTGTAACTGTAGGTGAGTGTGTAATTGTCATTGAGTGATTCTGTCACTGTGTGCCTGTGTATGAGTGTGTTTGCTTGTTTGTGGGTGTGTGCCTGTGTATTTGAATTTGGACCTGATTGTGTATTTTTGTGTCCCTGTGGGAAATAGTTTGCATGTGTATGGGAATATGTGTGCAAGTATGTGTATTAGTGTGTTGTGTGTGAGTGTGTGAGTGTGTGTGAGAATGTGCAGGTGTGTGTGAGTGAGTGTCATTGGGTTTGGGTCTGAGTGTGAGTGGATATTTGTTGCTGGTGTGTGAGTCTCAGTGTGTCTATGTGTGTGAGTGTGTTGACTTCTTGTTGGTGAGTATGACAGCAAGTGTATCTTTGTATGTTTGTGTTAGTTGGGTGTACTCAGGTGTGTTTGCTATGCTTCTGTGTATGCACATGTGTGTGTGAGGGTGAGTGTGTGAGTGTTTTATTGTGTAGGTGATTATGTGTGAATGAGAGCTGGCATCTCTGCATGTGTGTTTTTGTGTGTAAGTGTGTATGTTTGTGAGTGTGTATTTGTGTGTGTCTGATTGTGAGCCTAGTTTTGAGTGTGAGTGTGAATATGGGAGTGTATTTGTGTGTGCATGTGTATTTGAAAGGGATTTTCTTCTTTGTGCATGTGAGAGTAGGAGCGAATGTGATTGTGGTGACTGTGTGTGTTGCTGAGTGCAGGTGTGTGAGTATGTGCAGGTGTGTGTAATTGAGTGTGTTTGTATTGGCGTGTGAATGCGCATTTGGGTGCAGGTGTGGGAATTTGTGTCCAAGAGATTGTGTTAGTGTGTTCAGGTGTGTGATTGATGTAGAGGGGTTATGTGGACGAGAAGGAGACTGAGTGTGTCTTCGTATGTTAGTGTTCTTGCTTGTGTGTATTCAGGTATATGTGAGTACACGAGTGTGTTTGTATGTGTGAGGGTGTTTTAGGAGTTTGTGAATGTGACTGCAGGTGTATGTGTGAGTGATGGCTTGTTCGTCTGTTCCGGTGTGTGGATGTGAGTGTATATATCTATTTGGGTTTTTGTGTTTGTATGTGTGTATGAGGGTGTATGTATGTATGTGCAGGTGGGTGGCGTATGTGTCTGTGTACATGGGTACGTGTGTGAATTTTTGAATATGTGCAGGAGTGAGAGTGTGCATGAGGGTGTGTGTTTCTGTAGGTTTGAGTATGTGAGTGGTTACATATGTGAGGGTTATGGGTGTGAGTTTTTCTTAGTGAGTATATATGTGTTTACATGATGTGACTGTGTGTAAGTGTGCATGATAGTGTGTGGGAGTGTGTAGGTGTGAGTGTATGTGAGGGGGATGGTGTGAGTACGTGTGTGAATGTGTGTACTCGTGTATGATTGTTGATGTTTGTGAGTGTGTGTGACTGCATGTGTGTGTGTTGAGTGTGTCTATGTAGGTGAGTGTTTGAGACTGTGTGTGTGAGTGCACGTGTGGGTGAGTGTGAGTGCGAGTGAGTCTTGGAGCGTGTGTATGTGTGTGGGGGCTGTTTGTGTATGTCTATGTGTGTTTGTGTGTGTTTGTATGTGTATGAGTGTGAGTGAGTTTTTGTGTGCAGTTGATAACTGACTAAGTTAACTCAAGCATTGGTGGCCCATGCCTTGCTTCTTAGGCATTAGGAATGCTGAGTTTAGTAGCATTGTTTGTGGAGACTAGCCTAGAAGTCAAATCTCACCATGAAAAATAAGCTGGATCTGTCCCACACCTTTCATTCCAGCAATGGGATGCTGAGATTAGCAGGCAAGCAGTTGTAGGCCACCACGTTCAAAAAATTGCCAACGGAGGAAAAATGAAACTGGGCAAGGTGGTCAAAGACTGTTTTCCCAGCTAATGTAGAAAGCTGAAATTTGGGGGATTGTGGTGTCAGACTGTGTATGTGTGTGTGTGTGTGTGTGCATGCGTGTGTGTGAGTTGGAGTAAGTGTGTGAGTCTGTGAATGTAAGTGTGTGTGTTCAAGTGTGGGTGAGTGTGTGAGTGTGAGTGTGTGTATTTGTGTGTTTATTTGTGTGAGTCTACTTTTGAGTGAGTGTGAATGTGTGAGTGCATTTGTGTGTACATGTGTATTGGAATGTGAGTTTGAGTGGGTGTGTGTTCTTTTACGTTAATGTGTTGACATCTGGGTATTCACGTGGGAGTGAGAATGTATGTGTGTGTATATGTGCGAGTGTTTTTGGGTGGGTGTGTGGATGTGAAAGTACAGGAATGTGTGTGTGTGCTTGTTTGTGTTACTGTTTATGTATATCTATATGTGTTTGTGTGTTTGTATGGGTCAATGAGAGTGTGTATGTGTGCTTGTGCATGTGTCTGTGTACTTGTGTAAGAGTGTGAATTTGTGAAGGTGTGTGAGTGAATGTGTGCATGCAGGTGTGTGTTTCTGTATGACTGATTGTATGAGTGTGCACCTAGGTGAGTGTTTATGTCTGTGAGTGTGATTGTGAGACAGCCTGTGTGAGTTTCTGTGTGTATGTGTTGTGAGAGTTTGTGTTTGGTGGTGTGTTTTTGAGTCAGTGTGTGAGTATATATGTGGGTACTTGTGAATCAGTGTGGGAGTGTGTATGACGGTGTGTAGGCGAGAATGTGTGAGAGTATGCGAGGCTGAAGGTGTGAGTGAGTGTGTGAATGTGTGTACATGTGTTTGTTGGTAGGTGTTTGTTTGTCTGACTGATTTTGTGTGTGTGTTTCTGTGAGTGAGAGGGTGAAAGTTGTAGCTGTGTACATGTGTGTGAGTGTGTGAGTTGTGTGTAAGTGTGTGAGTGTTTCTGTAGCTGAGGGTTTAATTGTAATTGAATGATTCTGTCAGTGTGTGTGTGAATGAGTGTGTTTGCTTGTTTGTGGGTGTGAGCCTGTGTATTTGAATTTGTGTATGATTGTGTATTTTGGTGTCTCTGTGTGAGAGAGTTTGCATGTGTATGGGCATATGTGTGTAAGTATGTTTATCTGTGTGTTGTGTGTGAGTGTGTGTTAGAATGTGCAGGTGTGTGTGAGTGAGTGTAAGTGTGTTTGGGTCAGAGTGTGAGTGGGTGTTCGGTGCAGGTGTGTGAGTGTGTGTCTGTTTGTGAGTGTGCTGAGATTATTTTTGTGAGTATAACAGTGAGTCTGTGTCTTCGTTTCTGTTAGTTGAGTGTATTCAGGTGTGTTTGGTATGCCTGTGTGGATGGACATGTTTGTGTGTGTGTGAGGGTGAGAGTGTCAGTGTTTTTTTGTGTGTGTGATCATGTGTGAGTGAGAGCTGGCATCTGTGTATGTGTGTTTTAGTTTCTGGTTGTGTAGGATTGTGAGTGTGACTTTGTGTGTGTGTTTGTGTGTGAGTCTATTTTTGAGTGTGAGTGTGAAGATGGGAGTGCATTTGTGAGTCCATGTGTATTTGAAAGGCATTTTCTTCTTTGTGTGTGTGAGAGTAGGAGTGAATGTGATTGTGGGTGACAGTGTGGGTGTTGTTGAGTACAGGTGTGTGAGTATGTGCAGGTGTGTGTGATTGAGTGTGTTTGGATTTGCAAGTGAATGCGCATTTGGGTGCAGGTGTGGGAATGAGTGTGTTGGGTTTGAGTGTGTGTGGGCATGTGGTTGCAGTTGTGAGAGTGAGTGTGTGAGAGTGTATTAGGATGTTCAGGGATGTGAGTTTTGTACTGGGGTTATGTGGATGAGGAAGAGATGAGTGAGTGTGTATTTGTATGTTCATGTGTAGGCTTCTGGGTATTCACTTGGGTGTGAGAACACATGTGTACATTTGTATTTGTGAGGGTGTTCTTGGGTGAGTGTGTGAATGTGAAAGTAGGGGCATGTGTGTGTGTTGTGTGTTCACATGTGTGTTAAACTTCGTGTATATCTATGTGTGTTTGAGTGTTCGTGTGTATGAGAGAATGTGTGTTTGGGCATGTGTCTGTGTGCATGTGGAGGTGTGTGCAATTGTGAGTGTGTGAGTGAGTGTGTGCATGCGGGTGTGTGTTTCTGTAGGACTGAATGTATGAGTGTGCACCTAGGTGAGTGTTTATGTCTGTGAGTGTGATTGTGAATCAGCCTGTGTGAGTTTCTGTGTGTATGTGTTGTGAGAGTTTGTGTTTGGTGGTGTGTTTTTGAGTCAGTGTGTGAGTATATATGCGGGTACTTGTGAATGAGTGTGGGAGTGTGTATGACGGTGTGTAGGCGAGAATGTGTGAGAGTATGCGAGGCTGAAGGTGTGAGTGAGTGTGTGAATGTGTGTACATGTGTTTGTTGGTAGGTGTTTGTCTGACTGATTTTGTGTATGTGTTTCTGTGAGTGAGAGGGTGAAAGTTGTAGCTGTGTACATGTGTGTGAGTGTGTGAGTTGTGTGTAAGTGTGTGAGTGTTTCTGTAGCTGAGGGTTTAATTGTAATTGAATGATTCTGTCAGTGTGTGTGTGAATGAGTGTGTTTGCTTGTTTGTGGGTGTGAGCCTGTGTATTTGAATTTGTGTATGATTGTGTATTTTGGTGTCTCTGTGTGAGAGAGTTTGCATGTGTATGGGCATATGTGTGTAAGTATGTTTATCTGTGTGTTGTGTGTGAGTGTGTGTTAGAATGTGCAGGTGTGTGTGAGTGAGTGTAAGTGTGTTTGGGTCAGAGTGTGAGTGGGTGTTCGGTGCAGGTGTGTGAGTGTGTGTCTGTTTGTGAGTGTGCTGAGATTATTTTTGTGAGTATAACAGTGAGTCTGTGTCTTCGTTTCTGTTAGTTGAGTGTATTCAGGTGTGTTTGGTATGCCTGTGTGGATGGACATGTTTGTGTGTGTGTGAGGGTGAGAGTGTCAGTGTTTTTTTGTGTGTGTGTTCATGTGTGAGTGAGAGCTGGCATCTGTGTATGTGTGTTTTAGTTTCTGGTTGTGTAGGATTGTGAGTGTGACTTTGTGTGTGTGTTTGTGTGTGAGTCTATTTTTGAGTGTGAGTGTGAAGATGGGAGTGCATTTGTGAGTCCATGTGTATTTGAAAGGCATTTTTTTCTTTGTGTGTGTGAGAGTAGGAGTGAATGTGATTGTGGGTGACAGTGTGGGTGTTGTTGAGTACAGGTGTGTGAGTATGTGCAGGTGTGTGTGATTGAGTGTGTTTGGATTTGCAAGTGAATGTGCATTTGGGTGCAGGTGTGGGAATGAGTGTGTTGGGTTTGAGTGTGTGTGGGCATGTGGTTGCAGTTGTGAGAGTGAGTGTGTGAGAGTGTATTAGGATGTTCAGGGATGTGAGTTTTGTACTGGGGTTATGTGGATGAGGAAGAGATGAGTGAGTGTGTATTTGTATGTTCATGTGTAGGCTTCTGGGTATTCACTTGGGTGTGAGAACACATGTGTACATTTGTATTTGTGAGGGTGTTCTTGGGTGAGTGTGTGAATGTGAAAGTAGGGGCATGTGTGTGTGTTGTGTGTTCACATGTGTGTTAAACTTCGTGTATATCTATGTGTGTTGGAGTGTTCGTGTGTATGAGAGAATGTGTGTTTGGGCATGTGTCTGTGTGCATGTGGAGGTGTGTGCAATTGTGAGTGTGTGAGTGAGTGTGTGCATGCGGGTGTGTGTTTCTGTAGGACTGAATGTATAAGTGTGCATATATGTGACATTTCAGGACTGTGTGATTGTGTGTGAGTCAGTGTGAGTGTCTGGTTGAACGGGTTGTGAGTGTGTGTGGGGGTATGTTTGTGTGTGCGTGTGAGTGTATATATGGGTATGTGTTGTGAGTGTGTGTGGGAGTGTGTATGACAGTGTTTGGGAGAGTATGTGTCAGTGTATGTCAGGCTGAAGCTGTGAGTTGTGTGTAAGTTTGTGAGTGTAACTGTAGGTGAGTGTGTAATTGTCATTGAGTGATTCTGTCACTGTGTGCCTGTGTATGAGTGTGTTTGCTTGTTTGTGGGTGTGTGCCTGTGTATTTGAATTTGGACCTGATTGTGTATTTTTGTGTCCCTGTGGGAAATAGTTTGCATGTGTATGGGAATATGTGTGCAAGTATGTGTATTAGTGTGTTGTGTGTGAGTGTGTGAGTGTGTGTGAGAATGTGCAGGTGTGTGTGAGTGAGTGTCATTGGGTTTGGGTCTGAGTGTGAGTGGATATTTGTTGCTGGTGTGTGAGTCTCAGTGTGTCTATGTGTGTGAGTGTGTTGACTTCTTGTTGGTGAGTATGACAGCAAGTGTATCTTTGTATGTTTGTGTTAGTTGGGTGTACTCAGGTGTGTTTGCTATGCTTCTGTGTATGCACATGTGTGTGTGAGGGTGAGTGTGTGAGTGTTTTATTGTGTAGGTGATTATGTGTGAATGAGAGCTGGCATCTCTGCATGTGTGTTTTTGTGTGTAAGTGTGTATGTTTGTGAGTGTGTATTTGTGTGTGTCTGATTGTGAGCCTAGTTTTGAGTGTGAGTGTGAATATGGGAGTGTATTTGTGTGTGCATGTGTATTTGAAAGGGATTTTCTTCTTTGTGCATGTGAGAGTAGGAGCGAATGTGATTGTGGTGACTGTGTGTGTTGCTGAGTGCAGGTGTGTGAGTATGTGCAGGTGTGTGTAATTGAGTGTGTTTGTATTGGCGTGTGAATGCGCATTTGGGTGCAGGTGTGGGAATTTGTGTCCAAGAGATTGTGTTAGTGTGTTCAGGTGTGTGATTGATGTAGAGGGGTTATGTGGACGAGAAGGAGACTGAGTGTGTCTTCGTATGTTAGTGTTCTTGCTTGTGTGTATTCAGGTATATGTGAGTACACGAGTGTGTTTGTATGTGTGAGGGTGTTTTTAGGAGTTTGTGAATGTGACTGCAGGTGTATGTGTGAGTGATGGCTTGTTCGTCTGTTCCGGTGTGTGGATGTGAGTGTATATATCTATTTGGGTTTTTGTGTTTGTATGTGTGTATGAGGGTGTATGTATGTATGTGCAGGTGGGTGGCGTATGTGTCTGTGTACATGGGTACGTGTGTGAATTTTTGAATATGTGCAGGAGTGAGAGTGTGCATGAGGGTGTGTGTTTCTGTAGGTTTGAGTATGTGAGTGGTTACATATGTGAGGGTTATGGGTGTGAGTTTTTCTTGGTGAGTATATATGTGTTTACATGATGTGACTGTGTGTAAGTGTGCATGATAGTGTGTGGGAGTGTGTAGGTGTGAGTGTATGTGAGGGGGATGGTGTGAGTACGTGTGTGAATGTGTGTACTCGTGTATGATTGTTGATGTTTGTGAGTGTGTGTGACTGCATGTGTGTGTGTTGAGTGTGTCTATGTAGGTGAGTGTTTGAGACTGTGTGTGTGAGTGCACGTGTGGGTGAGTGTGAGTGCGAGTGAGTCTTGGAGCGTGTGTATGTGTGTGGGGGCTGTTTGTGTATGTCTATGTGTGTTTGTGTGTGTTTGTATGTGTATGAGTGTGAGTGAGTTTTTGTGTGCAGTTGATAACTGACTAAGTTAACTCAAGCATTGGTGGCCCATGCCTTGCTTCTTAGGCATTAGGAATGCTGAGTTTAGTAGCATTGTTTGTGGAGACTAGCCTAGAAGTCAAATCTCACCATGAAAAATAAGCTGGATCTGTCCCACACCTTTCATTCCAGCAATGGGATGCTGAGATTAGCAGGCAAGCAGTTGTAGGCCACCACGTTCAAAAAATTGCCAACGGAGGAAAAATGAAACTGGGCAAGGTGGTCAAAGACTGTTTTCCCAGCTAATGTAGAAAGCTGAAATTTGGGGGATTGTGGTGTCAGACTGTGTATGTGTGTGTGTGTGTGTGTGTGCATGCGTGTGTGTGAGTTGGAGTAAGTGTGTGAGTCTGTGAATGTAAGTGTGTGTGTTCAAGTGTGGGTGAGTGTGTGAGTGTGAGTGTGTGTATTTGTGTGTTTATTTGTGTGAGTCTACTTTTGAGTGAGTGTGAATGTGTGAGTGCATTTGTGTGTACATGTGTATTGGAATGTGAGTTTGAGTGGGTGTGTGTTCTTTTACGTTAATGTGTTGACATCTGGGTATTCACGTGGGAGTGAGAATGTATGTGTGTGTATATGTGCGGGTGATTTTGGGTGGGTGTGTGGATGTGAAAGTACAGGAATGTGTGTGTGTGCTTGTTTGTGTTACTGTTTATGTATATCTATATGTGTTTGTGTGTTTGTATGGGTCAATGAGAGTGTGTATGTGTGCTTGTGCATGTGTCTGTGTACTTGTGTAAGAGTGTGAATTTGTGAAGGTGTGTGAGTGAATGTGTGCATGCAGTTGTGTGTTTCTGTATGACTGATTGTATGAGTGTGCACCTAGGTGAGTGTTTATGTCTGTGAGTGTGATTGTGAGACAGCCTGTGTGAGTTTCTGTGTGTATGTGTTGTGAGAGTTTGTGTTTGGTGGTGTGTTTTTGAGTCAGTGTGTGAGTATATATGTGGGTACTTGTGAATCAGTGTGGGAGTGTGTATAACGGTGTGTAGGCGAGAATGTGTGAGAGTATGCGAGGCTGAAGGTGTGAGTGAGTGTGTGAATGTGTGTACATGTGTTTGTTGGTAGGTGTTTGTTTGTCTGACTGATTTTGTGTGTGTGTTTCTGTGAGTGAGAGGGTGAAAGTTGTAGCTGTGTACATGTGTGTGAGTGTGTGAGTTGTGTGTAAGTGTGTGAGTGTTTCTGTAGCTGAGGGTTTAATTGTAATTGAATGATTCTGTCAGTGTGTGTGTGAATGAGTGTGTTTGCTTGTTTGTGGGTGTGAGCCTGTGTATTTGAATTTGTGTATGATTGTGTATTTTTGTGTCTCTGTGTGAGAGAGTTTGCATGTGTATGGGCATATGTGTGTAAGTATGTTTATCTGTGTGTTGTGTGTGAGTGTGTGTTAGAATGTGCAGGTGTGTGTGAGTGAGTGTAAGTGTGTTTGGGTCAGAGTGTGAGTGGGTGTTCGGTGCAGGTGTGTGAGTGTGTGTCTGTTTGTGAGTGTGCTGAGATTATTTTTGTGAGTATAACAGTGAGTCTGTGTCTTCGTTTCTGTTAGTTGAGTGTATTCAGGTGTGTTTGGTATGCCTGTGTGGATGGACATGTTTGTGCATGTGTGAGGGTGAGAGTGTCAGTGTTTTTTTGTGTGTGTGATCATGTGTGAGTGAGAGCTGGCATCTGTGTATGTGTGTTTTAGTTTCTGGTTGTGTAGTATTGTGAGTGTGACTTTGTGTGTGTGTTTGTGTGTGAGTCTATTTTTGAGTGTGAGTGTGAAGATGGGAGTGCATTTGTGAGTCCATGTGTATTTGAAAGGCATTTTTTTCTTTGTGTGTGTGAGAGTAGGAGTGAATGTGATTGTGGGTGACAGTGTGGGTGTTGTTGAGTACAGGTGTGTGAGTATGTGCAGGTGTGTGTGATTGAGTGTGTTTGGATTTGCAAGTGAATGTGCATTTGGGTGCAGGTGTGGGAATGAGTGTGTTGGGTTTGAGTGTGTGTGGGCATGTGGTTGCAGTTGTGAGAGTGAGTGTGTGAGAGTGTATTAGGATGTTCAGGGATGTGAGTTTTGTACTGGGGTTATGTGGATGAGGAAGAGATGAGTGAGTGTGTATTTGTATGTTCATGTGTAGGCTTCTGGGTATTCACTTGGGTGTGAGAACACATGTGTACATTTGTATTTGTGAGGGTGTTCTTGGGTGAGTGTGTGAATGTGAAAGTAGGGGCATGTGTGTGTGTTGTGTGTTCACATGTGTGTTAAACTTCGTGTATATCTATGTGTGTTGGAGTGTTCGTGTGTATGAGAGAATGTGTGTTTGGGCATGTGTCTGTGTGCATGTGGAGGTGTGTGCAATTGTGAGTGTGTGAGTGAGTGTGTGCATGCGGGTGTGTGTTTCTGTAGGACTGAATGTATAAGTGTGCATATATGTGACATTTCAGGACTGTGTGATTGTGTGTGAGTCAGTGTGAGTGTCTGGGTGAACGGGTTGTGAGTGTGTGTGGGGGTATGTTTGTGTGTGTGTGTGAGTGTATATATGGGTATGTGTTGTGAGTGTGTGTGGGAGTGTGTATGACAGTGTTTGGGAGAGTATGTGTCAGTGTATGTCAGGCTGAAGCTGTGAGTTGTGTGTAAGTTTGTGAGTGTAACTGTAGGTGAGTGTGTAATTGTCATTGAGTGATTCTGTCACTGTGTGCCTGTGTATGAGTGTGTTTGCTTGTTTGTGGGTGTGTGCCTGTGTATTTGAATTTGGACCTGATTGTGTATTTTTGGACCTGAGTCTATTTTTGGGTGTGAGTGTGAAGATGGGAGTGCATTTGTGAGTCCATGTGTATTTGAAAGGCATTTTCTTCTTTGTGTGAGTGAGAGTAGGAGTGAATGTGATTGTGGGTGACAGTGTGGGTGTTGTTGAGTACAGGTGTGTGAGTATGTGCAGGTGTGTGTGATTGAGTGTGTTTGGACTTGCAAGTGAATGCGCATTTGGGTGCAGGTGTGGGAATGAGTGTGTTGGGTTTGAGTGTGTGTGGGCATGTGGTTGCAGTTGTGAGAGTGAGTGTGTGAGAGTGTATTAGGATGTTCAGGGATGTGAGTTTTGTACTGGGGTTATGTGGATGAGGAAGAGATGAGTGAGTGTGTATTTGTATGTTCATGTGTAGGCTTCTGGGTATTCACTTGGGTGTGAGAACACATGTGTACATTTGCATTTGTGAGGGTGTTCTTGGGTGAGTGTGTGAATGTGAAAGTAGGGGCATGTGTGTGTGTTGTGTGTTCACATGTGTGTTAAACTTCGTGTATATCTATGTGTGTTTGAGTGTTCGTGTGTATGAGAGAATGTGTGTTTGGGCATGTGTCTGTGTGCATGTGGAGGTGTGTGCAATTGTGAGTGTGTGAGTGAGTGTGTGCATGCAGGTGTGTGTTTCTGTAGGACTGAATGTATGAGTGTGCACCTAGGTGAGTGTTTATGTCTGTGAGTGTGATTGTGAATCAGCCTGTGTGAGTTTCTGTGTGTATGTGTTGTGAGAGTTTGTGTTTGGTGGTGTGTTTTTGAGTCAGTGTGTGAGTATATATGTGGGTACTTGTGAATGAGTGTGGGAGTGTGTATGACGGTGTGTAGGCGAGAATGTGTGAGAGTATGCGAGGCTGAAGGTGTGAGTGAGTGTGTGAATGTGTGTACATGTGTTTGTTGGTAGGTGTTTGTTTGTCTGACTGATTTTGTGTGTGTGTTTCTGTGAGTGAGAGGGTGAAAGTTGTAGCTGTGTACATGTGTGTGAGTGTGTGAGTTGTGTGTAAGTGTGTGAGTGTTTCTGTAGCTGAGGGTTTAATTGTAATTGAATGATTCTGTCAGTGTGTGTGTGAATGAGTGTGTTTGCTTGTTTGTGGGTGTGAGCCTGTGTATTTGAATTTGTGTATGATTGTGTATTTTTGTGTCTCTGTGTGAGAGAGTTTGCCTGTGTATGGGCATATGTGTGTAAGTATGTTTATCTGTGTGTTGTGTGTGAGTGTGTGTTAGAATGTGCAGGTGTGTGTGAGTGAGTGTAAGTGTGTTTGGGTCAGAGTGTGAGTGGGTGTTCGGTGCAGGTGTGTGAGTGTGTGTCTGTTTGTGAGTGTGCTGAGATTATTTTTGTGAGTATAACAGTGAGTCTGTGTCTTCGTTTCTGTTAGTTGAGTGTATTCAGGTGTGTTTGGTATGCCTGTGTGGATGGACATGTTTGTGTGTGTGTGAGGGTGAGAGTGTCAGTGTTTTTTTGTGTGTGTGATCATGTGTGAGTGAGAGCTGGCATCTGTGTATGTGTGTTTTAGTTTCTGGTTGTGTAGGATTGTGAGTGTGACTTTGTGTGTGTGTTTGTGTGTGAGTCTATTTTTGAGTGTGAGTGTGAAGATGGGAGTGCATTTGTGAGTCCATGTGTATTTGAAAGGCATTTTCTTCTTTGTGTGTGTGAGAGTAGGAGTGAATGTGATTGTGGGTGACAGTGTGGGTGTTGTTGAGTACAGGTGTGTGAGTATGTGCAGGTGTGTGTGATTGAGTGTGTTTGGATTTGCAAGTGAATGCGCATTTGGGTGCAGGTGTGGGAATGAGTGTGTTGGGTTTGAGTGTGTGTGGGCATGTGGTTGCAGTTGTGAGAGTGAGTGTGTGAGAGTGTATTAGGATGTTCAGGGATGTGAGTTTTGTACTGGGGTTATGTGGATGAGGAAGAGATGAGTGAGTGTGTATTTGTATGTTCATGTGTAGGCTTCTGGGTATTCACTTGGGTGTGAGAACACATGTGTACATTTGTATTTGTGAGGGTGTTCTTGGGTGAGTGTGTGAATGTGAAAGTAGGGGCATGTGTGTGTGTTGTGTGTTCACATGTGTGTTAAACTTCGTGTATATCTATGTGTGTTGGAGTGTTCGTGTGTATGAGAGAATGTGTGTTTGGGCATGTGTCTGTGTGCATGTGGAGGTGTGTGCAATTGTGAGTGTGTGAGTGAGTGTGTGCATGCGGGTGTGTGTTTCTGTAGGACTGAATGTATAAGTGTGCATATATGTGACATTTCAGGACTGTGTGATTGTGTGTGAGTCAGTGTGAGTGTCTGGGTGAACGGGTTGTGAGTGTGTGTGGGGGTATCTTTGTGTGTGTGTGAGTGTATATATGGGTATGTGTTGTGAGTGTGTGTGGGAGTGTGTATGACAGTGTTTGGGAGAGTATGTGTCAGTGTATGTCAGGCTGAAGCTGTGAGTTGTGTGTAAGTTTGTGAGTGTAACTGTAGGTGAGTGTGTAATTGTCATTGAGTGATTCTGTCACTGTGTGCCTGTGTATGAGTGTGTTTGCTTGTTTGTGGGTGTGTGCCTGTGTATTTGAATTTGGACCTGATTGTGTATTTTTGTGTCCCTGTGGGAAATAGTTTGCATGTGTATGGGAATATGTGTGCAAGTATGTGTATTAGTGTGTTGTGTGTGAGTGTGTGAGTGTGTGTGAGAATGTGCAGGTGTGTGTGAGTGAGTGTCATTGGGTTTGGGTCTGAGTGTGAGTGGATATTTGTTGCCGGTGTGTGAGTCTCAGTGTGTCTATGTGTGTGAGTGTGTTGACTTCTTGTTGGTGAGTATGACAGCGAGTGTATCTTTGTATGTTTGTGTTAGTTGGGTGTACTCAGGTGTGTTTGCTATGCCTCTGTGTATGCACATGTGTGTGTGAGGGTGAGTGTGTGAGTGTTTTATTGTGTAGGTGATTATGTGTGAATGAGAGCTGGCATCTCTGCATGTGTGTTTTTGTGTGTAAGTGTGTATGTTTGTGAGTGTGTATTTGTGTGTGTCTGATTGTGAGCCTAGTTTTGAGTGTGAGTGTGAATATGGGAGTGTATTTGTGTGTGCATGTGTATTTGAAAGGGATTTTCTTCTTTGTGCATGTGAGAGTAGGAGCGAATGTGATTGTGGTGACTGTGTGTGTTGTTGAGTGCAGGTGTGTGAGTATGTGCAGGTGTGTGTAATTGAGTGTGTTTGTATTGGCGTGTGAATGCGCATTTGGGTGCAGGTGTGGGAATTAGTGTCCAAGAGATTGTGTTAGTGTGTTCAGGTGTGTGATTGATGTAGAGGGGTTATGTGGACGAGAAGGAGACTGAGTGTGTCTTCGTATGTTAGTGTTCTTGCTTGTGTGTATTCAGGTATATGTGAGTACACGAGTGTGTTTGTATGTGTGAGGGTGTTTTTAGGAGTTTGTGAATGTGACTGCAGGTGTATGTGTGAGTGATGGCTTGTTCGTCTGTTCCGGTGTGTGGATGTGAGTGTATATATCTATTTGGGTTTTTGTGTTTGTATGTGTGTATGAGGGTGTATGTATGTATGTGCAGGTGGGTGGCGTATGTGTCTGTGTACATGGGTACGTGTGTGAATTTTTGAATATGTGCAGGAGTGAGAGTGTGCATGAGGGTGTGTGTTTCTGTAGGTTTGAGTATGTGAGTGGTTACATATGTGAGGGTTATGGGTGTGAGTTTTTCTTAGTGAGTATATATGTGTTTACATGATGTGACTGTGTGTAAGTGTGTATGATAGTGTGTGGGAGTGTGTAGGTGTGAGTGTATGTGAGGGGGATGGTGTGAGTACGTGTGTGAATGTGTGTACTCGTGTATGATTGTTGATGTTTGTGAGTGTGTGTGACTGCATGTGTGTGTGTTGAGTGTGTCTATGTAGGTGAGTGTTTGAGACTGTGTGTGTGAGTGCACGTGTGGGTGAGTGTGAGTGCGAGTGAGTCTTGGAGCGTGTGTATGTGTGTGGGGGCTGTTTGTGTATATCTATGTGTGTTTGTGTGTGTTTGAGTGTGAGTTTTTGTGTGCAGTTGATAACTGACTAAGTTAACTCAAGCATTGGTGGCCCATGCCTTGCTTCTTAGGCATTAGGAATGCTGAGTTTCGTAGCATTGTTTGTGGAGACTAGCCTAGAAGTCAAATCTCACCATGAAAAATAAGCTGGATCTGTCCCACACCTTTCATTCCAGCAATGGGATGCTGAGATTAGCAGGCAAGCAGTTGTAGGCCACCACGTTCAAAAAATTGCCAACGGAGGAAAAATGAAACTGAGCAAGGTGGTCAAAGACTGTTTTCCCAGCTAATGTAGAAAGCTGAAATTTGGGGGATTGTGGTGTCAGACTGTGTATGTGTGTGTGTGTGTGTGTGCATGCGTGTGTGTGAGTTGGAGTAAGTGTGTGAGTCTGTGAATGTAAGTGTGTGTGTTCAAGTGTGGGTGAGTGTGTGAGTGTGAGTGTGTGTATTTGTGTGTTTATTTGTGTGAGTCTACTTTTGAGTGAGTGTGAATGTGTGAGTGCATTTGTGTGTACATGTGTATTGGAATGTGAGTTTGAGTGGGTGTGTGTTCTTTTACGTTAATGTGTTGACATCTGGGTATTCACGTGGGAGTGAGAATGTATGTGTGTGTATATGTGCGGGTGTTTTTGGGTGGGTGTGTGGATGTGAAAGTACGGGAATGTGTGTGTGTGATTGTTTGTGTTACTGTTTATGTATATCTATATGTGTTTGTGTGTTTGTATGGGTCAATGAGAGTGTGTATGTGTGCTTGTGCATGTGTCTGTGTACTTGTGTAAGAGTGTGAATTTGTGAAGGTGTGTGAGTGAATTTGTACATGCAGGTGTGTGTTTCTGTATGACTGATTGTATGAGTGTGCACCTAGGTGAGTGTTTATGTCTGTGAATGTGATTGTGAGACAGCCTGTGTGAGTTTCTGTGTGTATGTGTTGTGAGAGTTTGTGTTTGGTGGTGTGTTTTTGAGTCAGTGTGTGAGTATATATGTGGGTACTTGTGAATCAGTGTGGGAGTGTGTATGACAGTGTGTGGGCGAGAATGTGTGAGAGTATGTGAGACTGAAGGTGTAAGTGAGTGTGTGAATGTGTGTACATGTGTTTGTTGGTAGGTGTTTGTCTGACTGATATTGTGTGTGTGTTTCTGTGAGTGAGAGGGTGAAAGTTGTAGGTGTGTACATGTGTGTGAGTGTGTGAGTTGTGTGTAAGTGTGTGAGTGTTTCTGTAGCTGAGGGTTTAATTGTAATTGAATGATTCTGTCAGTGTGTGTGTGAATGAGTGTGTTTGCTTGTTTGTGGGTGTGAGCCTGTGTATTTGAATTTGTGTATGATTGTGTATTTTTGTGTCTCTGTGTGAGAGAGTTTGCATGTGTATGGGCATATGTGTGTAAGTATGTTTATCTGTGTGTTGTGTGTGAGTGTGTGTTAGAATGTGCAGGTGTGTGTGAGTGTAAGTGTGTTTGGGTCAGAGTGTGAGTGGGTGTTCGGTGCAGGTGTGTGAGTGTGTGTCTGTTTGTGAGTGTGCTGAGATTATTTTTGTGAGTATAACAGTGAGTCTGTGTCTTCGTTTCTGTTAGTTGAGTGTATTCAGGTGTGTTTGGTATGCCTGTGTGGATGGACATGTTTGTGTGTGTGTGAGGGTGAGAGTGTCAGTGTTTTTTTGTGTGTGTGATCATGTGTGAGTGAGAGCTGGCATCTGTGTATGTGTGTTTTAGTTTCTGGTTGTGTAGGATTGTGAGTGTGACTTTGTGTGTGTGTTTGTGTGTGAGTCTATTTTTGAGTGTGAGTGTGAAGATGGGAGTGCATTTGTGAGTCCATGTGTATTTGAAAGGCATTTTCTTCTTTGTGTGTGTGAGAGTAGGAGTGAATGTGATTGTGGGTGACAGTGTGGGTGTTGTTGAGTACAGGTGTGTGAGTATGTGCAGGTGTGTGTGATTGAGTGTGTTTGGATTTGCAAGTGAATGCGCATTTGGGTGCAGGTGTGGGAATGAGTGTGTTGGGTTTGAGTGTGTGTGGGCATGTGGTTGCAGTTGTGAGAGTGAGTGTGTGAGAGTGTATTAGGATGTTCAGGGATGTGAGTTTTGTACTGGGGTTATGTGGATGAGGAAGAGATGAGTGAGTGTGTATTTGTATGTTCATGTGTAGGCTTCTGGGTATTCACTTGGGTGTGAGAACACATGTGTACATTTGTATTTGTGAGGGTGTTCTTGGGTGAGTGTGTGAATGTGAAAGTAGGGGCATGTGTGTGTGTTGTGTGTTCACATGTGTGTTAAACTTCGTGTATATCTATGTGTGTTGGAGTGTTCGTGTGTATGAGAGAATGTGTGTTTGGGCATGTGTCTGTGTGCATGTGGAGGTGTGTGCAATTGTGAGTGTGTGAGTGAGTGTGTGCATGCGGGTGTGTGTTTCTGTAGGACTGAATGTATAAGTGTGCATATATGTGACATTTCAGGACTGTGTGATTGTGTGTGAGTCAGTGTGAGTGTCTGGGTGAATGGGTTGTGAGTGTGTGTGGGGGTATGTTTGTGTGTGTGTGTGAGTGTATATATGGGTATGTGTTGTGAGTGTGTGTGGGAGTGTGTATGACAGTGTTTGGGAGAGTATGTGTCAGTGTATGTCAGGCTGAAGCTGTGAGTTGTGTGTAAGTTTGTGAGTGTAACTGTAGGTGAGTGTGTAATTGTCATTGAGTGATTCTGTCACTGTGTGACTGTGTATGAGTGTGTTTGCTTGTTTGTGGGTGTGTGCCTGTGTATTTGAATTTGGACCTGATTGTGTATTTTTGTGTCCCTGTGGGAAATAGTTTGCATGTGTATGGGAATATGTGTGCAAGTATGTGTATTAGTGTGTTGTGTGTGAGTGTGTGAGTGTGTGTGAGAATGTGCAGGTGTGTGTGAGTGAGTGTCATTGGGTTTGGGTCTGAGTGTGAGTGGATATTTGTTGCCGGTGTGTGAGTCTCAGTGTGTCTATGTGTGTGAGTGTGTTGACTTCTTGTTGGTGAGTATGACAGCGAGTGTATCTTTGTATGTTTGTGTTAGTTGGGTGTACTCAGGTGTGTTTGCTATGCCTCTGTATATGCACATGTGTGTGTGAGGGTGAGTGTGTGAGTGTTTTATTGTGTAGGTGATTATGTGTGAATGAGTGCTGGCATCTCTGCATGTGTGTTTTTGTGTGTAAGTGTGTATGTTTGTGAGTGTGTATTTGTGTGTGTCTGATTGTGAGCCTAGTTTTGAGTGTGAGTGTGAATATGATAGTGTATTTGTGTGTGCATGTGTATTTGAAAGGGATTTTCTTCTTTGTGCATGTGAGAGTAGGAGCGAATGTGATTGTGGTGACTGTGTGTGTTGTTGAGTGCAGGTGTGTGAGTATGTGCAGGTGTGTGTAATTGAGTGTGTTTGTATTGGCGTGTGAATGCGCATTTGGGTGCAGGTGTGGGAATTTGTGTCCAAGAGATTGTGTTAGTGTGTTCAGGTGTGTGATTGATGTAGAGGGGTTATGTGGACGAGAAGGAGACTGAGTGTGTCTTCGTATGTTAGTGTTCTTGCTTGTGTGTATTCAGGTATATGTGAGTACACGTGTGTGTTTGTATGTGTGAGGGTGTTTTTAGGAGTTTGTGAATGTGACTGCAGGTGTATGTGTGAGTGATGGCTTGTTCGTCTGTTCCGGTGTGTGGATGTGAGTGTATATATCTATTGGGTTTTTGTGTTTATATGTGTGTATGAGGGTGTATGTATGTATGTGCAGGTGGGTGGCGTATGTGTCTGTGTACATGGGTACGTGTGTGAATTTTTGAATATGTGCAGGAGTGAGAGTGTGCATGAGGGTGTGTGTTTCTGTAGGTTTGAGTATGTGAGTGGTTACATATGTGAGGGTTATGGGTGTGAGTTTTTCTTAGTGAGTATATATGTGTTTACATGATGTGACTGTGTGTAAGTGTGCATGATAGTGTGTGGGAGTGTGTAGGTGTGAGTGTATGTGAGGGGGATGGTGTGAGTACGTGTGTGAATGTGTGTACTCGTGTATGATTGTTGATGTTTGTGAGTGTGTGTGACTGCATGTGTGTGTGTTGAGTGTGTCTATGTAGGTGAGTGTTTGAGACTGTGTGTGTGAGTGCACGTGTGGGTGAGTGTGAGTGCGAGTGAGTCTTGGAGCGTGTGTATGTGTGTGGGGGCTGTTTGTGTATATCTATGTGTGTTTGTGTGTGTTTGAGTGTGAGTGAGTTTTTGTGTGCAGTTGATAACTGACTAAGTTAACTCAAGCATTGGTGGCCCATGCCTTGCTTCTTAGGCATTAGGAATGCTGAGTTTAGTAGCATTGTTTGTGGAGACTAGCCTAGAAGTCAAATCTCACCATGAAAAATAAGCTGGATCTGTCCCACACCTTTCATTCCAGCAATGGGATGCTGAGATTAGCAGGCAAGCAGTTGTAGGCCACCACGTTCAAAAAATTGCCAACGGAGGAAAAATGAAACTGAGCAAGGTGGTCAAAGACTGTTTTCCCAGCTAATGTAGAAAGCTGAAATTTGGGGGATTGTGGTGTCAGACTGTGTATGTGTGTGTGTGTGTGTGCATGCGTGTGTGTGAGTTGGAGTAAGTGTGTGAGTCTGTGAATGTAAGTGTGTGTGTTCAAGTGTGGGTGAGTGTGTGAGTGTGAGTGTGTGTATTTGTGTGTTTATTTGTGTGAGTCTACTTTTGAGTGAGTGTGAATGTGTGAGTGCATTTGTGTGTACATGTGTATTGGAATGTGAGTTTGAGTGGGTGTGTGTTCTTTTACGTTAATGTGTTGACATCTGGGTATTCACGTGGGAGTGAGAATGTATGTGTGTGTATATGTGCGGGTGTTTTTGGGTGGGTGTGTGGATGTGAAAGTACGGGAATGTGTGTGTGTGATTGTTTGTGTTACTGTTTATGTATATCTATATGTGTTTGTGTGTTTGTATGGGTCAATGAGAGTGTGTATGTGTGCTTGTGCATGTGTCTGTGTACTTGTGTAAGAGTGTGAATTTGTGAAGGTGTGTGAGTGAATTTGTACATGCAGGTGTGTGTTTCTGTATGACTGATTGTATGAGTGTGCACCTAGGTGAGTGTTTATGTCTGTGAATGTGATTGTGAGACAGCCTGTGTGAGTTTCTGTGTGTATGTGTTGTGAGAGTTTGTGTTTGGTGGTGTGTTTTTGAGTCAGTGTGTGAGTATATATGTGGGTACTTGTGAATCAGTGTGGGAGTGTGTATGACAGTGTGTGGGCGAGAATGTGTGAGAGTATGTGAGACTGAAGGTGTAAGTGAGTGTGTGAATGTGTGTACATGTGTTTGTTGGTAGGTGTTTGTCTGACTGATATTGTGTGTGTGTTTCTGTGAGTGAGAGGGTGAAAGTTGTAGGTGTGTACATGTGTGTGAGTGTGTGAGTTGTGTGTAAGTGTGTGAGTGTTTCTGTAGCTGAGGGTTTAATTGTAATTGAATGATTCTGTCAGTGTGTGTGTGAATGAGTGTGTTTGCTTGTTTGTGGGTGTGAGCCTGTGTATTTGAATTTGTGTATGATTGTGTATTTTTGTGTCTCTGTGTGAGAGAGTTTGCATGTGTATGGGCATATGTGTGTAAGTATGTTTATCTGTGTGTTGTGTGTGAGTGTGTGTTAGAATGTGCAGGTGTGTGTGAGTGAGTGTAAGTGTGTTTGGGTCAGAGTGTGAGTGGGTGTTCGGTGCAGGTGTGTGAGTGTGTGTCTGTTTGTGAGTGTGCTGAGATTATTTTTGTGAGTATAACAGTGAGTCTGTGTCTTCGTTTCTGTTAGTTGAGTGTATTCAGGTGTGTTTGGTATGCCTGTGTGGATGGACATGTTTGTGCATGTGTGAGGGTGAGAGTGTCAGTGTTTTTTTGTGTGTGTGATCATGTGTGAGTGAGAGCTGGCATCTGTGTATGTGTGTTTTAGTTTCTGGTTGTGTAGGATTGTGAGTGTGACTTTGTGTGTGTGTTTGTGTGTGAGTCTATTTTTGAGTGTGAGTGTGAAGATGGGAGTGCATTTGTGAGTCCATGTGTATTTGAAAGGCATTTTCTTCTTTGTGTGTGTGAGAGTAGGAGTGAATGTGATTGTGGGTGACAGTGTGGGTGTTGTTGAGTACAGGTGTGTGAGTATGTGCAGGTGTGTGTGATTGAGTGTGTTTGGATTTGCAAGTGAATGCGCATTTGGGTGCAGGTGTGGGAATGAGTGTGTTGGGTTTGAGTGTGTGTGGGCATGTGGTTGCAGTTGTGAGAGTGAGTGTGTGAGAGTGTATTAGGATGTTCAGGGATGTGAGTTTTGTACTGGGGTTATGTGGATGAGGAAGAGATGAGTGAGTGTGTATTTGTATGTTCATGTGTAGGCTTCTGGGTATTCACTTGGGTGTGAGAACACATGTGTACATTTGTATTTGTGAGGGTGTTCTTGGGTGAGTGTGTGAATGTGAAAGTAGGGGCATGTGTGTGTGTTGTGTGTTCACATGTGTGTTAAACTTCGTGTATATCTATGTGTGTTTGAGTGTTCGTGTGTATGAGAGAATGTGTGTTTGGGCATGTGTCTGTGTGCATGTGGAGGTGTGTGCAATTGTGAGTGTGTGAGTGAGTGTGTGCATGCGGGTGTGTGTTTCTGTAGGACTGAATGTATGAGTGTGCACCTAGGTGAGTGTTTATGTCTGTGAGTGTGATTGTGAATCAGCCTGTGTGAGTTTCTGTGTGTATGTGTTGTGAGAGTTTGTGTTTGGTGGTGTGTTTTTGAGTCAGTGTGTGAGTATATATGTGGGTACTTGTGAATGAGGGTGGGAGTGTGTATGACGGTGTGTAGGCGAGAATGTGTGAGAGTATGCGAGGCTGAAGGTGTGAGTGAGTGTGTGAATGTGTGTACATGTGTTTGGTGGTAGGTGTTTGTCTGACTGATTTTGTGTATGTGTTTCTGTGAGTGAGAGGGTGAAAGTTGTAGCTGTGTACATGTGTGTGAGTGTGTGAGTTGTGTGTAAGTGTGTGAGTGTTTCTGTAGCTGAGGGTTTAATTGTAATTGAATGATTCTGTCAGTGTGTGTGTGAATGAGTGTGTTTGCTTGTTTGTGGGTGTGAGCCTGTGTATTTGAATTTGTGTATGATTGTGTATTTTGGTGTCTCTGTGTGAGAGAGTTTGCATGTGTATGGGCATATGTGTGTAAGTATGTTTATCTGTGTGTTGTGTGTGAGTGTGTGTTAGAATGTGCAGGTGTGTGTGAGTGAGTGTAAGTGTGTTTGGGTCAGAGTGTGAGTGGGTGTTCGGTGCAGGTGTGTGAGTGTGTGTCTGTTTGTGAGTGTGCTGAGATTATTTTTGTGAGTATAACAGTGAGTCTGTGTCTTCGTTTCTGTTAGTTGAGTGTATTCAGGTGTGTTTGGTATGCCTGTGTGGATGGACATGTTTGTGTGTGTGTGAGGGTGAGAGTGTCAGTGTTTTTTTGTGTGTGTGATCATGTGTGAGTGAGAGCTGGCATCTGTGTATGTGTGTTTTAGTTTCTGGTTGTGTAGGATTGTGAGTGTGACTTTGTGTGTGTGTTTGTGTGTGAGTCTATTTTTGAGTGTGAGTGTGAAGATGGGAGTGCATTTGTGAGTCCATGTGTATTTGAAAGGCATTTTCTTCTTTGTGTGTGTGAGAGTAGGAGTGAATGTGATTGTGGGTGACAGTGTGGGTGTTGTTGAGTACAGGTGTGTGAGTATGTGCAGGTGTGTGTGATTGAGTGTGTTTGGATTTGCAAGTGAATGCGCATTTGGGTGCAGGTGTGGGAATGAGTGTGTTGGGTTTGAGTGTGTGTGGGCATGTGGTTGCAGTTGTGAGAGTGAGTGTGTGAGAGTGTATTAGGATGTTCAGGGATGTGAGTTTTGTACTGGGGTTATGTGGATGAGGAAGAGATGAGTGAGTGTGTATTTGTATGTTCATGTGTAGGCTTCTGGGTATTCACTTGGGTGTGAGAACACATGTGTACATTTGTATTTGTGAGGGTGTTCTTGGGTGAGTGTGTGAATGTGAAAGTAGGGGCATGTGTGTGTGTTGTGTGTTCACATGTGTGTTAAACTTCGTGTATATCTATGTGTGTTGGAGTGTTCGTGTGTATGAGAGAATGTGTGTTTGGGCATGTGTCTGTGTGCATGTGGAGGTGTGTGCAATTGTGAGTGTGTGAGTGAGTGTGTGCATGCGGGTGTGTGTTTCTGTAGGACTGAATGTATAAGTGTGCATATATGTGACATTTCAGGACTGTGTGATTGTGTGTGAGTCAGTGTGAGTGTCTGGGTGAACGGGTTGTGAGTGTGTGTGGGGGTATGTTTGTGTGTGTGTGTGAGTGTATATATGGGTATGTGTTGTGAGTGTGTGTGGGAGTGTGTATGACAGTGTTTGGGAGAGTATGTGTCAGTGTATGTCAGGCTGAAGCTGTGAGTTGTGTGTAAGTTTGTGAGTGTAACTGTAGGTGAGTGTGTAATTGTCATTGAGTGATTCTGTCACTGTGTGACTGTGTATGAGTGTGTTTGCTTGTTTGTGGGTGTGTGCCTGTGTATTTGAATTTGGACCTGATTGTGTATTTTTGTGTCCCTGTGGGAAATAGTTTGCATGTGTATGGGAATATGTGTGCAAGTATGTGTATTAGTGTGTTGTGTGTGAGTGTGTGAGTGTGTGTGAGAATGTGCAGGTGTGTGTGAGTGAGTGTCATTGGGTTTGGGTCTGAGTGTGAGTGGATATTTGTTGCCGGTGTGTGAGTCTCAGTGTGTCTATGTGTGTGAGTGTGTTGACTTCTTGTTGGTGAGTATGACAGCGAGTGTATCTTTGTATGTTTGTGTTAGTTGGGTGTACTCAGGTGTGTTTGCTATGCCTCTGTGTATGCACATGTGTGTGTGAGGGTGAGTGTGTGAGTGTTTTATTGTGTAGGTGATTATGTGTGAATGAGAGCTGGCATCTCTGCATGTGTGTTTTTGTGTGTAAGTGTGTATGTTTGTGAGTGTGTATTTGTGTGTGTCTGATTGTGAGCCTAGTTTTGAGTGTGAGTGTGAATATGGGAGTGTATTTGTGTGTGCATGTGTATTTGAAAGGGATTTTCTTCTTTGTGCATGTGAGAGTAGGAGCGAATGTGATTGTGGTGACTGTGTGTGTTGTTGAGTGCAGGTGTGTGAGTATGTGCAGGTGTGTGTAATTGAGTGTGTTTGTATTGGCGTGTGAATGCGCATTTGGGTGCAGGTGTGGGAATTTGTGTCCAAGAGATTGTGTTAGTGTGTTCAGGTGTGTGATTGATGTAGAGGGGTTATGTGGACGAGAAGGAGACTGAGTGTGTCTTCGTATGTTAGTGTTCTTGCTTGTGTGTATTCAGGTATATGTGAGTACACGTGTGTGTTTGTATGTGTGAGGGTGTTTTTAGGAGTTTGTGAATGTGACTGCAGGTGTATGTGTGAGTGATGGCTTGTTCGTCTGTTCCGGTGTGTGGATGTGAGTGTATATATCTATTGGGTTTTTGTGTTTATATGTGTGTATGAGGGTGTATGTATGTATGTGCAGGTGGGTGGCGTATGTGTCTGTGTACATGGGTACGTGTGTGAATTTTTGAATATGTGCAGGAGTGAGAGTGTGCATGAGGGTGTGTGTTTCTGTAGGTTTGAGTATGTGAGTGGTTACATATGTGAGGGTTATGGGTGTGAGTTTTTCTTAGTGAGTATATATGTGTTTACATGATGTGACTGTGTGTAAGTGTGCATGATAGTGTGTGGGAGTGTGTAGGTGTGAGTGTATGTGAGGGGGATGGTGTGAGTACGTGTGTGAATGTGTGTACTCGTGTATGATTGTTGATGTTTGTGAGTGTGTGTGACTGCATGTGTGTGTGTTGAGTGTGTCTATGTAGGTGAGTGTTTGAGACTGTGTGTGTGAGTGCACGTGTGGGTGAGTGTGAGTGCGAGTGAGTCTTGGAGCGTGTGTATGTGTGTGGGGGCTGTTTGTGTATATCTATGTGTGTTTGTGTGTGTTTGAGTGTGAGTGAGTTTTTGTGTGCAGTTGATAACTGACTAAGTTAACTCAAGCATTGGTGGCCCATGCCTTGCTTCTTAGGCATTAGGAATGCTGAGTTTAGTAGCATTGTTTGTGGAGACTAGCCTAGAAGTCAAATCTCACCATGAAAAATAAGCTGGATCTGTCCCACACCTTTCATTCCAGCAATGGGATGCTGAGATTAGCAGGCAAGCAGTTGTAGGCCACCACGTTCAAAAAATTGCCAACGGAGGAAAAATGAAACTGAGCAAGGTGGTCAAAGACTGTTTTCCCAGCTAATGTAGAAAGCTGAAATTTGGGGGATTGTGGTGTCAGACTGTGTATGTGTGTGTGTGTGTGTGCATGCGTGTGTGTGAGTTGGAGTAAGTGTGTGAGTCTGTGAATGTAAGTGTGTGTGTTCAAGTGTGGGTGAGTGTGTGAGTGTGAGTGTGTGTATTTGTGTGTTTATTTGTGTGAGTCTACTTTTGAGTGAGTGTGAATGTGTGAGTGCATTTGTGTGTACATGTGTATTGGAATGTGAGTTTGAGTGGGTGTGTGTTCTTTTACGTTAATGTGTTGACATCTGGGTATTCACGTGGGAGTGAGAATGTATGTGTGTGTATATGTGCGGGTGTTTTTGGGTGGGTGTGTGGATGTGAAAGTACGGGAATGTGTGTGTGTGATTGTTTGTGTTACTGTTTATGTATATCTATATGTGTTTGTGTGTTTGTATGGGTCAATGAGAGTGTGTATGTGTGCTTGTGCATGTGTCTGTGTACTTGTGTAAGAGTGTGAATTTGTGAAGGTGTGTGAGTGAATTTGTACATGCAGGTGTGTGTTTCTGTATGACTGATTGTATGAGTGTGCACCTAGGTGAGTGTTTATGTCTGTGAATGTGATTGTGAGACAGCCTGTGTGAGTTTCTGTGTGTATGTGTTGTGAGAGTTTGTGTTTGGTGGTGTGTTTTTGAGTCAGTGTGTGAGTATATATGTGGGTACTTGTGAATCAGTGTGGGAGTGTGTATGACAGTGTGTGGGCGAGAATGTGTGAGAGTATGTGAGACTGAAGGTGTAAGTGAGTGTGTGAATGTGTGTACATGTGTTTGTTGGTAGGTGTTTGTCTGACTGATATTGTGTGTGTGTTTCTGTGAGTGAGAGGGTGAAAGTTGTAGGTGTGTACATGTGTGTGAGTGTGTGAGTTGTGTGTAAGTGTGTGAGTGTTTCTGTAGCTGAGGGTTTAATTGTAATTGAATGATTCTGTCAGTGTGTGTGTGAATGAGTGTGTTTGCTTGTTTGTGGGTGTGAGCCTGTGTATTTGAATTTGTGTATGATTGTGTATTTTTGTGTCTCTGTGTGAGAGAGTTTGCATGTGTATGGGCATATGTGTGTAAGTATGTTTATCTGTGTGTTGTGTGTGAGTGTGTGTTAGAATGTGCAGGTGTGTGTGAGTGAGTGTAAGTGTGTTTGGGTCAGAGTGTGAGTGGGTGTTCGGTGCAGGTGTGTGAGTGTGTGTCTGTTTGTGAGTGTGCTGAGATTATTTTTGTGAGTATAACAGTGAGTCTGTGTCTTCGTTTCTGTTAGTTGAGTGTATTCAGGTGTGTTTGGTATGCCTGTGTGGATGGACATGTTTGTGTGTGTGTGAGGGTGAGAGTGTCAGTGTTTTTTTGTGTGTGTGATCATGTGTGAGTGAGAGCTGGCATCTGTGTATGTGTGTTTTAGTTTCTGGTTGTGTAGGATTGTGAGTGTGACTTTGTGTGTGTGTTTGTGTGTGAGTCTATTTTTGAGTGTGAGTGTGAAGATGGGAGTGCATTTGTGAGTCCATGTGTATTTGAAAGGCATTTTCTTCTTTGTGTGTGTGAGAGTAGGAGTGAATGTGATTGTGGGTGACAGTGTGGGTGTTGTTGAGTACAGGTGTGTGAGTATGTGCAGGTGTGTGTGATTGAGTGTGTTTGGATTTGCAAGTGAATGCGCATTTGGGTGCAGGTGTGGGAATGAGTGTGTTGGGTTTGAGTGTGTGTGGGCATGTGGTTGCAGTTGTGAGAGTGAGTGTGTGAGAGTGTATTAGGATGTTCAGGGATGTGAGTTTTGTACTGGGGTTATGTGGATGAGGAAGAGATGAGTGAGTGTGTATTTGTATGTTCATGTGTAGGCTTCTGGGTATTCACTTGGGTGTGAGAACACATGTGTACATTTGTATTTGTGAGGGTGTTCTTGGGTGAGTGTGTGAATGTGAAAGTAGGGGCATGTGTGTGTGTTGTGTGTTCACATGTGTGTTAAACTTCGTGTATATCTATGTGTGTTTGAGTGTTCGTGTGTATGAGAGAATGTGTGTTTGGGCATGTGTCTGTGTGCATGTGGAGGTGTGTGCAATTGTGAGTGTGTGAGTGAGTGTGTGCATGCGGGTGTGTGTTTCTGTAGGACTGAATGTATGAGTGTGCACCTAGGTGAGTGTTTATGTCTGTGAGTGTGATTGTGAATCAGCCTGTGTGAGTTTCTGTGTGTATGTGTTGTGAGAGTTTGTGTTTGGTGGTGTGTTTTTGAGTCAGTGTGTGAGTATATATGTGGGTACTTGTGAATGAGGGTGGGAGTGTGTATGACGGTGTGTAGGCGAGAATGTGTGAGAGTATGCGAGGCTGAAGGTGTGAGTGAGTGTGTGAATGTGTGTACATGTGTTTGGTGGTAGGTGTTTGTCTGACTGATTTTGTGTATGTGTTTCTGTGAGTGAGAGGGTGAAAGTTGTAGCTGTGTACATGTGTGTGAGTGTGTGAGTTGTGTGTAAGTGTGTGAGTGTTTCTGTAGCTGAGGGTTTAATTGTAATTGAATGATTCTGTCAGTGTGTGTGTGAATGAGTGTGTTTGCTTGTTTGTGGGTGTGAGCCTGTGTATTTGAATTTGTGTATGATTGTGTATTTTGGTGTCTCTGTGTGAGAGAGTTTGCATGTGTATGGGCATATGTGTGTAAGTATGTTTATCTGTGTGTTGTGTGTGAGTGTGTGTTAGAATGTGCAGGTGTGTGTGAGTGAGTGTAAGTGTGTTTGGGTCAGAGTGTGAGTGGGTGTTCGGTGCAGGTGTGTGAGTGTGTGTCTGTTTGTGAGTGTGCTGAGATTATTTTTGTGAGTATAACAGTGAGTCTGTGTCTTCGTTTCTGTTAGTTGAGTGTATTCAGGTGTGTTTGGTATGCCTGTGTGGATGGACATGTTTGTGTGTGTGTGAGGGTGAGAGTGTCAGTGTTTTTTTGTGTGTGTGATCATGTGTGAGTGAGAGCTGGCATCTGTGTATGTGTGTTTTAGTTTCTGGTTGTGTAGGATTGTGAGTGTGACTTTGTGTGTGTGTTTGTGTGTGAGTCTATTTTTGAGTGTGAGTGTGAAGATGGGAGTGCATTTGTGAGTCCATGTGTATTTGAAAGGCATTTTCTTCTTTGTGTGTGTGAGAGTAGGAGTGAATGTGATTGTGGGTGACAGTGTGGGTGTTGTTGAGTACAGGTGTGTGAGTATGTGCAGGTGTGTGTGATTGAGTGTGTTTGGATTTGCAAGTGAATGCGCATTTGGGTGCAGGTGTGGGAATGAGTGTGTTGGGTTTGAGTGTGTGTGGGCATGTGGTTGCAGTTGTGAGAGTGAGTGTGTGAGAGTGTATTAGGATGTTCAGGGATGTGAGTTTTGTACTGGGGTTATGTGGATGAGGAAGAGATGAGTGAGTGTGTATTTGTATGTTCATGTGTAGGCTTCTGGGTATTCACTTGGGTGTGAGAACACATGTGTACATTTGTATTTGTGAGGGTGTTCTTGGGTGAGTGTGTGAATGTGAAAGTAGGGGCATGTGTGTGTGTTGTGTGTTCACATGTGTGTTAAACTTCGTGTATATCTATGTGTGTTTGAGTGTTCGTGTGTATGAGAGAATGTGTGTTTGGGCATGTGTCTGTGTGCATGTGGAGGTGTGTGCAATTGTGAGTGTGTGAGTGAGTGTGTGCATGCGGGTGTGTGTTTCTGTAGGACTGAATGTATAAGTGTGCATATATGTGACATTTCAGGACTGTGTGATTGTGTGTGAGTCAGTGTGAGTGTCTGGGTGAACGGGTTGTGAGTGTGTGTGGGGGTATGTTTGTGTGTGTGTGTGAGTGTATATATGGGTATGTGTTGTGAGTGTGTGTGGGAGTGTGTATGACAGTGTTTGGGAGAGTATGTGTCAGTGTATGTCAGGCTGAAGCTGTGAGTTGTGTGTAAGTTTGTGAGTGTAACTGTAGGTGAGTGTGTAATTGTCATTGAGTGATTCTGTCACTGTGTGACTGTGTATGAGTGTGTTTGCTTGTTTGTGGGTGTGTGCCTGTGTATTTGAATTTGGACCTGATTGTGTATTTTTGTGTCCCTGTGGGAAATAGTTTGCATGTGTATGGGAATATGTGTGCAAGTATGTGTATTAGTGTGTTGTGTGTGAGTGTGTGAGTGTGTGTGAGAATGTGCAGGTGTGTGTGAGTGAGTGTCATTGGGTTTGGGTCTGAGTGTGAGTGGATATTTGTTGCCGGTGTGTGAGTCTCAGTGTGTCTATGTGTGTGAGTGTGTTGACTTCTTGTTGGTGAGTATGACAGCGAGTGTATCTTTGTATGTTTGTGTTAGTTGGGTGTACTCAGGTGTGTTTGCTATGCCTCTGTGTATGCACATGTGTGTGTGAGGGTGAGTGTGTGAGTGTTTTATTGTGTAGGTGATTATGTGTGAATGAGAGCTGGCATCTCTGCATGTGTGTTTTTGTGTGTAAGTGTGTATGTTTGTGAGTGTGTATTTGTGTGTGTCTGATTGTGAGCCTAGTTTTGAGTGTGAGTGTGAATATGGGAGTGTATTTGTGTGTGCATGTGTATTTGAAAGGGATTTTCTTCTTTGTGCATGTGAGAGTAGGAGCGAATGTGATTGTGGTGACTGTGTGTGTTGTTGAGTGCAGGTGTGTGAGTATGTGCAGGTGTGTGTAATTGAGTGTGTTTGTATTGGCGTGTGAATGCGCATTTGGGTGCAGGTGTGGGAATTTGTGTCCAAGAGATTGTGTTAGTGTGTTCAGGTGTGTGATTGATGTAGAGGGGTTATGTGGACGAGAAGGAGACTGAGTGTGTCTTCGTATGTTAGTGTTCTTGCTTGTGTGTATTCAGGTATATGTGAGTACACGTGTGTGTTTGTATGTGTGAGGGTGTTTTTAGGAGTTTGTGAATGTGACTGCAGGTGTATGTGTGAGTGATGGCTTGTTCGTCTGTTCCGGTGTGTGGATGTGAGTGTATATATCTATTGGGTTTTTGTGTTTATATGTGTGTATGAGGGTGTATGTATGTATGTGCAGGTGGGTGGCGTATGTGTCTGTGTACATGGGTACGTGTGTGAATTTTTGAATATGTGCAGGAGTGAGAGTGTGCATGAGGGTGTGTGTTTCTGTAGGTTTGAGTATGTGAGTGGTTACATATGTGAGGGTTATGGGTGTGAGTTTTTCTTAGTGAGTATATATGTGTTTACATGATGTGACTGTGTGTAAGTGTGCATGATAGTGTGTGGGAGTGTGTAGGTGTGAGTGTATGTGAGGGGGATGGTGTGAGTACGTGTGTGAATGTGTGTACTCGTGTATGATTGTTGATGTTTGTGAGTGTGTGTGACTGCATGTGTGTGTGTTGAGTGTGTCTATGTAGGTGAGTGTTTGAGACTGTGTGTGTGAGTGCACGTGTGGGTGAGTGTGAGTGCGAGTGAGTCTTGGAGCGTGTGTATGTGTGTGGGGGCTGTTTGTGTATATCTATGTGTGTTTGTGTGTGTTTGAGTGTGAGTGAGTTTTTGTGTGCAGTTGATAACTGACTAAGTTAACTCAAGCATTGGTGGCCCATGCCTTGCTTCTTAGGCATTAGGAATGCTGAGTTTAGTAGCATTGTTTGTGGAGACTAGCCTAGAAGTCAAATCTCACCATGAAAAATAAGCTGGATCTGTCCCACACCTTTCATTCCAGCAATGGGATGCTGAGATTAGCAGGCAAGCAGTTGTAGGCCACCACGTTCAAAAAATTGCCAACGGAGGAAAAATGAAACTGAGCAAGGTGGTCAAAGACTGTTTTCCCAGCTAATGTAGAAAGCTGAAATTTGGGGGATTGTGGTGTCAGACTGTGTATGTGTGTGTGTGTGTGTGCATGCGTGTGTGTGAGTTGGAGTAAGTGTGTGAGTCTGTGAATGTAAGTGTGTGTGTTCAAGTGTGGGTGAGTGTGTGAGTGTGAGTGTGTGTATTTGTGTGTTTATTTGTGTGAGTCTACTTTTGAGTGAGTGTGAATGTGTGAGTGCATTTGTGTGTACATGTGTATTGGAATGTGAGTTTGAGTGGGTGTGTGTTCTTTTACGTTAATGTGTTGACATCTGGGTATTCACGTGGGAGTGAGAATGTATGTGTGTGTATATGTGCGGGTGTTTTTGGGTGGGTGTGTGGATGTGAAAGTACGGGAATGTGTGTGTGTGATTGTTTGTGTTACTGTTTATGTATATCTATATGTGTTTGTGTGTTTGTATGGGTCAATGAGAGTGTGTATGTGTGCTTGTGCATGTGTCTGTGTACTTGTGTAAGAGTGTGAATTTGTGAAGGTGTGTGAGTGAATTTGTACATGCAGGTGTGTGTTTCTGTATGACTGATTGTATGAGTGTGCACCTAGGTGAGTGTTTATGTCTGTGAATGTGATTGTGAGACAGCCTGTGTGAGTTTCTGTGTGTATGTGTTGTGAGAGTTTGTGTTTGGTGGTGTGTTTTTGAGTCAGTGTGTGAGTATATATGTGGGTACTTGTGAATCAGTGTGGGAGTGTGTATGACAGTGTGTGGGCAAGAATGTGTGAGAGTATGTGAGACTGAAGGTGTAAGTGAGTGTGTGAATGTGTGTACATGTGTTTGTTGGTAGGTGTTTGTCTGACTGATATTGTGTGTGTGTTTCTGTGAGTGAGAGGGTGAAAGTTGTAGGTGTGTACATGTGTGTGAGTGTGTGAGTTGTGTGTAAGTGTGTGAGTGTTTCTGTAGCTGAGGGTTTAATTGTAATTGAATGATTCTGTCAGTGTGTGTGTGAATGAGTGTGTTTGCTTGTTTGTGGGTGTGAGCCTGTGTATTTGAATTTGTGTATGATTGTGTATTTTTGTGTCTCTGTGTGAGAGAGTTTGCATGTGTATGGGCATATGTGTGTAAGTATGTTTATCTGTGTGTTGTGTGTGAGTGTGTGTTAGAATGTGCAGGTGTGTGTGAGTGAGTGTAAGTGTGTTTGGGTCAGAGTGTGAGTGGGTGTTCGGTGCAGGTGTGTGAGTGTGTGTCTGTTTGTGAGTGTGCTGAGATTATTTTTGTGAGTATAACAGTGAGTCTGTGTCTTCGTTTCTGTTAGTTGAGTGTATTCAGGTGTGTTTGGTATGCCTGTGTGGATGGACATGTTTGTGTGTGTGTGAGGGTGAGAGTGTCAGTGTTTTTTTGTGTGTGTGATCATGTGTGAGTGAGAGCTGGCATCTGTGTATGTGTGTTTTAGTTTCTGGTTGTGTAGGATTGTGAGTGTGACTTTGTGTGTGTGTTTGTGTGTGAGTCTATTTTTGAGTGTGAGTGTGAAGATGGGAGTGCATTTGTGAGTCCATGTGTATTTGAAAGGCATTTTCTTCTTTGTGTGTGTGAGAGTAGGAGTGAATGTGATTGTGGGTGACAGTGTGGGTGTTGTTGAGTACAGGTGTGTGAGTATGTGCAGGTGTGTGTGATTGAGTGTGTTTGGATTTGCAAGTGAATGCGCATTTGGGTGCAGGTGTGGGAATGAGTGTGTTGGGTTTGAGTGTGTGTGGGCATGTGGTTGCAGTTGTGAGAGTGAGTGTGTGAGAGTGTATTAGGATGTTCAGGGATGTGAGTTTTGTACTGGGGTTATGTGGATGAGGAAGAGATGAGTGAGTGTGTATTTGTATGTTCATGTGTAGGCTTCTGGGTATTCACTTGGGTGTGAGAACACATGTGTACATTTGTATTTGTGAGGGTGTTCTTGGGTGAGTGTGTGAATGTGAAAGTAGGGGCATGTGTGTGTGTTGTGTGTTCACATGTGTGTTAAACTTCGTGTATATCTATGTGTGTTTGAGTGTTCGTGTGTATGAGAGAATGTGTGTTTGGGCATGTGTCTGTGTGCATGTGGAGGTGTGTGCAATTGTGAGTGTGTGAGTGAGTGTGTGCATGCGGGTGTGTGTTTCTGTAGGACTGAATGTATGAGTGTGAACCTAGGTGAGTGTTTATGTCTGTGAGTGTGATTGTGAATCAGCCTGTGTGAGTTTCTGTGTGTATGTGTTGTGAGAGTTTGTGTTTGGTGGTGTGTTTTTGAGTCAGTGTGTGAGTATATATGCGGGTACTTGTGAATGAGTGTGGGAGTGTGTATGACGGTGTGTAGGCGAGAATGTGTGAGAGTATGCGAGGCTGAAGGTGTGAGTGAGTGTGTGAATGTGTGTACATGTGTTTGTTGGTAGGTGTTTGTCTGACTGATTTTGTGTATGTGTTTCTGTGAGTGAGAGGGTGAAAGTTGTAGCTGTGTACATGTGTGTGAGTGTGTGAGTTGTGTGTAAGTGTGTGAGTGTTTCTGTAGCTGAGGGTTTAATTGTAATTGAATGATTCTGTCAGTGTGTGTGTGAATGAGTGGGTTTGCTTGTTTGTGGGTGTGAGCCTGTGTATTTGAATTTGTGTATGATTGTGTATTTTGGTGTCTCTGTGTGAGAGAGTTTGCATGTGTATGGGCATATGTGTGTAAGTATGTTTATCTGTGTGTTGTGTGTGAGTGTGTGTTAGAATGTGCAGCTGTGTGTGAGTGAGTGTAAGTGTGTTTGGGTCAGAGTGTGAGTGGGTGTTCGGTGCAGGTGTGTGAGTGTGTGTCTGTTTGTGAGTGTGCTGAGATTATTTTTGTGAGTATAACAGTGAGTCTGTGTCTTCGTTTCTGTTAGTTGAGTGTATTCAGGTGTGTTTGGTATGCCTGTGTGGATGGACATGTTTGTGCGTGTGTGAGGGTGAGAGTATCAGTGTTTTTTTGTGTGTGTGATCATGTGTGAGTGAGAGCTGGCATCTGTGTATGTGTGTTTTAGGTTCTGGTTGTGTAGGATTGTGAGTGTGACTTTGTGTGTGTGTTTGTGTGTGAGTCTATTTTTGAGTGTGAGTGTGAAGATGGGAGTGCATTTGTGAGTCCATGTGTAGTTGAAAGGCGTTTTCTTCTTTGTGTGTGTGAGAGTAGGAGTGAATGTGATTGTGGGTGACAGTGTGGGTGTTGTTGAGTACAGGTGTGTGAGTATGTGCAGGTGTGTGTGATTGAGTGTGTTTGGATTTGCAAGTGAATGCGCATTTGGGTGCAGGTGTGGGAATGAGTGTGTTGGGTTTGAGTGTGTGTGGGCATGTGGTTGCAGTTGTGAGAGTGAGTGTGTGAGAGTGTATTAGGATGTTCAGGGATGTGAGTTTTGTACTGGGGTTATGTGGATGAGGAAGAGATGAGTGAGTGTGTATTTGTATGTTCATGTGTAGGCTTCTGGGTATTCACTTGGGTGTGAGAACACATGTGTACATTTGTATTTGTGAGGGTGTTCTTGGGTGAGTGTGTGAATGTGAAAGTAGGGGCATGTGTGTGTGTTGTGTGTTCACATGTGTGTTAAACTTCGTGTATATCTATGTGTGTTTGAGTGTTCGTGTGTATGAGAGAATGTGTGTTTGGGCATGTGTCTGTGTGCATGTGGAGGTGTGTGCAATTGTGAGTGTGTGAGTGAGTGTGTGCATGCGGGTGTGTGTTTCTGTAGGACTGAATGTATAAGTGTGCATATATGTGACATTTCAGGACTGTGTGATTGTGTGTGAGTCAGTGTGAGTGTCTGGGTGAACGGGTTGTGAGTGTGTGTGGGGGTATGTTTGTGTGTGTGTGTGAGTGTATATATGGGTATGTGTTGTGAGTGTGTGTGGGAGTGTGTATGACAGTGTTTGGGAGAGTATGTGTCAGTGTATGTCAGGCTGAAGCTGTGAGTTGTGTGTAAGTTTGTGAGTGTAACTGTAGGTGAGTGTGTAATTGTCATTGAGTGATTCTGTCACTGTGTGCCTGTGTATGAGTGTGTTTGCTTGTTTGTGGGTGTGTGCCTGTGTATTTGAATTTGGACCTGATTGTGTATTTTTGTGTCCCTGTGGGAAATAGTTTGCATGTGTATGGGAATATGTGTGCAAGTATGTGTATTAGTGTGTTGTGTGTGAGTGTGTGAGTGTGTGTGAGAATGTGCAGGTGTGTGTGAGTGAGTGTCATTGGGTTTGGGTCTGAGTGTGAGTGGATATTTGTTGCCGGTGTGTGAGTCTCAGTGTGTCTATGTGTGTGAGTGTGTTGACTTCTTGTTGGTGAGTATGACAGCAAGTGTATCTTTGTATGTTTGTGTTAGTTGGGTGTACTCAGGTGTGTTTGCTATGCTTCTGTGTATGCACATGTGTGTGTGAGGGTGAGTGTGTGAGTGTTTTATTGTTTAGGTGATTATGTGTGAATGAGAGCTGGCATCTCTGCATGTGTGTTTTTGTGTGTGTCTGATTGTGAGCCTAGTTTTGAGTGTGAGTGTGAATATGGGAGTGTATTTGTGTGTGCATGTGTATTTGAAAGGGATTTTCTTCTTTGTGCATGTGAGAGTAGGAGCGAATGTGATTGTGGTGACTGTGTGTGTTGCTGAGTGCAGGTGTGTGAGTATGTGCAGGTGTGTGTAATTGAGTGTGTTTGTATTGGCGTGTGAATGCGCATTTGGGTGCAGGTGTGGGAATTTGTGTCCAAGAGATTGTGTTAGTGTGTTCAGGTGTGTGATTGATGTAGAGGGGTTATGTGGACGAGAAGGAGACTGAGTGTGTCTTCGTATGTTAGTGTTCTTGCTTGTGTCTATTCAGGTATATGTGAGTACACGAGTGTGTTTGTATGTGTGAGGGTGTTTTTAGGAGTTTGTGAATGTGACTGCAGGTGTATGCGTGAGTGATGGCTTGTTCGTCTGTTCCGGTGTGTGGATGTGAGTGTATATATCTATTTGGGTTTTTGTGTTTGTATGTGTGTATGAGGGTGTATGTATGTATGTGCAGGTGGGTGGCGTATGTGTCTGTGTACATGGGTACGTGTGTGAATTTTTGAATATGTGCAGGAGTGAGAGTGTGCATGAGGGTGTGTGTTTCTGTAGGTTTGAGTATGTGAGTGGTTACATATGTGAGGGTTATGGGTGTGAGTTTTTCTTAGTGAGTATATATGTGTTTACATGATGTGACTGTGTGTAAGTGTGCATGATAGTGTGTGGGAGTGTGTAGGTGTGAGTGTATGTGAGGGGGATGGTGTGAGTACGTGTGTGAATGTGTGTACTCGTGTATGATTGTTGATGTTTGTGAGTGTGTGTGACTGCATGTGTGTGTGTTGAGTGTGTCTATGTAGGTGAGTGTTTGAGACTGTGTGTGTGAGTGCACGTGTGGGTGAGTGTGAGTGCGAGTGAGTCTTGGAGCGTGTGTATGTGTGTGGGGGCTGTTTGTGTATGTCTATGTGTGTTTGTGTGTGTTTGTATGTGTATGAGTGTGAGTGAGTTTTTGTGTGCAGTTGATAACTGACTAAGTTAACTCAAGCATTGGTGGCCCATGCCTTGCTTCTTAGGCATTAGGAATGCTGAGTTTAGTAGCATTGTTTGTGGAGACTAGCCTAGAAGTCAAATCTCACCATGAAAAATAAGCTGGATCTGTCCCACACCTTTCATTCCAGCAATGGGATGCTGAGATTAGCAGGCAAGCAGTTGTAGGCCACCACGTTCAAAAAATTGCCAACGGAGGAAAAATGAAACTGGGCAAGGTGGTCAAAGACTGTTTTCCCAGCTAATGTAGAAAGCTGAAATTTGGGGGATTGTGGTGTCAGACTGTGTATGTGTGTGTGTGTGTGTGTGTGCATGCGTGTGTGTGAGTTGGAGTAAGTGTGTGAGTCTGTGAATGTAAGTGTGTGTGTTCAAGTGTGGGTGAGTGTGTGAGTGTGAGTGTGTGTATTTGTGTGTTTATTTGTGTGAGTCTACTTTTGAGTGAGTGTGAATGTGTGAGTGCATTTGTGTGTACATGTGTATTGGAATGTGAGTTTGAGTGGGTGTGTGTTCTTTTACGTTAATGTGTTGACATCTGGGTATTCACGTGGGAGTGAGAATGTATGTGTGTGTATATGTGCGGGTGTTTTTGGGTGGGTGTGTGGATGTGAAAGTACAGGAATGTGTGTGTGTGCTTGTTTGTGTTACTGTTTATGTATATCTATATGTGTTTGTGTGTTTGTATGGGTCAATGAGAGTGTGTATGTGTGCTTGTGCATGTGTCTGTGTACTTGTGTAAGAGTGTGAATTTGTGAAGGTGTGTGAGTGAATGTGTGCATGCAGGTGTGTGTTTCTGTATGACTGATTGTATGAGTGTGCACCTAGGTGAGTGTTTATGTCTGTGAGTGTGATTGTGAGACAGCCTGTGTGAGTTTCTGTGTGTATGTGTTGTGAGAGTTTGTGTTTGGTGGTGTGTTTTTGAGTCAGTGTGTGAGTATATATGTGGGTACTTGTGAATCAGTGTGGGAGTGTGTATAACGGTGTGTAGGCGAGAATGTGTGAGAGTATGCGAGGCTGAAGGTGTGAGTGAGTGTGTGAATGTGTGTACATGTGTTTGTTGGTAGGTGTTTGTTTGTCTGACTGATTTTGTGTGTGTGTTTCTGTGAGTGAGAGGGTGAAAGTTGTAGGTGTGTACATGTGTGTGAGTGTGTGAGTTGTGTGTAAGTGTGTGAGTGTTTCTGTAGGTGAGGGTTTAATTGTAATTGAATGATTCTGTCAGTGTGTGTGTGAATGAGTGTGTTTGCTTGTTTGTGGGTGTGAGCCTGTGTATTTGAATTTGTGTATGATTGTGTATTTTGGTGTCTCTGTGTGAGAGAGTTTGCATGTGTATGGGCATATGTGTGTAAGTATGTTTATCTGTGTGTTGTGTGTGAGTGTGTGTTAGAATGTGCAGGTGTGTGTGAGTGAGTGTAAGTGTGTTTGGGTCAGAGTGTGAGTGGGTCTTCGGTGCAGGTGTGTGAGTGTGTGTCTGTTTGTGAGTGTGCTGAGATTATTTTTGTGAGTATAACAGTGAGTCTGTGTCTTCGTTTCTGTTAGTTGAGTGTATTCAGGTGTGTTTGGTATGCCTGTGTGGATGGACATGTTTGTGCATGTGTGAGGGTGAGAGTGTCAGTGTTTTTTTGTGTGTGTGATCATGTGTGAGTGAGAGCTGGCATCTGTGTATGTGTGTTTTAGTTTCTGGTTGTGTAGGATTGTGAGTGTGACTTTGTGTGTGTGTTTGTGTGTGAGTCTATTTTTGAGTGTGAGTGTGAAGATGGGAGTGCATTTGTGAGTCCATGTGTATTTGAAAGGCATTTTCTTCTTTGTGTGTGTGAGAGTAGGAGTGAATGTGATTGTGGGTGACAGTGTGGGTGTTGTTGAGTACAGGTGTGTGAGTATGTGCAGGTGTGTGTGATTGAGTGTGTTTGGATTTGCAAGTGAATGCGCATTTGGGTGCAGGTGTGGGAATGAGTGTGTTGGGTTTGAGTGTGTGTGGGCATGTGGTTGCAGTTGTGAGAGTGAGTGTGTGAGAATGTATTAGGATGTTCAGGGATGTGAGTTTTGTACTGGGGTTATGTGGATGAGGAAGAGATGAGTGAGTGTGTATTTGTATGTTCATGTGTAGGCTTCTGGGTATTCACTTGGGTGTGAGAACACATGTGTACATTTGTATTTGTGAGGGTGTTCTTGGGTGAGTGTGTGAATGTGAAAGTAGGGGCATGTGTGTGTGTTGTGTGTTCACATGTGTGTTAAACTTCGTGTATATCTATGTGTGTTTGAGTGTTCGTGTGTATGAGAGAATGTGTGTTTGGGCATGTGTCTGTGTGCATGCGGAGGTGTGTGCAATTGTGAGTGTGTGAGTGAGTGTGTGCATGCGGGTGTGTGTTTCTGTAGGACTGAATGTATGAGTGTGAACCTAGGTGAGTGTTTATGTCTGTGAGTGTGATTGTGAATCAGCCTGTGTGAGTTTCTGTGTGTATGTGTTGTGAGAGTTTGTGTTTGGTGGTGTGTTTTTGAGTCAGTGTGTGAGTATATATGCGGGTACTTGTGAATGAGTGTGGGAGTGTGTATGACGGTGTGTAGGCGAGAATGTGTGAGAGTATGCGAGGCTGAAGGTGTGAGTGAGTGTGTGAATGTGTGTACATGTGTTTGTTGGTAGGTGTTTGTCTGACTGATTTTGTGTATGTGTTTCTGTGAGTGAGAGGGTGAAAGTTGTAGCTGTGTACATGTGTGTGAGTGTGTGAGTTGTGTGTAAGTGTGTGAGTGTTTCTGTAGCTGAGGGTTTAATTGTAATTGAATGATTCTGTCAGTGTGTGTGTGAATGAGTGGGTTTGCTTGTTTGTGGGTGTGAGCCTGTGTATTTGAATTTGTGTATGATTGTGTATTTTGGTGTCTCTGTGTGAGAGAGTTTGCATGTGTATGGGCATATGTGTGTAAGTATGTTTATCTGTGTGTTGTGTGTGAGTGTGTGTTAGAATGTGCAGCTGTGTGTGAGTGAGTGTAAGTGTGTTTGGGTCAGAGTGTGAGTGGGTGTTCGGTGCAGGTGTGTGAGTGTGTGTCTGTTTGTGAGTGTGCTGAGATTATTTTTGTGAGTATAACAGTGAGTCTGTGTCTTCGTTTCTGTTAGTTGAGTGTATTCAGGTGTGTTTGGTATGCCTGTGTGGATGGACATGTTTGTGCGTGTGTGAGGGTGAGAGTATCAGTGTTTTTTTGTGTGTGTGATCATGTGTGAGTGAGAGCTGGCATCTGTGTATGTGTGTTTTAGGTTCTGGTTGTGTAGGATTGTGAGTGTGACTTTGTGTGTGTGTTTGTGTGTGAGTCTATTTTTGAGTGTGAGTGTGAAGATGGGAGTGCATTTGTGAGTCCATGTGTAGTTGAAAGGCGTTTTCTTCTTTGTGTGTGTGAGAGTAGGAGTGAATGTGATTGTGGGTGACAGTGTGGGTGTTGTTGAGTACAGGTGTGTGAGTATGTGCAGGTGTGTGTGATTGAGTGTGTTTGGATTTGCAAGTGAATGCGCATTTGGGTGCAGGTGTGGGAATGAGTGTGTTGGGTTTGAGTGTGTGTGGGCATGTGGTTGCAGTTGTGAGAGTGAGTGTGTGAGAGTGTATTAGGATGTTCAGGGATGTGAGTTTTGTACTGGGGTTATGTGGATGAGGAAGAGATGAGTGAGTGTGTATTTGTATGTTCATGTGTAGGCTTCTGGGTATTCACTTGGGTGTGAGAACACATGTGTACATTTGTATTTGTGAGGGTGTTCTTGGGTGAGTGTGTGAATGTGAAAGTAGGGGCATGTGTGTGTGTTGTGTGTTCACATGTGTGTTAAACTTCGTGTATATCTATGTGTGTTTGAGTGTTCGTGTGTATGAGAGAATGTGTGTTTGGGCATGTGTCTGTGTGCATGCGGAGGTGTGTGCAATTGTGAGTGTGTGAGTGAGTGTGTGCATGCGGGTGTGTGTTTCTGTAGGACTGAATGTATGAGTGTGCACCTAGGTGAGTGTTTATGTCTGTGAGTGTGATTGTGAATCAGCCTGTGTGAGTTTCTGTGTGTATGTGTTGTGAGAGTTTGTGTTTGGTGGTGTGTTTTTGAGTCAGTGTGTGAGTATATATGCGGGTACTTGTGAATGAGTGTGGGAGTGTGTATGACGGTGTGTAGGCGAGAATGTGTGAGAGTATGCGAGGCTGAAGGTGTGAGTGAGTGTGTGAATGTGTGTACATGTGTTTGTTGGTAGGTGTTTGTCTGACTGATTTTGTGTATGTGTTTCTGTGAGTGAGAGGGTGAAAGTTGTAGCTGTGTACATGTGTGTGAGTGTGTGAGTTGTGTGTAAGTGTGTGAGTGTTTCTGTAGCTGAGGGTTTAATTGTAATTGAATGATTCTGTCAGTGTGTGTGTGAATGAGTGGGTTTGCTTGTTTGTGGGTGTGAGCCTGTGTATTTGAATTTGTGTATGATTGTGTATTTTTGTGTCTCTGTGTGAGAGAGTTTGCCTGTGTATGGGCATATGTGTGTAAGTATGTTTATCTGTGTGTTGTGTGTGAGTGTGTGTTAGAATGTGCAGGTGTGTGTGAGTGAGTGTAAGTGTGTTTGGGTCAGAGTGTGAGTGGGTGTTCGGTGCAGGTGTGTGAGTGTGTGTCTGTTTGTGAGTGTGCTGAGATTATTTTTGTGAGTATAACAGTGAGTCTGTGTCTTCGTTTCTGTTAGTTGAGTGTATTCAGGTGTGTTTGGTATGCCTGTGTGGATGGACATGTTTGTGCATGTGTGAGGGTGAGAGTGTCAGTGTTTTTTTGTGTGTGTGATCATGTGTGAGTGAGAGCTGGCATCTGTGTATGTGTGTTTTAGTTTCTGGTTGTGTAGGATTGTGAGTGTGACTTTGTGTGTGTGTTTGTGTGTGAGTCTATTTTTGAGTGTGAGTGTGAAGATGGGAGTGCATTTGTGAGTCCATGTGTATTTGAAAGGCATTTTCTTCTTTGTGTGTGTGAGAGTAGGAGTGAATGTGATTGTGGGTGACAGTGTGGGTGTTGTTGAGTACAGGTGTGTGAGTATGTGCAGGTGTGTGTGATTGAGTGTGTTTGGATTTGCAAGTGAATGCGCATTTGGGTGCAGGTGTGGGAATGAGTGTGTTGGGTTTGAGTGTGTGTGGGCATGTGGTTGCAGTTGTGAGAGTGAGTGTGTGAGAGTGTATTAGGATGTTCAGGGATGTGAGTTTTGTACTGGGGTTATGTGGATGAGGAAGAGATGAGTGAGTGTGTATTTGTATGTTCATGTGTAGGCTTCTGGGTATTCACTTGGGTGTGAGAACACATGTGTACATTTGTATTTGTGAGGGTGTTCTTGGGTGAGTGTGTGAATGTGAAAGTAGGGGCATGTGTGTGTGTTGTGTGTTCACATGTGTGTTAAACTTCGTGTATATCTATGTGTGTTTGAGTGTTCGTGTGTATGAGAGAATGTGTGTTTGGGCATGTGTCTGTGTGCATGTGGAGGTGTGTGCAATTGTGAGTGTGTGAGTGAGTGTGTGCATGCGGGTGTGTGTTTCTGTAGGACTGAATGTATAAGTGTGCATATATTTGACATTTCAGGACTGTGTGATTGTGTGTGAGTCAGTGTGAGTGTCTGGGTGAACAGGTTGTGAGTGTGTGTGGGGGTATGTTTGTGTGTGTGTGTGAGTGTATATATGGGTATGTGTTGTGAGTGTGTGTGGGAGTGTGTATGACAGTGTTTGGGAGAGTATGTGTCAGTGTATGTCAGGCTGAAGCTGTGAGTTGTGTGTAAGTTTGTGAGTGTAACTGTAGGTGAGTGTGTAATTGTCATTGAGTGATTCTGTCACTGTGTGCCTGTGTATGAGTGTGTTTGCTTGTTTGTGGGTGTGTGCCTGTGTATTTGAATTTGGACCTGATTGTGTATTTTTGTGTCCCTGTGGGAAATAGTTTGCATGCGTATGGGAATATGTGTGCAAGTATGTGTATTAGTGTGTTGTGTGTGAGTGTGTGAGTTTGTGTGAGAATGTGCAGGTGTGTGTGAGTGAGTGTCATTGGGTTTGGGTCTGAGTGTGAGTGGATATTTGTTGCCGGTGTGTGAGTCTCAGTTTGTCTATGTGTGTGAGTGTGTTGACTTCTTGTTGGTGAGTATGACAGCGAGTGTATCTTTGTATGTTTGTGTTAGTTGGGTGTACTCAGGTGTGTTTGCTATGCCTCTGTCTATGCACATGTGTGTGTGAGGGTGAGTGTGTGAGTGTTTTATTGTGTAGGTGATTATGTGTGAATGAGAGCTGGCATCTCTGCATGTGTGTTTTTGTGTGTAAGTGTGTATGTTTGTGAGTGTGTATTTGTGTGTGTCTGATTGTGAGCCTAGTTTTGAGTGTGAGTGTGAATATGGGAGTGTATTTGTGTGTGCATGTGTATTTGAAAGGGATTTTCTTCTTTGTGCATGTGAGAGTAGGAGCGAATGTGATTGTGGTGATTGTGTGTGTTGTTGAGTGCAGGTGTGTGAGTATGTGCAGGTGTGTGTAATTGAGTGTGTTTGCATTGGCGTGTGAATGCGCATTTGGTTGCAGGTGTGGGAATTTGTGTCCAAGAGATTGTGTTAGTGTGTTCAGGTGTGTGATTGATGTAGAGGGGTTATGTGGACGAGAAGGAGACTGAGTGTGTCTTCGTATGTTAGTGTTCTTGCTTGTGTGTATTCAGGTATATGTGAGTACACGAGTGTGTTTGTATGTGTGAGGGTGTTTTTAGGTGTTTGTGAATGTGACTGCAGGTGTATGTGTGAGTGATGGCTTGTTCGTCTGTTCCGGTGTGTGGATGTGAGTGTATATATCTATTTGGGTTTTTGTGTTTGTATGTGTGTATGAGGGTGTATGTATGCATGTGCAGGTGGGTGGCGTATGTGTCTGTGTACATGGGTACGTGTGTGAATTTTTGAATATGTGCAGGAGTGAGAGTGTGCATGAGGGTGTGTGTTTCTGTAGGTTTGAGTATGTGAGTGGTTACATATGTGAGGGTTATGGGTGTGAGTTTTTCTTAGTGAGTATATATGTGTTTACATGATGTGACTGTGTGTAAGTGTGCATGATAGTGTGTGGGTGTGTGTAGGTGTGAGTGTATGTGTGGGGGATGGTGTGTGAATGTGTGTACTCGTGTATGATTGTTGATGTTTGTGAGTGTGTGTGACTGCATGTGTGTGTGTTGGGTGTGTCTATGTAGGTGAGTGTTTGAGACTGTGTGTGTGAGTGCACGTGTGGGTGAGTGTGAGTGCGAGTGAGTCTTGGAGCGTGTGTATGTGTGTGGGGGCTGTTTGTGTATATCTATGTGTGTTTGTGTGTGTTTGTATGTGTATGAGTGTGAGTGAGTTTTTGTGTGCAGTTGATAACTGACTAAGTTAACTCAAGCATTGGTGGCCCATGCCTTGCTTCTTAGGCATTAGGAATGCTGAGTTTAGTAGCATTGTTTGTGGAGACTAGCCTAGAAGTCAAATCTCACCATGAAAAATAAGCTGGATCTGTCCCACACTTTCATTCCAGCAATGGGATGCTGAGATTAGCAGGCAAGCAGTTGTAGGCCACCACGTTCAAAAAATTGCCAACGGAGGAAAAATGAAACTGGCCAAGGTGGTCAAAGACTGTTTTCCCAGCTAATGTAGAAAGCTGAAATTTGGGGGATTGTGGTGTCAGACTGTGTATGTGTGTGTGTGTGTGTGTGTGTGTGTGCATGCGTGTGTGTGAGTTGGAGTAAGTGTGTGAGTCTGTGAATGTAAGTGTGTGTGTTCAAGTGTGGGTGAGTGTGTGAGTGTGAGTGTGTGTATTTGTGTGTTTATTTGTGTGAGTCTACTTTTGAGTGAGTGTGAATGTGTGAGTGCATTTGTGTGTACATGTGTATTGGAATGTGAGTTTGAGTGGGTGTGTGTTCTTTTACGTTAATGTGTTGACATCTGGGTATTCACGTGGGAGTGAGAATGTATGTGTGTGTATATGTGCGGGTGTTTTTGGGTGGGTGTGTGGATGTGAAAGTACGGGAATGTGTGTGTGTGCTTGTTTGTGTTACTGTTTATGTATATCTATATGTGTTTGTGTGTTTGTATGGGTCAATGAGAGTGTGTATGTGTGCTTGTGCATGTGTCTGCGTACTTGTGTAAGAGTGTGAATTTGTGAAGGTGTGTGAGTGAATGTGTGCATGCAGGTGTGTGTTTCTGTATGACTGATTGTATGAGTGTGCACCTAGGTGAGTGTTTATGTCTGTGAGTGTGATTGTGAGACAGCCTGTGTGAGTTTTTGTGTGTATGTGTTGTGAGAGTTTGTGTTTGGTGGTGTGTTTTTGAGTCAGTGTGTGAGTATATATGTGGGTACTTGTGAATCAGTGTGGGAGTGTGTATGACGGTGTGTAGGCGAGAATGTGTGAGAGTATGCGAGGCTGAAGGTGTGAGTGAGTGTGTGAATGTGTGTACATGTGTTTGTTGGTAGGTGTTTGTTTGTCTGACTGATTTTGTGTGTGTGTTTCTGTGAGTGAGAGGGTGAAAGTTGTAGGTGTGTACATGTGTGTGAGTGTGTGAGTTGTGTGTAAGTGTGTGAGTGTTTCTGTAGCTGAGGGTTTAATTGTAATTGATTCTGTCAATGTGTGTGTGAATGAGTGTGTTTGCTTGTTTGTGGGTGTGAGCCTGTGTATTTGAATTTGTGTATGATTGTGTATTTTGGTGTCTCTGTGTGAGAGAGTTTGCCTGTGTATGGGCATATGTGTGTAAGTATGTTTATCTGTGTGTTGTGTGTGAGTGTGTGTTAGAATGTGCAGGTGTGTATGAGTGAGTGTAAGTGTGTTTGGGTCAGAGTGTGAGTGGGTGTTCGGTGCAGGTGTGTGAGTGTGTGTCTGTTTGTGAGTGTGCTGAGATTATTTTTGTGAGTATAACAGTGAGTCTGTGTCTTCGTTTCTGTTAGTTGAGTGTATTCAGGTGTGTTTGGTATGCCTGTGTGGATGGACATGTTTGTGTGTGTGTGAGGGTGAGAGTGTCAGTGTTTTTTTGTGTGTGTGATCATGTGTGAGTGAGAGCTGGCATCTGTGTATGTGTGTTTTAGTTTCTGGTTGTGTAGGATTGTGAGTGTGACTTTGTGTGTGAGTCTATTTTTGAGTGTGAGTGTGAAGATGGGAGTGCATTTGTGAGTCCATGTGTATTTGAAAGGCATTTTCTTCTTTGTGTGTGTGAGAGTAGGAGTGAATGTGATTGTGGGTGACAGTGTGGGTGTTGTTGAATACAGGTGTGTGAGTATGTGCAGGTGTGTGTGATTGAGTGTGTTTGGATTTGCAAGTGAATGCGCATTTGGGTGCAGGTGTGGGAATGAGTGTGTTGGGTTTGAGTGTGTGTGGGCATGTGGTTGCAGTTGTGAGAGTGAGTGTGTGAGAGTGTATTAGGATGTTCAGGGATGTGAGTTTTGTACTGGGGTTATGTGGATGAGGAAGAGATGAGTGAGTGTGTATTTGTATGTTCATGTGTAGGCTTCTGGGTATTCACTTGGGTGTGAGAACACATGTGTACATTTGTATTTGTGAGGGTGTTCTTGGGTGAGTGTGTGAATGTGAAAGTAGGGGCATGTGTGTGTGTTGTGTGTTCACATGTGTGTTAAACTTCGTGTATATCTATGTGTGTTGGAGTGTTCGTGTGTATGAGAGAATGTGTGTTTGGGCATGTGTCTGTGTGCATGTGGAGGTGTGTGCAATTGTGAGTGTGTGAGTGAGTGTGTGCATGCGGGTGTGTGTTTCTGTAGGACTGAATGTATAAGTGTGCATATATGTGACATTTCAGGACTGTGTGATTGTGTGTGAGTCAGTGTGAGTGTCTGGGTGAACGGGTTGTGAGTGTGTGTGGGGGTATGTTTGTGTGTGTGTGTGAGTGTATATATGGGTATGTGTTGTGAGTGTGTGTGGGAGTGTGTATGACAGTGTTTGGGAGAGTATGTGTCAGTGTATGTCAGGCTGAAGCTGTGAGTTGTGTGTAAGTTTGTGAGTGTAACTGTAGGTGAGTGTGTAATTGTCATTGAGTGATTCTGTCACTGTGTGACTGTGTATGAGTGTGTTTGCTTGTTTGTGGGTGTGTGCCTGTGTATTTGAATTTGGACCTGATTGTGTATTTTTGTGTCCCTGTGGGAAATAGTTTGCATGTGTATGGGAATATGTGTGCAAGTATGTGTATTAGTGTGTTGTGTGTGAGTGTGTGAGTGTGTGTGAGAATGTGCAGGTGTGTGTGAGTGAGGGTCATTGGGTTTGGGTCTGAGTGTGAGTGGATATTTGTTGCCGGTGTGTGAGTCTCAGTGTGTCTATGTGTGTGAGTGTGTTGACTTCTTGTTGGTGAGTATGACAGCGAGTGTATCTTTGTATGTTTGTGTTAGTTGGGTGTACTCAGGTGTGTTTGCTATGCCTCTGTGTATGCACATGTGTGTGTGAGGGTGAGTGTGTGAGTGTTTTATTGTGTAGGTGATTATGTGTGAATGAGAGCTGGCATCTCTGCATGTGTGTTTTTGTGTGTAAGTGTGTATGTTTGTGAGTGTGTATTTGTGTGTGTCTGATTGTGAGCCTAGTTTTGAGTGTGAGTGTGAATATGGGAGTGTATTTGTGTGTGCATGTGTATTTGAAAGGGATTTTCTTCTTTGTGCATGTGAGAGTAGGAGCGAATGTGATTGTGGTGACTGTGTGTGTTGTTGAGTGCAGGTGTGTGAGTATGTGCAGGTGTGTGTAATTGAGTGTGTTTGTATTGGCGTGTGAATGCGCATTTGGGTGCAGGTGTGGGAATTTGTGTCCAAGAGATTGTGTTAGTGTGTTCAGGTGTGTGATTGATGTAGAGGGGTTATGTGGACGAGAAGGAGACTGAGTGTGTCTTCGTATGTTAGTGTTCTTGCTTGTGTGTATTCAGGTATATGTGAGTACACGTGTGTGTTTGTATGTGTGAGGGTGTTTTTAGGAGTTTGTGAATGTGACTGCAGGTGTATGTGTGAGTGATGGCTTGTTCGTCTGTTCCGGTGTGTGGATGTGAGTGTATATATCTATTGGGTTTTTGTGTTTATATGTGTGTATGAGGGTGTATGTATGTATGTGCAGGTGGGTGGCGTATGTGTCTGTGTACATGGGTACGTGTGTGAATTTTTGAATATGTGCAGGAGTGAGAGTGTGCATGAGGGTGTGTGTTTCTGTAGGTTTGAGTATGTGAGTGGTTACATATGTGAGGGTTATGGGTGTGAGTTTTTCTTAGTGAGTATATATGTGTTTACATGATGTGACTGTGTGTAAGTGTGCATGATAGTGTGTGGGAGTGTGTAGGTGTGAGTGTATGTGAGGGGGATGGTGTGAGTACGTGTGTGAATGTGTGTACTCGTGTATGATTGTTGATGTTTGTGAGTGTGTGTGACTGCATGTGTGTGTGTTGAGTGTGTCTATGTAGGTGAGTGTTTGAGACTGTGTGTGTGAGTGCACGTGTGGGTGAGTGTGAGTGCGAGTGAGTCTTGGAGCGTGTGTATGTGTGTGGGGGCTGTTTGTGTATATCTATGTGTGTTTGTGTGTGTTTGAGTGTGAGTGAGTTTTTGTGTGCAGTTGATAACTGACTAAGTTAACTCAAGCATTGGTGGCCCATGCCTTGCTTCTTAGGCATTAGGAATGCTGAGTTTAGTAGCATTGTTTGTGGAGACTAGCCTAGAAGTCAAATCTCACCATGAAAAATAAGCTGGATCTGTCCCACACCTTTCATTCCAGCAATGGGATGCTGAGATTAGCAGGCAAGCAGTTGTAGGCCACCACGTTCAAAAAATTGCCAACGGAGGAAAAATGAAACTGAGCAAGGTGGTCAAAGACTGTTTTCCCAGCTAATGTAGAAAGCTGAAATTTGGGGGATTGTGGTGTCAGACTGTGTATGTGTGTGTGTGTGTGTGCATGCGTGTGTGTGAGTTGGAGTAAGTGTGTGAGTCTGTGAATGTAAGTGTGTGTGTTCAAGTGTGGGTGAGTGTGTGAGTGTGAGTGTGTGTATTTGTGTGTTTATTTGTGTGAGTCTACTTTTGAGTGAGTGTGAATGTGTGAGTGCATTTGTGTGTACATGTGTATTGGAATGTGAGTTTGAGTGGGTGTGTGTTCTTTTACGTTAATGTGTTGACATCTGGGTATTCACGTGGGAGTGAGAATGTATGTGTGTGTATATGTGCGGGTGTTTTTGGGTGGGTGTGTGGATGTGAAAGTACGGGAATGTGTGTGTGTGATTGTTTGTGTTACTGTTTATGTATATCTATATGTGTTTGTGTGTTTGTATGGGTCAATGAGAGTGTGTATGTGTGCTTGTGCATGTGTCTGTGTACTTGTGTAAGAGTGTGAATTTGTGAAGGTGTGTGAGTGAATTTGTACATGCAGGTGTGTGTTTCTGTATGACTGATTGTATGAGTGTGCACCTAGGTGAGTGTTTATGTCTGTGAATGTGATTGTGAGACAGCCTGTGTGAGTTTCTGTGTGTATGTGTTGTGAGAGTTTGTGTTTGGTGGTGTGTTTTTGAGTCAGTGTGTGAGTATATATGTGGGTACTTGTGAATCAGTGTGGGAGTGTGTATGACAGTGTGTGGGCGAGAATGTGTGAGAGTATGTGAGACTGAAGGTGTAAGTGAGTGTGTGAATGTGTGTACATGTGTTTGTTGGTAGGTGTTTGTCTGACTGATATTGTGTGTGTGTTTCTGTGAGTGAGAGGGTGAAAGTTGTAGGTGTGTACATGTGTGTGAGTGTGTGAGTTGTGTGTAAGTGTGTGAGTGTTTCTGTAGCTGAGGGTTTAATTGTAATTGAATGATTCTGTCAGTGTGTGTGTGAATGAGTGTGTTTGCTTGTTTGTGGGTGTGAGCCTGTGTATTTGAATTTGTGTATGATTGTGTATTTTTGTGTCTCTGTGTGAGAGAGTTTGCATGTGTATGGGCATATGTGTGTAAGTATGTTTATCTGTGTGTTGTGTGTGAGTGTGTGTTAGAATGTGCAGGTGTGTGTGAGTGAGTGTAAGTGTGTTTGGGTCAGAGTGTGAGTGGGTGTTCGGTGCAGGTGTGTGAGTGTGTGTCTGTTTGTGAGTGTGCTGAGATTATTTTTGTGAGTATAACAGTGAGTCTGTGTCTTCGTTTCTGTTAGTTGAGTGTATTCAGGTGTGTTTGGTATGCCTGTGTGGATGGACATGTTTGTGTGTGTGTGAGGGTGAGAGTGTCAGTGTTTTTTTGTGTGTGTGATCATGTGTGAGTGAGAGCTGGCATCTGTGTATGTGTGTTTTAGTTTCTGGTTGTGTAGGATTGTGAGTGTGACTTTGTGTGTGTGTTTGTGTGTGAGTCTATTTTTGAGTGTGAGTGTGAAGATGGGAGTGCATTTGTGAGTCCATGTGTATTTGAAAGGCATTTTCTTCTTTGTGTGTGTGAGAGTAGGAGTGAATGTGATTGTGGGTGACAGTGTGGGTGTTGTTGAGTACAGGTGTGTGAGTATGTGCAGGTGTGTGTGATTGAGTGTGTTTGGATTTGCAAGTGAATGCGCATTTGGGTGCAGGTGTGGGAATGAGTGTGTTGGGTTTGAGTGTGTGTGGGCATGTGGTTGCAGTTGTGAGAGTGAGTGTGTGAGAGTGTATTAGGATGTTCAGGGATGTGAGTTTTGTACTGGGGTTATGTGGATGAGGAAGAGATGAGTGAGTGTGTATTTGTATGTTCATGTGTAGGCTTCTGGGTATTCACTTGGGTGTGAGAACACATGTGTACATTTGTATTTGTGAGGGTGTTCTTGGGTGAGTGTGTGAATGTGAAAGTAGGGGCATGTGTGTGTGTTGTGTGTTCACATGTGTGTTAAACTTCGTGTATATCTATGTGTGTTTGAGTGTTCGTGTGTATGAGAGAATGTGTGTTTGGGCATGTGTCTGTGTGCATGTGGAGGTGTGTGCAATTGTGAGTGTGTGAGTGAGTGTGTGCATGCGGGTGTGTGTTTCTGTAGGACTGAATGTATGAGTGTGCACCTAGGTGAGTGTTTATGTCTGTGAGTGTGATTGTGAATCAGCCTGTGTGAGTTTCTGTGTGTATGTGTTGTGAGAGTTTGTGTTTGGTGGTGTGTTTTTGAGTCAGTGTGTGAGTATATATGTGGGTACTTGTGAATGAGGGTGGGAGTGTGTATGACGGTGTGTAGGCGAGAATGTGTGAGAGTATGCGAGGCTGAAGGTGTGAGTGAGTGTGTGAATGTGTGTACATGTGTTTGGTGGTAGGTGTTTGTCTGACTGATTTTGTGTATGTGTTTCTGTGAGTGAGAGGGTGAAAGTTGTAGCTGTGTACATGTGTGTGAGTGTGTGAGTTGTGTGTAAGTGTGTGAGTGTTTCTGTAGCTGAGGGTTTAATTGTAATTGAATGATTCTGTCAGTGTGTGTGTGAATGAGTGTGTTTGCTTGTTTGTGGGTGTGAGCCTGTGTATTTGAATTTGTGTATGATTGTGTATTTTGGTGTCTCTGTGTGAGAGAGTTTGCATGTGTATGGGCATATGTGTGTAAGTATGTTTATCTGTGTGTTGTGTGTGAGTGTGTGTTAGAATGTGCAGGTGTGTGTGAGTGAGTGTAAGTGTGTTTGGGTCAGAGTGTGAGTGGGTGTTCGGTGCAGGTGTGTGAGTGTGTGTCTGTTTGTGAGTGTGCTGAGATTATTTTTGTGAGTATAACAGTGAGTCTGTGTCTTCGTTTCTGTTAGTTGAGTGTATTCAGGTGTGTTTGGTATGCCTGTGTGGATGGACATGTTTGTGTGTGTGTGAGGGTGAGAGTGTCAGTGTTTTTTTGTGTGTGTGATCATGTGTGAGTGAGAGCTGGCATCTGTGTATGTGTGTTTTAGTTTCTGGTTGTGTAGGATTGTGAGTGTGACTTTGTGTGTGTGTTTGTGTGTGAGTCTATTTTTGAGTGTGAGTGTGAAGATGGGAGTGCATTTGTGAGTCCATGTGTATTTGAAAGGCATTTTCTTCTTTGTGTGTGTGAGAGTAGGAGTGAATGTGATTGTGGGTGACAGTGTGGGTGTTGTTGAGTACAGGTGTGTGAGTATGTGCAGGTGTGTGTGATTGAGTGTGTTTGGATTTGCAAGTGAATGCGCATTTGGGTGCAGGTGTGGGAATGAGTGTGTTGGGTTTGAGTGTGTGTGGGCATGTGGTTGCAGTTGTGAGAGTGAGTGTGTGAGAGTGTATTAGGATGTTCAGGGATGTGAGTTTTGTACTGGGGTTATGTGGATGAGGAAGAGATGAGTGAGTGTGTATTTGTATGTTCATGTGTAGGCTTCTGGGTATTCACTTGGGTGTGAGAACACATGTGTACATTTGTATTTGTGAGGGTGTTCTTGGGTGAGTGTGTGAATGTGAAAGTAGGGGCATGTGTGTGTGTTGTGTGTTCACATGTGTGTTAAACTTCGTGTATATCTATGTGTGTTTGAGTGTTCGTGTGTATGAGAGAATGTGTGTTTGGGCATGTGTCTGTGTGCATGTGGAGGTGTGTGCAATTGTGAGTGTGTGAGTGAGTGTGTGCATGCGGGTGTGTGTTTCTGTAGGACTGAATGTATAAGTGTGCATATATGTGACATTTCAGGACTGTGTGATTGTGTGTGAGTCAGTGTGAGTGTCTGGGTGAACGGGTTGTGAGTGTGTGTGGGGGTATGTTTGTGTGTGTGTGTGAGTGTATATATGGGTATGTGTTGTGAGTGTGTGTGGGAGTGTGTATGACAGTGTTTGGGAGAGTATGTGTCAGTGTATGTCAGGCTGAAGCTGTGAGTTGTGTGTAAGTTTGTGAGTGTAACTGTAGGTGAGTGTGTAATTGTCATTGAGTGATTCTGTCACTGTGTGACTGTGTATGAGTGTGTTTGCTTGTTTGTGGGTGTGTGCCTGTGTATTTGAATTTGGACCTGATTGTGTATTTTTGTGTCCCTGTGGGAAATAGTTTGCATGTGTATGGGAATATGTGTGCAAGTATGTGTATTAGTGTGTTGTGTGTGAGTGTGTGAGTGTGTGTGAGAATGTGCAGGTGTGTGTGAGTGAGTGTCATTGGGTTTGGGTCTGAGTGTGAGTGGATATTTGTTGCCGGTGTGTGAGTCTCAGTGTGTCTATGTGTGTGAGTGTGTTGACTTCTTGTTGGTGAGTATGACAGCGAGTGTATCTTTGTATGTTTGTGTTAGTTGGGTGTACTCAGGTGTGTTTGCTATGCCTCTGTGTATGCACATGTGTGTGTGAGGGTGAGTGTGTGAGTGTTTTATTGTGTAGGTGATTATGTGTGAATGAGAGCTGGCATCTCTGCATGTGTGTTTTTGTGTGTAAGTGTGTATGTTTGTGAGTGTGTATTTGTGTGTGTCTGATTGTGAGCCTAGTTTTGAGTGTGAGTGTGAATATGGGAGTGTATTTGTGTGTGCATGTGTATTTGAAAGGGATTTTCTTCTTTGTGCATGTGAGAGTAGGAGCGAATGTGATTGTGGTGACTGTGTGTGTTGTTGAGTGCAGGTGTGTGAGTATGTGCAGGTGTGTGTAATTGAGTGTGTTTGTATTGGCGTGTGAATGCGCATTTGGGTGCAGGTGTGGGAATTTGTGTCCAAGAGATTGTGTTAGTGTGTTCAGGTGTGTGATTGATGTAGAGGGGTTATGTGGACGAGAAGGAGACTGAGTGTGTCTTCGTATGTTAGTGTTCTTGCTTGTGTGTATTCAGGTATATGTGAGTACACGTGTGTGTTTGTATGTGTGAGGGTGTTTTTAGGAGTTTGTGAATGTGACTGCAGGTGTATGTGTGAGTGATGGCTTGTTCGTCTGTTCCGGTGTGTGGATGTGAGTGTATATATCTATTGGGTTTTTGTGTTTATATGTGTGTATGAGGGTGTATGTATGTATGTGCAGGTGGGTGGCGTATGTGTCTGTGTACATGGGTACGTGTGTGAATTTTTGAATATGTGCAGGAGTGAGAGTGTGCATGAGGGTGTGTGTTTCTGTAGGTTTGAGTATGTGAGTGGTTACATATGTGAGGGTTATGGGTGTGAGTTTTTCTTAGTGAGTATATATGTGTTTACATGATGTGACTGTGTGTAAGTGTGCATGATAGTGTGTGGGAGTGTGTAGGTGTGAGTGTATGTGAGGGGGATGGTGTGAGTACGTGTGTGAATGTGTGTACTCGTGTATGATTGTTGATGTTTGTGAGTGTGTGTGACTGCATGTGTGTGTGTTGAGTGTGTCTATGTAGGTGAGTGTTTGAGACTGTGTGTGTGAGTGCACGTGTGGGTGAGTGTGAGTGCGAGTGAGTCTTGGAGCGTGTGTATGTGTGTGGGGGCTGTTTGTGTATATCTATGTGTGTTTGTGTGTGTTTGAGTGTGAGTGAGTTTTTGTGTGCAGTTGATAACTGACTAAGTTAACTCAAGCATTGGTGGCCCATGCCTTGCTTCTTAGGCATTAGGAATGCTGAGTTTAGTAGCATTGTTTGTGGAGACTAGCCTAGAAATCAAATCTCACCATGAAAAATAACCTGGATCTGTCCCACACCTTTCATTCCAGCAATGGGATGCTGAGATTAGCAGGCAAGCAGTTGTAGGCCACCACGTTCAAAAAAATTGCCAACGGAGGAAAAATGAAATTGGGCAAGGTGGTCAAAGACTGTTTTCCGAGCTAATGTAGAAAGCTGAAATTTCGGGGATTGTGGTGTCAGACTGCGTATGTGTGTGTGTGTGTGTGTCTGCGTGCGTGGGTGTGAGTTTGAGTAAGTTTGTGAGTCTGTGAATGTAAGTGTGTGTGTTCAAGTGTGGGTGAGTGTGTGAGTGTGAGTGTGTGTATTTGTGTGTTTATTTGTGTGAGACTATTTTTGAGTGAGTGTGAACGTGTGAGTGCGTTTGTGTGTACATGTGTATTTGAGTGTGAGTTTGAGTGGGTGTGTGTTCTTTTACATTAATGTGATGACATCTGGGTATTCACGTGGGAGTGAGAATGTATGTGTGTTTATGTGTGAGGGTGTTTTTGGGTAGGTGTGTGGATGTGAATGTAGGGGCATGTGTGTGTGTTATTTGTTTGTGTCTTCACATGTGTGTGTTAAACTTCGTGTATATCTATGTGTGTTTGAGTGTTCGTGTGTATGAGAGAATATGTGTTTGGGCATGTGTCTGTGTGCATTTGTCTCTGTGCATTTGTGAGTGTGTGTGAGTGAGTGTGTGCATGCGGGTGAGTGTTTCTGTAGGAGTGAAGGTATAAGTGTGCATATATGTGAGATTTCAGGAGTGTGTGATTGTGTGTCAGTCAGTGTGTCTGGGTGAACATGTTGTGAGTGTGTGTGGGGTTATGTTTGTGTGTCTGTGTGAGTGTATATATGGGTACGTGTTGTGAGTGTGTGTGGGAGTGTGTATGACAGTGTTTGGGAGAGTATGTGTCAGTGTATGTCAGGCTGAAGCTGTGAGTTGTGTGTAAGTTTGTGAGTGTAACTGTAGGTGAGTGTGTAATTGTCATTGAGTGATTCTGTCAGTGTGTGCCTGTGTATGAGTGTGTTTGCTTGTTTGTGGGTGTGTGCCTGTGTATTTGAATTTGGGCCTGATTGTGTATTTTTGTGTCCCTGTGGGAAATAGTTTGCATGTGTATGGGAATATGTGTGTAAGTATGTGTATTTGTGTGTTGTGTGTGAGTGTGTGAGAGTGTGTGAGAATGTGCAGGTGTGTGTGAGTGAGTGTCATTGGGTTTAGGTCTGAGTGTGAGTGGATATTTGTTGCCGGTGTGTAAGTCTCAGGGTGTCTATGTGTGTGAGTGTGTTGACTTCTCGTTGGTGAGTATGACAGTGAGTGTATCTTTGTATGTTTGTGTTAGTTGGGTGTACTCAGGTGTGTTTGCTATGCCTGTGTGCATGTACATGTGTGTGTGTGAGGGTGAGTGTGTGAGTGTTTTATTGTGAAGGTGATTATGTGTGAATGAGAGCTGGCATCTCTGCATGTGTGTTTTTGTGTGCAAGTGTGTATGTTTGTGAGTGTGTATTTGTGTGTGTCTGATTTTCAGCCTACTTTTGAGTGTGAGAGTGAATATTGGAGTGCATTTGTGTGTGCATGTGCATTTGAAAGGGATTTTCTTCTTTGTGTGTGTGAAAGTAGGAGTGAATGTGATTGTGGGTGACTGTGTGTGTTGTAGTGTGCAGGTGTGTGAGTATGTGCAGGTGTGTGTGACTGAGTGTGTTTGGATTGGCGTGTGAATGCTCATTTGGGTGCAGGTGGGGAATTGGTGTCCAAGAGATTGTGTTAGTGTGTTCAGGTGTGTGATTGATGTAGAGGGGTTATGTGGACGAGTAGGAGACTGAGTGTGTCTTCGTATGTTAGTGTTCTTGCTTGTGTGTATTCACGTGTATGTGAGTACACGAGTGTGTTTGTATGTGTGAGGGTGTTTTTAGGTGTTTGTGAATGTGACTGCAGGTGTATGTGTGTGTGATGGCTTGTTCGTCTGTTCAGTTGTGTGGATGTGAGTGTATATATCTATTGGTGTTTTTGTGTTTGTATGTGTGTATGAGGGTGTATGTATGTATGTGCAGGTGGGAGGCGTATGTGTCTGTGTACATGGGAAGGTGTGTGAATTTTTGAATATGTGCAGGAGTGAGAGTGTGGATGAGGGTGTGTGTTTCTGTAGGTTTGAGTATGTGAGTGGTTATATATGTGAGGTTTATGGGTGTGAGTTTTTGTTAGTGAGTGTATATGTGTTTACATGATGTGAGTGTGTGTAAGTGTGTATGATAGTGTGTGGGAGAGTTTAGGTGTGAGTGTATGTGAAGGGGATGGTGTAAGGGTGTGAATGTGTGTACACATGTATGATTGTTGATGTTTGTGAGTGTGTGTGACTGCATGTGTGTGTGTGAGTGTGTCTATGTAGGTGAGTGAGACTGTGTCTGTGAGTGCATGTGTGGGTGAGTGTGAGTGCGAGTGAGTCTTGGAGCGTGTGTATGTGTGTGGGCGCTGTTTGTGTATTTCTATGTGTGTTTGTATGTTTATGAGTGTGAGTGAGTTTTTGGGTCCACTTGATAAATGACTAAGTTAACCCAAGCATTGGTGGCCCATGCCTTGCTTCTTAGGCATTAGGAATGCTGAGTTTAGCAGCATTGTTTGTGGAGACTAGCCTAGAAATCAAATCTCACCATGAAAAATAAGCTGGATCTGTCCTACACCTTTCATTCCAGCAATGGGATGCTGAGATTAGCAGGCGAGCAGTTGTAGGCCACCACGTTCAAAAAAATTGCCAATGGAGGGAAAATGAAACTGGAAAAGGTGTGTCAAAGACTGTTTTCCAAGCTAATGTAGAAAGCTGAAATGTGGGCGATTGTGGTGTCAGATTTTGTATGTGTGTGTGTGTGTGTGTGCGTGCGTATGCATACATTTGTGTGAGTTTCAGTAAGTGTGTGAGTCTGTGAATGTAAGTGTGTGTGTTCAAGTGTGGGTGAGTGTGTGAGTGTGTCTGAGTGTGTGTATTTGTGTGTTTATTTGTGTGAGTGTATTTTTGAGTGAGTGTGAAGGTGTGAGTGCGTCTGTGTGTACATGTGTATTGGAAGGTGAGTTTGAGTGGGTGTGTGTTCTTTTACGTTAATGTGTTGACATCTGGGTATTCACGTGGGAGGGAGAATGTATGTGTGTGTCTGTGTGAGGGTGTTTTTGGCTGGGTGTGTGAATGTGAAAGTAGGGGCATGTGTGTGTGTTTGCTTGTTTGTGTTCACGTTTGTGTTACTGTTTATGTATATCTATATGTGTTTGTATGGGTCAATGAGAGTGTGTGTATGTGTGTTTGTGCATGTGTCTGTGTACTTGTGTAAGACTGTGAATTTGTGAATGTGTGTGAGTGAATGTGTGCATGCAGGTGTGTGTTTCTGTATGACTGATTGTATGAGTGTGCACCTAGGTGAGTGTTTATGTCTGTGAGTGTGATTGTGAGTCAGCCTGTGTGAGTTTCTGTGTGTATGTGTTGTGAGAGTTTGTGTTTGGTGGTGTGTTTTTGAGTCAGTGTGTGAGTGTATATGTGGGTACTTGTGAGTGAGTGTGGGAGTGTGTATGACGGTGTGTGGGCGAGAATGTGTGAGAGTATACGAGGCTGAAGGTGTGAGTGAGTGTGTGAATGTGTGTACATGTGTTTGTTGGTAGGTGTTTGACTGATTTTGTGTGTGTGTTTCTGTGAGTGAGAGTGTGAAAGTTGTAGGTGTGTACATGTGTGTGAGTGTGAAAATGTGTGTGAGTGTGTGAAAGTGTGTGTTTCTGTAAGTGAGGGTTTAATTGTAATTGGATGATTCTGTGAGTGTGTGTAAATGAGTGTGTGTGCTTGTTTGTGGTTGTGAGCCTGTGTATTTGAATTTGTGTATGATTGTGTATTTTTGTGTCTCTGTGTGAGACAGTTTGCATGTGTATGGGCATATGTGTGTAAGTATGTTTATCTGTGTGTTGTGTATGAGTGTGTGTGAGAATGTGCAGGTGTGTGTGGTGAGTGAAAGTGTGTTTGGGTCAGAGTGTGAGTGGGTGTTCGGTGCAGGTGTGTGAGTGTGTGTCTGTCTGTGAGTGTGCTGAGATTATTTTTGTGAGTATAACAGTGAGTCTTTGTCTTCGTTTGTTTGTGTTAGTTGAGTGTATTCAGGTGTGTTTTGTATGCCTGTGTGGATGTACATGTGTGTGTGTGTGTGAGGGTGAGAGTGTGAGTGTTTTTTTTTGTGTGTGATCATGTGTGAGTGAGAGCTGGCATCTGTGTATGTGTGTTTTAGTTCGTGGTTCTGTAGGTTTGTGAGTGTGACTTTGTGTGTGTGTTTGTGTGTGAGTCTATTTTTGAGTGTGAGTGTGAATATGGGAGTGCATTTGTGTGTCCATGTGTATTTGAAAGGGATTTTCTTCTTAGTGTGTGTGAGAGTAGGAGTGAATGTGATTGTGGGTGACTGTGTGTGTTGTTGAGTGCAGGTGTGTGAGTATGTGCAGGTGTGTGTAATTGAGTGTGTTTGGATTGGCGTGTGAATGCGCATTTGGGTGCAGGTGTGGGAATTTGTGTCCAAGAGATTGTGTTAGTGTGTTCAGGTGTGTGATTGATGTAGAGGGGTTATGTGGACGAGTAGGAGACTGAGTGTGTCTTGGTATGTTAGTGTTCTTGCTTGTGTGTATTCACGTGTATGTGAGTACACGAGTGTGTTTGTATGTGTGAGGGTGTTTTTAGGAGTTTGTGAATGTGACTGCAGGTGTATGTCTGTGTGATGGCCTGTTCGTCTGTTCAGTTGTGTGGATGTGAGTGTTTGTATATATCTATTGGTGTTTTTGTGTTTATATGTGTGTATGAGGGTGTATGCATGTATGTGCAGGTGGGTGGCGTATGTGTCTGTGTACATGGGTACGTGTGTGAATTTTTGAATATGTGCAGGAGTGAGAGTGTGCATGAGGGTGTTTGTTTCTGTAGGTTTGAGTATGTGAGTGGTTATATATGTGAGGTTTATGGTTGTGAGTTTTTCTTAGTGAGTATATATGTGATTACATGATGTGAGCGTGTGCAAGTGTGTATGATAGGGTGTGGGAGTGTGTAGGTGTGAGTGTGAGGGGGATGGTGTGAGTACGTGTGTGAATGTGTGTACACATGTATGATTGTTGATGTTTGTGAGTGTGTGTGACTGCATGTGTGTGTGTGAGTGTGTCTATGTAGGTGAGTGTTTGAGACTGTGTGTGTGAGTGCATGTGTGGGTGAGTGTGAGTGCGAGTGAGTCTTGGAGGGTGTGTATGTGTGTGGGGGCTGTTTGTGTATATCTATGTGTGTTTGTGTGTGTTTGTATGTGTATGAGTGTGAGTGAGTTTTTGGGTGCAGTTGATAAATGAGTAAGTTAACCCAAGCATTGGTGGCCCATGCCTTGCTTCTTAGGCATTAGGAATGCTGACTTTAGCAGCATTGTTTGTGGAGACTAGCCTCGAAATCAAATCTCACCATGAAAAATAACCTGGATCTGTCCCACACCTTTCATTCCCGCAATGGGATGCTGAGATTTGCAGACGAGCAGTTGTAGGCCACCACGTTCAAAAAAATTGCCAACGGAGGAAAAATGAAATTGGGCAAGGTGGTCAAAGACTGTTTTCCGAGCTAATGTAGAAAGCTGAAATTTCGGGGATTGTGGTGTCAGACTGCATATGTGTGAGTGTGTGTGTGTGTGTGCGTGCGTGGGTGTGAGTTTGAGTAAGTTTGTGAGTCTGTGTATGTAAGTGTGTGTGTTCAAGTGTGGGTGAGTGTGTGAGTGTGAGTGTGTGTATTTGTGTGTTTATTTGTGTGAGACTATTTTTGAGTGAGTGTGAACGTGTGAGTGCGTTTGTGTGTACATGTGTATTTGAGTGTGAGTTTGAGTGGGTGTGTGTTCTTTTACATTAATGTGATGACATCTGGGTATTCACGTGGGAGTGAGAATGTATGTGTGTTTATGTGTGAGGGTGTTTTTGGGTAGGTGTGTGGATGTGAAAGTAGGGGCATGTGTGTGTGTTATTTGTTTGTGTCTTCACATGTGTGTGTTAAACTTCGTGTATATCTATGTGTGTTTGAGTGTTCGTGTGTATGAGAGAATATGTGTTTGGGCATGTGTCTGTGTGCATGTGTCTCTGTGCATTTGTGAGTGTGTGTGAGTGAGTGTGTGCATGCGGGTGAGTGTTTCTGTAGGAGTGAAGGTATAAGTGTGCATATATGTGAGATTTCAGGAGTGTGTGATTGTGTGTCAGTCAGTGTGTCTGGGTGAACATGTTGTAAGTGTGTGTGGGGGTATGTTTGTGTGTCTGTGTGAGTGTATATATGGGTACGTGTTGTGAGTGTGTGTGGGAGTGTGTATGACAGTGTTTGGGAGAGTATGTGTCAGTGTATGTCAGGCTGAAGCTGTGAGTTGTGTGTAAGTTTGTGAGTGTAACTGTAGGTGAGTGTGTAATTGTCATTGAGTGATTCTGTCAGTGTGTGCCTGTGTATGAGTGTGTTTGCTTGTTTGTGGGTGTGTGCCTGTGTATTTGAATTTGGGCCTGATTGTGTATTTTTGTGTCCCTGTGGGAAATAGTTTGCATGTGTATGGGAATATGTGTGTAAGTATGTGTATTTGTGTGTTGTGTGTGAGTGTGTGAGAGTGTGTGAGAATGTGCAGGTGTGTGTGAGTGAGTGTCATTGGGTTTAGGTCTGAGTGTGAGTGGATATTTGTTGCCGGTGTGTAAGTCTCAGGGTGTCTATGTGTGTGAGTGTGTTGACTTCTCGTTGGTGAGTATGACAGTGAGTGTATCTTTGTATGTTTGTGTTAGTTGGGTGTACTCAGGTGTGTTTGCTATGCCTGTGTGCATGTACATGTGTGTGTGTGAGGGTGAGTGTGTGAGTGTTTTATTGTGAAGGTGATTATGTGTGAATGAGAGCTGGCATCTCTGCATGTGTGTTTTTGTGTGCAAGTGTGTATGTTTGTGAGTGTGTATTAGTGTGTGTCTGATTTTCAGCCTACTTTTGAGTGTGAGAGTGAATATTGGAGTGCATTTGTGTGTGCATGTGCATTTGAAAGGGATTTTCTTCTTTGTGTGTGTGAAAGTAGGAGTGAATGTGATTGTGGGTGACTGTGTGTGTTGTAGTGTGCAGGTGTGTGAGTATGTGCAGGTGTTTGTGACTGAGTGTGTTTGGATTGGCGTGTGAATGCTCATTTGGGTGCAGGTGGGGAATTGGTGTCCAAGAGATTGTGTTAGTGTGTTCAGGTGTGTGATTGATGTAGAGGGGTTATGTGGACGAGTAGGAGACTGAGTGTGTCTTCGTATGTTAGTGTTCTTGCTTGTGTGTATTCACGTGTATGTGAGTACACGAGTGTGTTTGTATGTGTGAGGGTGTTTTTAGGTGTTTGTGAATGTGACTGCAGGTGTATGTGTGTGTGATGGCTTGTTCGTCTGTTCAGTTGTGTGGATGTGAGTGTATATATCTATTGGTGTTTTTGTGTTTGTATGTGTGTATGAGGGTGTATGTATGTATGTGCAGGTGGGAGGCGTATGTGTCTGTGTACATGGGAAGGTGTGTGAATTTTTGAATATGTGCAGGAGTGAGAGTGTGGATGAGGGTGTGTGTTTCTGTAGGTTTGAGTATGTGAGTGGTTATATATGTGAGGTTTATGGGTGTGAGTTTTTGTTAGTGAGTGTATATGTGTTTACATGATGTGAGTGTGTGTAAGTGTGTATGATAGTGTGTGGGAGAGTTTAGGTGTGAGTGTATGTGAAGGGGATGGTGTAAGGGTGTGAATGTGTGTACACATGTATGATTGTTGATGTTTGTGAGTGTGTGTGACTGCATGTGTGTGTGTGAGTGTGTCTATGTAGGTGAGTGAGACTGTGTGTGTGAGTGCATGTGTGGGTGAGTGTGAGTGCGAGTGAGTCTTGGAGCGTGTGTATGTGTGTGGGCGCTGTTTGTGTATATCTATGTGTGTTTGTATGTTTATGAGTGTGAGTGAGTTTTTGGGTCCACTTGATAAATGACTAAGTTAACCCAAGCATTGGTGGCCCATGCCTTGCTTCTTAGGCATTAGGAATGCTGAGTTTAGCAGCATTGTTTGTGGAGACTAGCCTAGAAATCAAATCTCACCATGAAAAATAAGCTGGATCTGTCCTACACCTTTCATTCCAGCAATGGGATGCTGAGATTAGCAGGCGAGCAGTTGTAGGCCACCACGTTCAAAAAAATTGCCAATGGAGGGAAAATGAAACTGGAAAAGGTGTGTCAAAGACTGTTTTCCAAGCTAATGTAGAAAGCTGAAATGTGGGCGATTGTGGTGTCAGATTTTGTATGTGTGTGTGTGTGTGTGTGCGTGCGTATGCATACATTTGTGTGAGTTTCAGTAAGTGTGTGAGTCTGTGAATGTAAGTGTGTGTGTTCAAGTGTGGGTGAGTGTGTGAGTGTGTCTGAGTGTGTGTATTTGTGTGTTTATTTGTGTGAGTCTATTTTTGAGTGAGTGTGAAGGTGTGAGTGCGTCTGTGTGTACATGTGTATTGGAAGGTGAGTTTGAGTGGGTGTGTGTTCTTTTACGTTAATGTGTTGACATCTGGGTATTCACGTGGGAGTGAGAATGTATGTGTGTGTCTGTGTGAGGGTGTTTTTGGGTGGGTGTGTGAATGTGAAAGTAGGGGCATGTGTGTGTGTTTGCTTGTTTGTGTTCACGTTTGTGTTACTGTTTATGTATATCTATATGTGTTTGTATGGGTCAATGAGAGTGTGTGTATGTGTGTTTGTGCATGTGTCTGTGTACTTGTGTAAGAGTGTGAATTTGTGAATGTGTGTGAGTGAATGTGTGCATGCAGGTGTGTGTTTCTGTATGACTGATTGTATGAGTGTGCACCTAGGTGAGTGTTTATGTCTGTGAGTGTGATTGTGAGTCAGCCTGTGTGAGTTTCTGTGTGTATGTGTTGTGAGAGTTTGTGTTTGGTGGTGTGTTTTTGAGTCAGTGTGTGAGTGTATATGTGGGTACTTGTGAGTGAGTGTGGGAGTGTGTATGACGGTGTGTGGGCGAGAATGTGTGAGAGTATACGAGGCTGAAGGTGTGAGTGAGTGTGTGAATGTGTGTACATGTGTTTGTTGGTAGGTGTTTGTCTGACTGATTTTGTGTGTGTGTTTCTGTGAGTGAGAGTGTGAAAGTTGTAGGTGTGTACATGTGTGTGAGTGTGAAAACGTGTGTGAGTGTGTGAAAGTGTGTGTTTCTGTAAGTGAGGGTTTAATTGTAATTGGATGATTCTGTGAGTGTGTGTAAATGAGTGTGTGTGCTTGTTTGTGGTTGTGAGCCTGTGTATTTGAATTTGTGTATGATTGTGTATTTTTGTGTCTCTGTGTGAGACAGTTTGCATGTGTATGGGCATATGTGTGTAAGTATGTTTATCTGTGTGTTGTGTATGAGTGTGTGTGAGAATGTGCAGGTGTGTGTGGTGAGTGAAAGTGTGTTTTGGTCAGAGTGTGAGTGGGTGTTCGGTGCAGGTGTGTGAGTGTGTGTCTGTCTGTGAGTGTGCTGAGATTATTTTTGTGAGTATAACAGTGAGTCTTTGTCTTCGTTTGTTTGTGTTAGTTGAGTGTATTCAGGTGTGTTTTGTATGCCTGTGTGGATGTACATGTGTGTGTGTGTGTGAGGGTGAGAGTGTGAGTGTTTTTTTTTGTGTGTGATCATGTGTGAGTGAGAGCTGGCATCTGTGTATGTGTGTTTTAGTTTGTGGTTCTGTAGGTTTGTGAGTGTGACTTTGTGTGTGTGTTTGTGTGTGAGTCTATTTTTGAGTGTGAGTGTGAATATGGGAGTGCATTTGTGTGTCCATGTGTATTTGAAAGGGATTTTCTTCTTAGTGTGTGTGAGAGTAGGAGTGAATGTGATTGTGGGTGACTGTGTGTGTTGTTGAGTGCAGGTGTGTGAGTATGTGCAGGTGTGTGTAATTGAGTGTGTTTGGATTGGCATGTGAATGCGCATTTGGGTGCAGGTGTGGGAATTTGTGTCCAAGAGATTGTGTTAGTGTGTTCAGGTGTGTGATTGATGTAGAGGGGTTATGTGGACGAGTAGGAGACTGAGTGTGTCTTGGTATGTTAGTGTTCTTGCTTGTGTGTATTCACGTGTATGTGAGTACACGAGTGTGTTTGTATGTGTGAGGGTGTTTTTAGGAGTTTGTGAATGTGACTGCAGGTGTATGTCTGTGTGATGGCCTGTTCGTCTGTTCAGTTGTGTGGATGTGAGTGTTTGTATATATCTATTGGTGTTTTTGTGTTTATATGTGTGTATGAGGGTGTATGCATGTATGTGCAGGTGGGTGGCGTATGTGTCTGTGTACATGGGTACGTGTGTGAATTTTTGAATATGTGCAGGAGTGAGAGTGTGCATGAGGGTGTGTGTTTCTGTAGGTTTGAGTATGTGAGTGGTTATATATGTGAGGTTTATGGTTGTGAGTTTTTCTTAGTGAGTATATATGTGATTACATGATGTGAGCGTGTGCAAGTGTGTATGATAGGGTGTGGGAGTGTGTAGGTGTGAGTGTGAGGGGGATGGTGTGAGTACGTGTGTGAATGTGTGTACACATGTATGATTGTTGATGTTTGTGAGTGTGTGTGACTGCATGTGTGTGTGTGAGTGTGTCTATGTAGGTGAGTGTTTGAGACTGTGTGTGTGAGTGCATGTGTGGGTGAGTGTGAGTGCGAGTGAGTCTTGGAGCGTGTGTATGTGTGTGGGCGCTGTTTGTGTATATCTATGTGTGTTTGTATGTTTATGAGTGTGAGTGAGTTTTTGGGTCCACTTGATAAATGACTAAGTTAACCCAAGCATTGGTGGCCCATGCCTTGCTTCTTAGGCATTAGGAATGCTGACTTTAGCAGCATTGTTTGTGGAGACTAGCCTAGAAATCAAATCTCACCATTAAAAATAACCTGGATCTGTCCCACACCTTTCATTCCCGCAATGGGATGCTGAGATTTGCAGGCGAGCAGTTGTAGGCCACCACGTTCAAAAAAATTGCCAACGGAGGAAAAATGAAATTGGGCAAGGTGGTCAAAGACTGTTTTCGGAGCTAATGTAGAAAGCTGAAATTTCGGGGATTGTGGTGTCAGACTGCATATGTGTGTGTGTGTGTGTGTGCGTGCGTGGGTGTGAGTTTGAGTAAGTTTGTGAGTCTGTGTATGTAAGTGTGTGTGTTCAAGTGTGGGTGAGTGTGTGAGTGTGAGTGTGTGTATTTGTGTGTTTATTTGTGTGAGACTATTTTTGAGTGAGTGTGAACGTGTGAGTGCGTTTGTGTGTACATGTGTATTTGAGTGTGAGTTTGAGTGGGTGTGTGTTCTTTTACATTAATGTGATGACATCTGGGTATTCACGTGGGAGTGAGAATGTATGTGTGTTTATGTGTGAGGGTGTTTTTGGGTAGGTGTGTGGATGTGAAAGTAGGGGCATGTGTGTGTGTTATTTGTTTGTGTCTTCACATGTGTGTGTTAAACTTCGTGTATATCTATGTGTGTTTGAGTGTTCGTGTGTATGAGAGAATATGTGTTTGGGCATGTGTCTGTGTGCATGTGTCTCTGTGCATTTGTGAGTGTGTGTGAGTGAGTGTGTGCATGCGGGTGAGTGTTTCTGTAGGAGTGAAGGTATAAGTGTGCATATATGTGAGATTTCAGGAGTGTGTGATTGTGTGTCAGTCAGTGTGTCTGGGTGAACATGTTGTGAGTGTGTGTGGGGGTATGTTTGTGTGTCTGTGTGAGTGTATATATGGGTACGTGTTGTGAGTGTGTGTGGGAGTGTGTATGACAGTGTTTGGGAGAGTATGTGTCAGTGTATGTCAGGCTGAAGCTGTGAGTTGTGTGTAAGTTTGTGAGTGTAACTGTAGGTGAGTGTGTAATTGTCATTGAGTGATTCTGTCAGTGTGTGCCTGTGTATGAGTGTGTTTGCTTGTTTGTGGGTGTGTGCCTGTGTATTTGAATTTGGGCCTGATTGTGTATTTTTGTGTCCCTGTGGGAAATAGTTTGCATGTGTATGGGAATATGTGTGTAAGTATGTGTATTTGTGTGTTGTGTGTGAGTGTGTGAGAGTGTGTGAGAATGTGCAGGTGTGTGTGAGTGAGTGTCATTGGGTTTAGGTCTGAGTGTGAGTGGATATTTGTTGCCGGTGTGTAATTCTCAGGGTGTCTATGTGTGTGAGTGTGTTGACTTCTCGTTGGTGAGTATGACAGTGAGTGTATCTTTGTATGTTTGTGTTAGTTGGGTGTACTCAGGTGTGTTTGCTATGCCTGTGTGCATGTACATGTGTGTGTGTGAGGGTGAGTGTGTGAGTGTTTTATTGTGAAGGTGATTATGTGTGAATGAGAGCTGGCATCTCTGCATGTGTGTTTTTGTGTGCAAGTGTGTATGTTTGTGAGTGTGTATTTGTGTGTGTCTGATTTTCAGCCTACTTTTGAGTGTGAGAGTGAATATTGGAGTGCATTTGTGTGTGCATGTGCATTTGAAAGGGATTTTCTTCTTTGTGTGTGTGAAAGTAGGAGTGAATGTGATTGTGGGTGACTGTGTGTGTTGTAGTGTGCAGGTGTGTGAGTATGTGCAGGTGTGTGTGACTGAGTGTGTTTGGATTGGCGTGTGAATGCTCATTTGGGTGCAGGTGGGGAATTGGTGTCCAAGCGATTGTGTTAGTGTGTTCAGGTGTGTGATTGATGTAGAGGGGTTATGTGGACGAGTAGGAGACTGAGTGTGTCTTCGTATGTTAGTGTTCTTGCTTGTGTGTATTCACGTGTATGTGAGTACACGAGTGTGTTTGTATGTGTGAGGGTGTTTTTAGGTGTTTGTGAATGTGACTGCAGGTGTATGTGTGTGTGATGGCTTGTTCGTCTGTTCAGTTGTGTGGATGTGAGTGTATATATCTATTGGTGTTTTTGTGTTTGTATGTGTGTATGAGGGTGTATGTATGTATGTGCAGGTGGGAGGCGTATGTGTCTGTGTACATGGGAAGGTGTGTGAATTTTTGAATATGTGCAGGAGTGAGAGTGTGGATGAGGGTGTGTGTTTCTGTAGGTTTGAGTATGTGAGTGGTTATATATGTGAGGTTTATGGGTGTGAGTTTTTGTTAGTGAGTGTATATGTGTTTACATGATGTGAGTGTGTGTAAGTGTGTATGATAGTGTGTGGGAGAGTTTAGGTGTGAGTGTATGTGAAGGGGATGGTGTAAGGGTGTGAATGTGTGTACACATGTATGATTGTTGATGTTTGTGAGTGTGTGTGACTGCATGTGTGTGTGTGAGTGTGTCTATGTAGGTGAGTGAGACTGTGTCTGTGAGTGCATGTGTGGGTGAGTGTGAGTGCGAGTGAGTCTTGGAGCGTGTGTATGTGTGTGGGCGCTGTTTGTGTATATCTATGTGTTTGTATGTATATGAGTGTGAGTGAGTTTTTGGGTCCACTTGATAAATGACTAAGTTAACCCAAGCATTGGTGGCCCATGCCTTGCTTCTTAGGCATTAGGAATGCTGAGTTTAGCAGCATTGTTTGTGGAGACTAGCCTAGAAATCAAATCTCACCATGAAAAATAAGCTGGATCTGTCCTACACCTTTCATTCCAGCAATGGGATGCTGAGATTAGCAGGCGAGCAGTTGTAGGCCACCACGTTCAAAAAAATTGCCAATGGAGGGAAAATGAAACTGGAAAAGGTGTGTCAAAGACTGTTTTCCAAGCTAATGTAGAAAGCTGAAATGTGGGCGATTGTGGTGTCAGATTTTGTATGTGTGTGTGTGTGTGTGTGTGCGTGCGTATGCATGCATTTGTGTGAGTTTCAGTAAGTGTGTGAGTCACTGAATGTAAGTGTGTGTGTTCAAGTGTGGGTGAGTGTGTGAGTGTGTCTGAGTGTGTGTATTTGTGTGTTTATTTGTGTGAGTCTATTTTTGAGTGAGTGTGAAGGTGTGAGTGCGTCTGTGTGTACATGTGTATTGGAAGGTGAGTTTGAGTGGGTGTGTGTTCTTTTACGTTAATGTGTTGACATCTGGGTATTCACGTGGGAGTGAGAATGTATGTGTGTGTCTGTGTGAGGGTGTTTTTGGCTGGGTGTGTGAATGTGAAAGTAGGGGCATGTGTGTGTGTTTGCTTGTTTGTGTTCACGTTTGTGTTACTGTTTATGTATATCTATATGTGTTTGTATGGGTCAATGAGAGTGTGTGTATGTGTGTTTGTGCATGTGTCTGTGTACTTGTGTAAGAGTGTGAATTTGTGAATGTGTGTGAGTGAATGTGTGCATGCAGGTGTGTTTCTGTATGACTGATTGTATGAGTGTGCACCTAGGTGAGTGTTTATGTCTGTGAGTGTGATTGTGAGTCAGCCTGTGTGAGTTTCTGTGTGTATGTGTTGTGAGAGTTTGTGTTTGGTGGTGTGTTTTTGAGTCAGTGTGTGAGTGTATATGTGGGTACTTGTGAGTGAGTGTGGGAGTGTGTATGACGGTGTGTGGGCGAGAATGTGTGAGTATACGAGGCTGAAGGTGTGAGTGAGTGTGTGAATGTGTGTACATGTGTTTGTTGGTAGGTGTTTGACTGATTTTGTGTGTGTGTTTCTGTGAGTGAGAGTGTGAAAGTTGTAGGTGTGTACATGTGTGTGAGTGTGAAAATGTGTGTGAGTGTGTGAAAGTGTGTGTTTCTGTAAGTGAGGGTTTAATTGTAATTGGATGATTCTGTGAGTGTGTGTAAATGAGTGTGTGTGCTTGTTTGTGGTTGTGAGCCTGTGTATTTGAATTTGTGTATGATTGTGTATTTTTGTGTCTCTGTGTGAGACAGTTTGCATGTGTATGGGCATATGTGTGTAAGTATGTTTATCTGTGTGTTGTGTATGAGTGTGTGTGAGAATGTGCAGGTGTGTGTGGTGAGTGAAAGTGTGTTTGGGTCAGAGTGTGAGTGGGTGTTCGGTGCAGGTGTGTGAGTGTGTGTCTGTCTGTGAGTGTGCTGAGATTATTTTTGTGAGTATAACAGTGAGTCTGTGTCTTCGTTTGTTTGTGTTAGTTGAGTGTATTCAGGTGTGTTTTGTATGCCTGTGTGGATGTACATGTGTGTGTGTGTGTGAGGGTGAGAGTGTGAGTGTTTTTTTTTGTGTGTGATCATGTGTGAGTGAGAGCTGGCATCTGTGTATGTGTGTTTTAGTTTGTGGTTCTGTAGGTTTGTGAGTGTGACTTTGTGTGTGTGTTTGTGTGTGAGTCTATTTTTGAGTGTGAGTGTGAATATGGGAGTGCATTTGTGTGTCCATGTGTATTTGAAAGGGATTTTCTTCTTAGTGTGTGTGAGAGTAGGAGTGAATGTGATTGTGGGTGACTGTGTGTGTTGTTGAGTGCAGGTGTGTGAGTATGTGCAGGTGTGTGTAATTGAGTGTGTTTGGATTGGCATGTGAATGTGCATTTGGGTGCAGGTGTGGGAATTTGTGTCCAAGAGATTGTGTTAGTGTGTTCAGGTGTGTGATTGATGTAGAGGGGTTATGTGGACGAGTAGGAGACTGAGTGTGTCTTGGTATGTTAGTGTTCTTGCTTGTGTGTATTCACGTGTATGTGAGTACACGAGTGTGTTTGTATGTGTGAGGGTGTTTTTAGGAGTTTGTGAATGTGACTGCAGGTGTATGTCTGTGTGATGGCCTGTTCGTCTGTTCAGTTGTGTGGATGTGAGTGTTTGTATATATCTATTGGTGTTTTTGTGTTTATATGTGTGTATGAGGGTGTATGCATGTATGTGCAGGTGGGTGGCGTATGTGTCTGTGTACATGGGTACGTGTGTGAATTTTTGAATATGTGCAGGAGTGAGAGTGTGCATGAGGGTGTGTGTTTCTGTAGGTTTGAGTATGTGAGTGGTTATATATGTGAGGTTTATGGTTGTGAGTTTTTCTTAGTGAGTATATATGTGATTACATGATGTGAGCGTGTGCAAGTGTGTATGATAGGGTGTGGGAGTGTGTAGGTGTGAGTGTGAGGGGGATGGTGTGAGTACGTGTGTGAATGTGTGTACACATGTATGATTGTTGATGTTTGTGAGTGTGTGTGACTGCATGTGTGTGTGTGAGTGTGTCTATGTAGGTGAGTGTTTGAGACTGTGTGTGTGAGTGCATGTGTGGGTGAGTGTGAGTGCGAGTGAGTCTTGGAGCGTGTGTATGTGTTTGGGCGCTGTTTGTGTATATCTATGTGTGTTTGTATGTTTAAGAGTGTGAGTGAGTTTTTGGGTCCACTTGATAAATGACTAAGTTAACCCAAGCATTGGTGGCCCATGCCTTGCTTCTTAGGCATTAGGAATGCTGAGTTTAGCAGCATTGTTTGTGGAGACTAGCCTAGAAATCAAATCTCACCATGAAAAATAAGCTGGATCTGTCCTACACCTTTCATTCCAGCAATGGGATGCTGAGATTAGCAGGCGAGCAGTTGTAGGCCACCACGTTCAAAAAAATTGCCAATGGAGGGAAAATGAAACTGGAAAAGGTGTGTCAAAGACTGTTTTCCAAGCTAATGTAGAAAGCTGAAATGTGGGCGATTGTGGTGACAGATTTTGTATGTGTGTGTGTGTGTGTGTGCGTGCGTATGCATGCATTTGTGTGAGTTTCAGTAAGTGTGTGAGTCAGTGAATGTAAGTGTGTGTGTTCAAGTGTGGGTGAGTGTGTGAGTGTGTCTGAGTGTGTGTATTTGTGTGTTTATTTGTGTGAGTCTATTTTTGAGTGAGTGTGAAGGTGTGAGTGCATCTGTGTGTACATGTGTATTGGAAGGTGAGTTTGAGTGGGTGTGTGTTCTTTTACGTTAATGTGTTGACATCTGGGTATTCACGTGGGAGTGAGAATGTATGTGTGTGTCTGTGTGAGGGTGTTTTTGGCTGGGTGTGTGAATGTGAAAGTAGGGGCATGTGTGTGTGTTTGCTTGTTTGTGTTCACGTTTGTGTTACTGTTTATGTATATCTATATGTGTTTGTATGGGTCAATGAGAGTGTGTGTATGTGTGTTTGTGCATGTGTCTGTGTACTTGTGTAAGAGTGTGAATTTGTGAATGTGTGTGAGTGAATGTGTGCATGCAGGTGTGTGTTTCTGTATGACTGATTGTATGAGTGTGCACCTAAGTGAGTGTTTATGTCTGTGAGTGTGATTGTGAATCAGCCTGTGTGAGTTTCTGTGTGTATGTGTTGTGAGAGTTTGTGTTTGGTGGTGTGTTTTTGAGTCAGTGTGTGAGTGTATATGTGGGTACTTGTGAGTGAGTGTGGGAGTGTGTATGACGGTGTGTGGGCGAGAATGTGTGAGAGTATACGAGGCTGAAGGTGTGAGTGAGTGTGTGAATGTGTGTACATGTGTTTGTTGGTAGGTGTTTGTCTGACTGATTTTGTGTGTGTGTTTCTGTGAGTGAGAGTGTGAAAGTTGTAGGTGTGTACATGTGTGTGAGTGTGAAAATGTGTGTGAGTGTGTGAAAGTGTGTGTTTCTGTAAGTGAGGGTTTAATTGTAATTGGATGATTCTGTGAGTGTGTGTGTAAATGAGTGTGTGTGCTTGCTTGTGGTTGTGAGCCTGTGTATTTGAATTTGTGTATGATTGTGTATTTTTGTGTCTCTGTGTGAGACAGTTTGCATGTGTATGGGCATATGTGTGTAAGTATGTTTATCTGTGTGTTGTGTATGAGTGTGTGTGAGAATGTGCAGGTGTGTGTGGTGAGTGAAAGTGTGTTTGGGTCAGAGTGTGAGTGGGTGTTCGGTGCAGGTGTGTGAGTGTGTGTCTGTCTGTGAGTGTGCTGAGATTATTTTTGTGAGTATAACAGTGAGTCTGTGTCTTCGTTTGTTTGTGTTAGTTGAGTGTATTCAGGTGTGTTTTGTATGCCTGTGTGGATGTACATGTGTGTGTGTGAGGGTGAGAGTGTGAGTGGTTTTTTTTGTGTGTGATCATGTGTGAGTGAGAGCTGGCATCTGTGTATGTGTGTTTTAGTTCGTGGTTCTGTAGGTTTGTGAGTGTGACTTTGTGTGTGTGTTTGTGTGTGAGTCTATTTTTGAGTGTGAGTGTGAATATGGGAGTGCATTTGTGTGTCCATGTGTATTTGAAAGGGATTTTCTTCTTAGTGTGTGTGAGAGTAGGAGTGAATGTGATTGTGGGTGACTGTGTGTGTTGTTGAGTGCAGGTGTGTGAGTATGTGCAGGTGTGTGTAATTGAGTGTGTTTGGATTTGCGTGTGAATGCACATTTGGGTGCAGGTGTGGGAATTTGTGTCCAAGAGATTGTGTTAGTTTGTTCAGGTGTGTGATTGATGTAGAGGGGTTATGTGGACGAGTAGGAGACTGAGTGTGTCTTGGTATGTTAGTGTTCTTGCTTGTGTGTATTCACGTGTATGTGAGTACACGAGTGTGTTTGTATGTGTGAGGGTGTTTTTAGGAGTTTGTGAATGTGACTGCAGGTGTATGTCTGTGTGATGGCCTGTTCGTCTGTTCAGTTGTGTGGATGTGAGTGTTTGTATATATCTATTGGTGTTTTTGTGTTTATATGTGTGTATGAGGGTGTATGTATGTATGTGCAGGTGGGTGGCGTATGTGTCTGTGTACATGGGTACGTGTGTGAATTTTTGAATATGTGCAGGAGTGAGAGTGTGCATGAGGGTGTGTGTTTCTGTAGGTTTGAGTATGTGAGTGGTTATATATGTGAGGTTTATGGTTGTGAGTTTTTCTTAGTGAGTATATATGTGATTACATGATGTGAGCGTGTGCAAGTGTGTATGATAGGGTGTGGGAGTGTGTAGGTGTGAGTGTGAGGGGGATGGTGTGAATACGTGTGTGAATGTGTGTACACATGTATGATTGTTGATGTTTGTGAGTGTGTGTGACTGCATGTGTGTGTGTGAGTGTGTCTATGTAGGTGAGTGTTTGAGACTGTGTGTGTGAGTGCATGTGTGGGTGAGTGTGAGTGCGAGTGAGTCTTGGAGGGTGTGTATGTGTGTGGGGGCTGTTTGTGTATATCTATGTGTGTTTGTGTGTGTTTGTATGTGTATGAGTGTGAGTGAGTTTTTGGGTGCAGTTGATAAATGAGTAAGTTAACCCAAGCATTGGTGGCCCATGCCTTGCTTCTTAGGCATTAGGAATGCTGACTTTAGCAGCATTGTTTGTGGAGACTAGCCTAGAAATCAAATCTCACCATGAAAAATAACCTGGATCTGTCCCACACCTTTCATTCCCGCAATGGGATGCTGAGATTTGCAGGCGAGCAGTTGTAGGCCACCACGTTCAAAAAAATTGCCAACGGAGGAAAAATGAAATTGGGCAAGGTGGTCAAAGACTGTTTTCCGAGCTAATGTAGAAAGCTGAAATTTCGGGGATTGTGGTGTCAGACTGCGTATGTGTGTGTGTGTGTGTGTGTGCGTGCGTGGGTGTGAGTTTGAGTAAGTTTGTGAGTCTGTGAATGTAAGTGTGTGTGTTCAAGTGTGGGTGAGTGTGTGAGTGTGAGTGTGTGTATTTGTGTGTTTATTTGTGTGAGACTATGTTTGAGTGAGTGTGAACGTGTGAGTGCGTTTGTGTGTACATGTGTGTTTGAGTGTGAGTTTGAGTGGGTGTGTGTTCTTTTACATTAATGTGATGACATCTGGGTATTCACGTGGGAGTGAGAATGTATGTGTGTTTATGTGTGAGGGTGTTTTTGGGTAGGTGTGTGGATTTGAAAGTAGGGGCATGTGTGTGTGTTATTTGTTTGTGTCTTCACATGTGTGTGTTAAACTTCGTGTATATCTATGTGTGTTTGAGTGTTCGTGTGTATGAGAGAATATGTGTTTGGGCATGTGTCTGTGTGCATGTGTCTCTGTGCATTTGTGAGTGTGTGTGAGTGAGTGTGTGCATGCGGGTGAGTGTTTCTGTAGGAGTGAAGGTATAAGTGTGCATATATGTGAGATTTCAGGAGTGTGTGATTGTGTGTCAGTCAGTGTGTCTGGGTGAACATGTTGTGAGTGTGTGTGGGGGTATGTTTGTGTGTCTGTGTGAGTGTATATATGGGTACGTGTTGTGAGTGTGTGTGGGAGTGTGTATGACAGTGTTTGGGAGAGTATGTGTCAGTGTATGTCAGGCTGAAGCTGTGAGTTGTGTGTAAGTTTGTGAGTGTAACTGTAGGTGAGTGTGTAATTGTCATTGAGTGATTCTGTCAGTGTGTGCCTGTGTATGAGTGTGTTTGCTTGTTTGTGGGTGTGTGCCTGTGTATTTGAATTTGGGCCTGATTGTGTATTTTTGTGTCCCTGTGGGAAATAGTTTGCATGTGTATGGGAATATGTGTGTAAGTATGTGTATTTGTGTGTTGTGTGTGAGTGTGTGAGAGTGTGTGAGAATGTGCATGTGTGTGTGAGTGAGTGTCATTGGGTTTAGGTCTGAGTGTGAGTGGATATTTGTTGCCGGTGTGTAAGTCTCAGGGTGTCTATGTGTGTGAGTGTGTTGACTTCTCGTTGGTGAGTATGACAGTGAGTGTATCTTTGTATGTTTGTGTTAGTTGGGTGTACTCAGGTGTGTTTGCTATGCCTGTGTGCATGTACATGTGTGTGTGTGAGGGTGAGTGTGTGAGTGTTTTATTGTGAAGGTGATTATGTGTGAATGAGAGCTGGCATCTCTGCATGTGTGTTTTTGTGTGCAAGTGTGTATGTTTGTGAGTGTGTATTTGTGTGTGTCTGATTTTCAGCCTACTTTTGAGTGTGAGAGTGAATATTGGAGTGCATTTGTGTGTGCATGTGCATTTGAAAGGGATTTTCTTCTTTGTGTGTGTGAAAGTAGGAGTGAATGTGATTGTGGGTGACTGTGTGTGTTGTAGTGTGCAGGTGTGTGAGTATGTGCAGGTGTGTGTGACTGAGTGTGTTTGGATGGGCGTGTGAATGCTCATTTGGGTGCAGGTGGGGAATTGGTGTCCAAGAGATTGTGTTAGTGTGTTCAGGTGTGTGATTGATGTAGAGGGGTTATGTGGACGAGTAGGAGACTGAGTGTGTCTTCGTATGTTAGTGTTCTTGCTTGTGTGTATTCACGTGTATGTGAGTACACGAGTGTGTTTGTATGTGTGAGGGTGTTTTTAGGTGTTTGTGAATGTGACTGCAGGTGTATGTGTGTGTGATGGCTTGTTCGTCTGTTCAGTTGTGTGGATGTGAGTGTATATATCTATTGGTGTTTTTGTGTTTGTATGTGTGTATGAGGGTGTATGTATGTATGTGCAGGTGGGAGGCGTATGTGTCTGTGTACATGGGAAGGTGTGTGAATTTTTGAATATGTGCAGGAGTGAGAGTGTGGATGAGGGTGTGTGTTTCTGTAGGTTTGAGTATGTGAGTGGTTATATATGTGAGGTTTATGGGTGTGAGTTTTTGTTAGTGAGTGTATATGTGTTTACATGATGTGAGTGTGCGTAAGTGTGTATGATAGTGTGTGGGAGAGTTTAGGTGTGAGTGTATGTGAAGGGGATGGTGTAAGGGTGTGAATGTGTGTACACATGTATGATTGTTGATGTTTGTGAGTGTGTGTGACTGCATGTGTGTGTGTGAGTGTGTCTATGTAGGTGAGTGAGACTGTGTGTGTGAGTGCATGTGTGGGTGAGTGTGAGTGCGAGTGAGTCTTGGAGCGTGTGTATGTGTGTGGGCGCTGTTTGTGTATATCTATGTGTGTTTGTATGTTTATGAGTGTGAGTGAGTTTTTGGGTCCACTTGATAAATGACTAAGTTAACCCAAGCATTGGTGGCCCATGCCTTGCTTCTTAGGCATTAGGAATGCTGAGTTTAGCAGCATTGTTTGTGGAGACTAGCCTAGAAATCAAATCTCACCATGAAAAATAAGCTGGATCTGTCCTACACCTTTCATTCCAGCAATGGGATGCTGAGATTAGCAGGCGAGCAGTTGTAGGCCACCACGTTCAAAAAAATTGCCAATGGAGGGAAAATGAAACTGGAAAAGGTGTGTCAAAGACTGTTTTCCAAGCTAATGTAGAAAGCTGAAATGTGGGCGATTGTGGTGTCAGATTTTGTATGTGTGTGTGTGTGTGTGTGTGCGTATGCATACATTTGTGTGAGTTTCAGTAAGTGTGTGAGTCTGTGAATGTAAGTGTGTGTGTTCAAGTGTGGGTGAGTGTGTGAGTGTGTCTGAGTGTGTGTATTTGTGTGTTTATTTGTGTGAGTCTATTTTTGAGTGAGTGTGAAGGTGTGAGTGCGTCTGTGTGTACATGTGTATTGGAAGGTGAGTTTGAGTGGGTGTGTGTTCTTTTACGTTAATGTGTTGACATCTGGGTATTCACGTGGGAGTGAGAATGTATGTGTGTGTCTGTGTGAGGGTGTTTTTGGGTGGGTGTGTGAATGTGAAAGTAGGGGCATGTGTGTGTGTTTGCTTGTTTGTGTTCACGTTTGTGTTACTGTTTATGTATATCTATATGTGTTTGTATGGGTCAATGAGAGTGTGTGTATGTGTGTTTGTGCATGTGTCTGTGTACTTGTGTAAGAGTGTGAATTTGTGAATGTGTGTGAGTGAATGTGTGCATGCAGGTGTGTGTTTCTGTATGACTGATTGTATGAGTGTGCACCTAGGTGAGTGTTTATGTCTGTGAGTGTGATTGTGAGTCAGCCTGTGTGAGTTTCTGTGTGTATGTGTTGTGAGAGTTTGTGTTTCGTGGTGTGTTTTTGAGTCAGTGTGTGAGTGTATATGTGGGTACTTGTGAGTGAGTGTGGGAGTGTGTATGACGGTGTGTGGGCGAGAATGTGTGAGAGTATACGAGGCTGAAGGTGTGAGTGAGTGTGTGAATGTGTGTACATGTGTTTGTTGGTAGGTGTTTGACTGATTTTGTGTGTGTGTTTCTGTGAGTGAGAGTGTGAAAGTTGTAGGTGTGTACATGTGTGTGAGTGTGAAAATGTGTGTGAGTGTGTGAAAGTGTGTGTTTCTGTAAGTGAGGGTTTAATTGTAATTGGATGATTCTGTGAGTGTGTGTAAATGAGTGTGTGTGCTTGTTTGTGGTTGTGAGCCTGTGTATTTGAATTTGTGTATGATTGTGTATTTTTGTGTCTCTGTGTGAGACAGTTTGCATGTGTATGGGCATATGTGTGTAAGTATGTTTATCTGTGTGTTGTGTATGAGTGTGTGTGAGAATGTGCAGGTGTGTGTGGTGAGTGAAAGTGTGTTTGGGTCAGAGTGTGAGTGGGTGTTCGGTGCAGGTGTGTGAGTGTGTGTCTGTCTGTGAGTGTGCTGAGATTATTTTTGTGAGTATAACAGTGAGTCTTTGTCTTCGTTTGTTTGTGTTAGTTGAGTGTATTCAGGTGTGTTTTGTATGCCTGTGTGGATGTACATGTGTGTGTGTGTGAGGGTGAGAGTGTGAGTGTTTTTTTTTGTGTGTGATCATGTGTGAGTGAGAGCTGGCATCTGTGTATGTGTGTTTTAGTTCGTGGTTCTGTAGGTTTGTGAGTGTGACTTTGTGTGTGTGTTTGTGTGTGAGTCTATTTTTGAGTGTGAGTGTGAATATGGGAGTGCATTTGTGTGTCCATGTGTATTTGAAAGGGATTTTCTTCTTAGTGTGTGTGAGAGTAGGAGTGAATGTGATTGTGGGTGACTGTGTGTGTTGTTGAGTGCAGGTGTGTGAGTATGTGCAGGTGTGTGTAATTGAGTGTGTTTGGATTGGCGTGTGAATGCGCATTTGGGTGCAGGTGTGGGAATTTGTGTCCAAGAGATTGTGTTAGTGTGTTCAGGTGTGTGATTGATGTAGAGGGGTTATGTGGACGAGTAGGAGACTGAGTGTGTCTTGGTATGTTAGTGTTCTTGCTTGTGTGTATTCACGTGTATGTGAGTACACGAGTGTGTTTGTATGTGTGAGGGTGTTTTTAGGAGTTTGTGAATGTGACTGCAGGTGTATGTCTGTGTGATGGCCTGTTCGTCTGTTCAGTTGTGTGGATGTGAGTGTTTGTATATATCTATTGGTGTTTTTGTGTTTATATGTGTGTATGAGGGTGTATGTATGTGCAGGTGGGTGGCGTATGTGTCTGTGTACATGGGAACGTGTGTGAAATTTTGAATATGTGCAGGAGTGAGAGTGTGCATGAGGGTGTTTGTTTCTGTAGGTTTGAGTATGTGAGTGGTTATATATGTGAGGTTTATGGTTGTGAGTTTTTCTTAGTGAGTATATATGTGATTACATGATGTGAGCGTGTGCAAGTGTGTATGATAGGGTGTGGGAGTGTGTAGGTGTGAGTGTGAGGGGGATGGTGTGAGTACGTGTGTGAATGTGTGTACACATGTATGATTGTTGATGTTTGTGAGTGTGTGTGACTGCATGTGTGTGTGTGAGTGTGTCTATGTAGGTGAGTGTTTGAGACTGTGTGTGTGAGTGCATGTGTGGGTGAGTGTGAGTGCGAGTGAGTCTTGGAGGGTGTGTATGTGTGTGGGGGCTGTTTGTGTATATATATGTGTGTTTGTGTGTGTTTGTATGTGTATGAGTGTGAGTGAGTTTTTGGGTGCAGTTGATAAATGAGTAAGTTAACCCAAGCATTGGTGGCCCATGCCTTGCTTCTTAGGCATTAGGAATGCTGACTTTAGCAGCATTGTTTGTGGAGACTAGCCTCGAAATCAAATCTCACCATGAAAAATAACCTGGATCTGTCCCACACCTTTCATTCCCGCAATGGGATGCTGAGATTTGCAGGCGAGCAGTTGTAGGCCACCACGTTCAAAAAAATTGCCAACGGAGGAAAAATGAAATTGGGCAAGGTGGTCAAAGACTGTTTTCCGAGCTAATGTAGAAAGCTGAAATTTCGGGGATTGTGGTGTCAGACTGCATATGTGTGAGTGTGTGTGTGTGTGTGCGTGCGTGGGTGTGAGTTTGAGTAAGTTTGTGAGTCTGTGAATGTAAGTGTGTGTGTTCAAGTGGGGGTGAGTGTGTGAGTGTGAGTGTGTGTATTTGTGTGTTTATTTGTGTGAGACTATTTTTGAGTGAGTGTGAACGTGTGAGTGCGTTTGTGTGTACATGTGTATTTGAGTGTGAGTTTGAGTGGGTGTGTGTTCTTTTACATTAATGTGATGACATCTGGGTATTCACGTGGGAGTGAGAATGTATGTGTGTTTATGTGTGAGGGTGTTTTTGGGTAGGTGTGTGGATTTGAAAGTAGGGGCATGTGTGTGTGTTATTTGTTTGTGTCTTCACATGTGTGTGTTAAACTTCGTGTATATCTATGTGTGTTTGAGTGTTCGTGTGTATGAGAGAATATGTGTTTGGGCATGTGTCTGTGTGCATGTGTCTCTGTGTGCATTTGTGAGTGTGTGTGAGTGAGTGTGTGCATGCGGGTGAGTGTTTCTGTAGGAGTGAAGGTATAAGTGTGCATATATGTGAGATTTCAGGAGTGTGTGATTGTGTGTCAGTCAGTGTGTCTGGGTGAACATGTTGTGAGTGTGTGTGGGGGTATGTTTGTGTGTCTGTGTGAGTGTATATATGGGTACGTGTTGTGAGTGTGTGTGGGAGTGTGTATGACAGGGTTTGGGAGAGTATGTGTCAGTGTATGTCAGGCTGAAGCTGTGAGTTGTGTGTAAGTTTGTGAGTGTAACTGTAGGTGAGTGTGTAATTGTCATTGAGTGATTCTGTCAGTGTGTGCCTGTGTATGAGTGTGTTTGCTTGTTTGTGGGTGTGTGCCTGTGTATTTGAATTTGGGCCTGATTGTGTATTTTTGTGTCCCTGTGGGAAATAGTTTGCATGTGTATGGGAATATGTGTGTAAGTATGTGTATTTGTGTGTTGTGTGTGAGTGTGTGAGAGTGTGTGAGAATGTGCAGGTGTGTGTGAGTGAGTGTCATTGGGTTTAGGTCTGAGTGTGAGTGGATATTTGTTGCCGGTGTGTAAGTCTCAGGGTGTCTATGTGTGTGAGTGTGTTGACTTCTCGTTGGTGAGTATGACAGTGAGTGTATCTTTGTATGTTTGTGTTAGTTGGGTGTACTCAGGTGTGTTTGCTATGCCTGTGTGCATGTACATGTGTGTGTGTGAGGGTGAGTGTGTGAGTGTTTTATTGTGAAGGTGATTATGTGTGAATGAGAGCTGGCATCTCTGCATGTGTGTTTTTGTGTGCAAGTGTGTATGTTTGTGAGTGTGTATTTGTGTGTGTCTGATTTTCAGCCTACTTTTGAGTGTGAGAGTGAATATTGGAGTGCATTTGTGTGTGCATGTGCATTTGAAAGGGATTTTCTTCTTTGTGTGTGTGAAAGTAGGAGTGAATGTGATTGTGGGTGACTGTGTGTGTTGTAGTGTGCAGGTGTGTGAGTATGTGCAGGTGTGTGTGACTGAGAGTGTTTGGATTGGCGTGTGAATGCTCATTTGGGTGCAGGTGGGGAATTGGTGTCCAAGAGATTGTGTTAGTGTGTTCAGGTGTGTGATTGATGTAGAGGGGTTATGTGGACGAGGAGGAGACTGAGTGTGTCTTCGTATGTTAGTGTTCTTGCTAGTGTGTATTCACGTGTATGTGAGTACACGAGTGTGTTTGTATGTGTGAGGGTGTTTTTAGGAGTTTTTGAATGTCACTGCAGGTGTATGTCTGTGTGATGGCCTGTTCGTCTGTTCAGTTGTGTGGATGTGAGTGTATATATCTATTGGTGTTTTTGTGTTTGTATGTGTGTATGAGGGTGTATGTATGTATGTGCAGGTGGGAGGCGTATGTGTCTGTGTACATGGGAAGGTGTGTGAATTTTTGAATATGTGCAGGAGTGAGAGTGTGGATGAGGGTGTGTGTTTCTGTAGGTTTGAGTATGTGAGTGGTTATATATGTGAGGTTTATGGGTGTGAGTTTTTGTTAGTGAGTGTATATGTGTTTACATGATGTGAGTGTGCGTAAGTGTGTATGATAGTGTGTGGGAGAGTTTAGGTGTGAGTGTATGTGAAGGGGATGGTGTAAGGGTGTGAATGTGTGTACACATGTATGATTGTTGATGTTTGTGAGTGTGTGTGACTGCATGTGTGTGTGTGAGTGTGTCTATGTAGGTGAGTGAGACTGTGTGTGTGAGTGCATGTGTGGGTGAGTGTGAGTGCGAGTGAGTCTTGGAGCGTGTGTATGTGTGTGGGCGCTGTTTGTGTATATCTATGTGTGTTTGTATGTTTATGAGTGTGAGTGAGTTTTTGGGTCCACTTGATAAATGACTAAGTTAACCCAAGCATTGGTGGCCCATGCCTTGCTTCTTAGGCATTAGGAATGCTGAGTTTAGCAGCATTGTTTGTGGAGACTAGCCTAGAAATCAAATCTCACCATGAAAAATAAGCTGGATCTGTCCTACACCTTTCATTCCAGCAATGGGATGCTGAGATTAGCAGGCGAGCAGTTGTAGGCCACCACGTTCAAAAAAATTGCCAATGGAGGGAAAATGAAACTGGAAAAGGTGTGTCAAAGACTGTTTTCCAAGCTAATGTAGAAAGCTGAAATGTGGGCGATTGTGGTGTCAGATTTTGTATGTGTGTGTGTGTGTGTGCGTGCGTATGCATCCATTTGTGTGAGTTTCAGTAAGTGTGTGAGTCTGTGAATGTAAGTGTGTGTGTTCAAGTGTGGGTGAGTGTGTGAGTGTGTCTGAGTGTGTGTATTTGTGTGTTTATTTGTGTGAGTCTATTTTTGAGTGAGTGTGAAGGTGTGAGTGCGTCTGTGTGTACATGTGTATTGGAAGGTGAGTTTGAGTGGGTGTGTGTTCTTTTACGTTAATGTGTTGACATCTGGGTATTCACGTGGGAGTGAGAATGTATGTGTGTGTCTGTGTGAGGGTGTTTTTGGGTGGGTGTGTGAATGTGAAAGTAGGGGCATGTGTGTGTGTTTGCTTGTTTGTGTTCACGTTTGTGTTACTGTTTATGTATATCTATATGTGTTTGTATGGGTCAATGAGAGTGTGTGTATGTGTGTTTGTGCATGTGTCTGTGTACTTGTGTAAGAGTGTGAATTTGTGAATGTGTGTGAGTGAATGTGTGCATGCAGGTGTGTGTTTCTGTATGACTGATTGTATGAGTGTGCACCTAGGTGAGTGTTTATGTCTGTGAGTGTGACTGTGAGTCAGCCTGTGTGAGATTCTGTGTGTATGTGTTGTGAGAGTTTGTGTTTGGTGGTGTGTTTTTGAGTCAGTGTGTGAGTGTATATGTGGGTACTTGTGAGTGAGTGTGGGAGTGTGTATAACGGTGTGTGGGCGAGAATGTGTGAGAGTATACGAGGCTGAAGGTGTGAGTGAGTGTGTGAATGTGTGTACATGTGTTTGTTGGTAGGTGTTTGACTGATTTTGTGTGTGTGTTTCTGTGAGTGAGAGTGTGAAAGTTGTAGGTGTGTACATGTGTGTGAGTGTGAAAATGTGTGTGAGTGTGTGAAAGTGTGTGTTTCTGTAAGTGAGGGTTTAATTGTAATTGGATGATTCTGTGAGTGTGTGTAAATGAGTGTGTGTGCTTGTTTGTGGTTGTTAGAATGTGTATTTGAATTTGTGTATGATTGTGTATTTTTGTGTCTCTGTGTGAGACAGTTTGCATGTGTATGGGCATATGTGTGTAAGTATGTTTATCTGTGTGTTGTGTATGAGTGTGTGTGAGAATGTGCAGGTGTGTGTGGTGAGTGAAAGTGTGTTTTGGTCAGAGTGTGAGTGGGTGTTCGGTGCAGGTGTGTGAGTGTGTGTCTGTCTGTGAGTGTGCTGAGATTATTTTTGTGAGTATAACAGTGAGTCTTTGTCTTCGTTTGTTTGTGTTAGTTGAGTGTATTCAGGTGTGTTTTGTATGCCTGTGTGGATGTACATGTGTGTGTGTGTGTGAGGGTGAGAGTGTGAGTGTTTTTTTTTGTGTGTGATCATGTGTGAGTGAGAGCTGGCATCTGTGTATGTGTGTTTTAGTTCGTGGTTCTATAGGTTTGTGAGTGTGACTTTGTGTGTGTGTTTGTGTGTGAGTCTATTTTTGAGTGTGAGTGTGAATATGGGAGTGCATTTGTGTGTCCATGTGTATTTGAAAGGGATTTTCTTCTTAGTGTGTGTGAGAGTAGGAGTGAATGTGATTGTGGGTGACTGTGTGTGTTGTTGAGTGCAGGTGTGTGAGTATGTGCAGGTGTGTGTAATTGAGTGTGTTTGGATTGGCGTGTGAATGCGCATTTGGGTGCAGGTGTGGGAATTTGTGTCCAAGAGATTGTGTTAGTGTGTTCAGGTGTGTGATTGATGTAGAGGGGTTATGTGGACGAGTAGGAGACTGAGTGTGTCTTGGTATGTTAGTGGTCTTGCTTGTGTGTATTCACGTGTATGTGAGTACACGAGTGTGTTTGTATGTGTGAGGGTGTTTTTAGGAGTTTGTGAATGTGACTGCAGGTGTATGTCTGTGTGATGGCCTGTTCGTCTGTTCAGTTGTGTGGATGTGAGTGTTTGTATATATCTATTGGTGTTTTTGTGTTTATATGTGTGTATGAGGGTGTATGCATGTATGTGCAGGTGGGTGGCGTATGTGTCTGTGTACATGGGTACGTGTGTGAATTTTTGAATATGTGCAGGAGTGAGAGTGTGCATGAGGGTGTGTGTTTCTGTAGGTTTGAGTATGTGAGTGGTTATATATGTGAGGTTTATGGTTGTGAGTTTTTCTTAGTGAGTATATATGTGATTACATGATGTGAGCGTGTGCAAGTGTGTATGATAGGGTGTGGGAGTGTGTAGGTGTGAGTGTGAGGGGGATGGTGTGAGTACGTGTGTGAATGTGTGTACACATGTATGATTGTTGATGTTTGTGAGTGTGTGTGACTGCATGTGTGTGTGTGAGTGTGTCTATGTAGGTGAGTGTTTGAGACTGTGTGTGTGAGTGCATGTGTGGGTGAGTGTGAGTGCGAGTGAGTCTTGGAGGGTGTGTATGTGTGTGGGGGCTATTTGTGTATATCTATGTGTGTTTGTGTGTGTTTGTATGTGTATGAGTGTGAGTGAGTTTTTGGGTGCAGTTGATAAATGAGTAAGTTAACCCAAGCATTGGTGGCCCATGCCTTGCTTCTTAGGCATTAGGAATGCTGACTTTAGCAGCATTGTTTGTGGAGACTAGCCTAGAAATCAAATCTCACCATGAAAAATAACCTGGATCTGTCCCACACCTTTCATTCCCGCAATGGGATGCTGAGATTTGCAGGCGAGCAGTTGTAGGCCACCACGTTCAAAAAAATTGCCAACGGAGGAAAAATGAAATTGGGCAAGGTGGTCAAAGACTGTTTTCCGAGCTAATGTAGAAAGCTGAAATTTCGGGGATTGTGGTGTCAGACTGCATATGTGTGTGTGTGTGTGTGTGCGTGCGTGGGTGTGAGTTTGAGTAAGTTTGTGAGTCTGTGTATGTAAGTGTGTGTGTTCAAGTGTGGGTGAGTGTGTGAGTGTGAGTGTGTGTATTTGTGTGTTTATTTGTGTGAGACTATTTTTGAGTGAGTGTGAACGTGTGAGTGCGTTTGTGTGTACATGTGTATTTGAGTGTGAGTTTGAGTGGGTGTGTGTTCTTTTACATTAATGTGATGACATCTGGGTATTCACGTGGGAGTGAGAATGTATGTGTGTTTATGTGTGAGGGTGTTTTTGGGTAGGTGTGTGGATGTGAAAGTAGGGGCATGTGTGTGTGTTATTTGTTTGTGTCTTCACATGTGTGTGTTAAACTTCGTGTATATCTATGTGTGTTTGAGTGTTCGTGTGTATGAGAGAATATGTGTTTGGGCATGTGTCTGTGTGCATGTGTCTCTGTGCATTTGTGAGTGTGTGTGAGTGAGTGTGTGCATGCGGGTGAGTGTTTCTGTAGGAGTGAAGGTATAAGTGTGCATATATGTGAGATTTCAGGAGTGTGTGATTGTGTGTCAGTCAGTGTGTCTGGGTGAACATGTTGTGAGTGTGTGTGGGGGTATGTTTGTGTGTCTGTGTGAGTGTATATATGGGTACGTGTTGTGAGTGTGTGTGGGAGTGTGTATGACAGTGTTTGGGAGAGTATGTGTCAGTGTATGTCAGGCTGAAGCTGTGAGTTGTGTGTAAGTTTGTGAGTGTAACTGTAGGTGAGTGTGTAATTGTCATTGAGTGATTCTGTCAGTGTGTGCCTGTGTATGAGTGTGTTTGCTTGTTTGTGGGTGTGTGCCTGTGTATTTGAATTTGGGCCTGATTGTGTATTTTTGTGTCCCTGTGGGAAATAGTTTGCATGTGTATGGGAATATGTGTGTAAGTATGTGTATTTGTGTGTTGTGTGTGAGTGTGTGAGAGTGTGTGAGAATGTGCAGGTGTGTGTGAGTGAGTGTCATTGGGTTTAGGTCTGAGTGTGAGTGGATATTTGTTGCCGGTGTGTAAGTCTCAGGGTGTCTATGTGTGTGAGTGTGTTGACTTCTCGTTGGTGAGTATGACAGTGAGTGTATCTTTGTATGTTTGTGTTAGTTGGGTGTACTCAGGTGTGTTTGCTATGCCTGTGTGCATGTACATGTGTGTGTGTGAGGGTGAGTGTGTGAGTGTTTTATTGTGAAGGTGATTATGTGTGAATGAGAGCTGGCATCTCTGCATGTGTGTTTTTGTGTGCAAGTGTGTATGTTTGTGAGTGTGTATTTGTGTGTGTCTGATTTTCAGCCTACTTTTGAGTGTGAGAGTGAATATTGGAGTGCATTTGTGTGTGCATGTGCATTTGAAAGGGATTTTCTTCTTTGTGTGTGTGAAAGTAGGAGTGAATGTGATTGTGGGTGACTGTGTGTGTTGTAGTGTGCAGGTGTGTGAGTATGTGCAGGTGTGTGTGACTGAGTGTGTTTGGATTGGCGTGTGAATGCTCATTTGGGTGCAGGTGGGGAATTGGTGTCCAAGAGATTGTGTTAGTGTGTTCAGGTGTGTGATTGATGTAGAGGGGTTATGTGGACGAGTAGGAGACTGAGTGTGTCTTCGTATGTTAGTGTTCTTGCTTGTGTGTATTCACGTGTATGTGAGTACACGAGTGTGTTTGTATGTGTGAGGGTGTTTTTAGGTGTTTGTGAATGTGACTGCAGGTGTATGTGTGTGTGATGGCTTGTTCGTCTGTTCAGTTGTGTGGATGTGAGTGTATATATCTATTGGTGTTTTTGTGTTTGTATGTGTGTATGAGGGTGTATGTATGTATGTGCAGGTGGGAGGCGTATGTGTCTGTGTACATGGGAAGGTGTGTGAATTTTTGAATATGTGCAGGAGTGAGAGTGTGGATGAGGGTGTGTGTTTCTGTAGGTTTGAGTATGTGAGTGGTTATATATGTGAGGTTTATGGGTGTGAGTTTTTGTTAGTGAGTGTATATGTGTTTACATGATGTGAGTGTGTGTAAGTGTGTATGATAGTGTGTGGGAGAGTTTAGGTGTGAGTGTATGTGAAGGGGATGGTGTAAGGGTGTGAATGTGTGTACACATGTATGATTGTTGATGTTTGTGAGTGTGTGTGACTGCATGTGTGTGTGTGAGTGTGTCTATGTAGGTGAGTGAGACTGTGTGTGTGAGTGCATGTGTGGGTGAGTGTGAGTGCGAGTGAGTCTTGGAGCGTGTGTATGTGTGTGGGCGCTGTTTGTGTATATCTATGTGTGTTTGTATGTTTATGAGTGTGAGTGAGTTTTTGGGTCCACTTGATAAATGACTAAGTTAACCCAAGCATTGGTGGCCCATGCCTTGCTTCTTAGGCATTAGGAATGCTGAGTTTAGCAGCATTGTTTGTGGAGACTAGCCTAGAAATCAAATCTCACCATGAAAAATAAGCTGGATCTGTCCTACACCTTTCATTCCAGCAATGGGATGCTGAGATTAGCAGGCGAGCAGTTGTAGGCCACCACGTTCAAAAAAATTGCCAATGGAGGGAAAATGAAACTGGAAAAGGTGTGTCAAAGACTGTTTTCCAAGCTAATGTAGAAAGCTGAAATGTGGGCGATTGTGGTGTCAGATTTTGTATGTGTGTGTGTGTGTGTGTGCGTGCGTATGCATACATTTGTGTGAGTTTCAGTAAGTGTGTGAGTCTGTGAATGTAAGTGTGTGTGTTCAAGTGTGGGTGAGTGTGTGAGTGTGTCTGAGTGTGTGTATTTGTGTGTTTATTTGTGTGAGTCTATTTTTGAGTGAGTGTGAAGGTGTGAGTGCGTCTGTGTGTACATGTGTATTGGAAGGTGAGTTTGAGTGGGTGTGTGTTCTTTTACGTTAATGTGTTGACATCTGGGTATTCACGTGGGAGTGAGAATGTATGTGTGTGTCTGTGTGAGGGTGTTTTTGGGTGGGTGTGTGAATGTGAAAGTAGGGGCATGTGTGTGTGTTTGCTTGTTTGTGTTCACGTTTGTGTTACTGTTTATGTATATCTATATGTGTTTGTATGGGTCAATGAGAGTGTGTGTATGTGTGTTTGTGCATGTGTCTGTGTACTTGTGTAAGAGTGTGAATTTGTGAATGTGTGTGAGTGAATGTGTGCATGCAGGTGTGTGTTTCTGTATGACTGATTGTATGAGTGTGCACCTAGGTGAGTGTTTATGTCTGTGAGTGTGATTGTGAGTCAGCCTGTGTGAGTTTCTGTGTGTATGTGTTGTGAGAGTTTGTGTTTGGTGGTGTGTTTTTGAGTCAGTGTGTGAGTGTATATGTGGGTACTTGTGAGTGAGTGTGGGAGTGTGTATGACGGTGTGTGGGCGAGAATGTGTGAGAGTATACGAGGCTGAAGGTGTGAGTGAGTGTGTGAATGTGTGTACATGTGTTTGTTGGTAGGTGTTTGTCTGACTGATTTTGTGTGTGTGTTTCTGTGAGTGAGAGTGTGAAAGTTGTAGGTGTGTACATGTGTGTGAGTGTGAAAACGTGTGTGAGTGTGTGAAAGTGTGTGTTTCTGTAAGTGAGGGTTTAATTGTAATTGGATGATTCTGTGAGTGTGTGTAAATGAGTGTGTGTGCTTGTTTGTGGTTGTGAGCCTGTGTATTTGAATTTGTGTATGATTGTGTATTTTTGTGTCTCTGTGTGAGACAGTTTGCATGTGTATGGGCATATGTGTGTAAGTATGTTTATCTGTGTGTTGTGTATGAGTGTGTGTGAGAATGTGCAGGTGTGTGTGGTGAGTGAAAGTGTGTTTTGGTCAGAGTGTGAGTGGGTGTTCGGTGCAGGTGTGTGAGTGTGTGTCTGTCTGTGAGTGTGCTGAGATTATTTTTGTGAGTATAACAGTGAGTCTTTGTCTTCGTTTGTTTGTGTTAGTTGAGTGTATTCAGGTGTGTTTTGTATGCCTGTGTGGATGTACATGTGTGTGTGTGTGTGAGGGTGAGAGTGTGAGTGTTTTTTTTTGTGTGTGATCATGTGTGAGTGAGAGCTGGCATCTGTGTATGTGTGTTTTAGTTTGTGGTTCTGTAGGTTTGTGAGTGTGACTTTGTGTGTGTGTTTGTGTGTGAGTCTATTTTTGAGTGTGAGTGTGAATATGGGAGTGCATTTGTGTGTCCATGTGTATTTGAAAGGGATTTTCTTCTTAGTGTGTGTGAGAGTAGGAGTGAATGTGATTGTGGGTGACTGTGTGTGTTGTTGAGTGCAGGTGTGTGAGTATGTGCAGGTGTGTGTAATTGAGTGTGTTTGGATTGGCATGTGAATGCGCATTTGGGTGCAGGTGTGGGAATTTGTGTCCAAGAGATTGTGTTAGTGTGTTCAGGTGTGTGATTGATGTAGAGGGGTTATGTGGACGAGTAGGAGACTGAGTGTGTCTTGGTATGTTAGTGTTCTTGCTTGTGTGTATTCACGTGTATGTGAGTACACGAGTGTGTTTGTATGTGTGAGGGTGTTTTTAGGAGTTTGTGAATGTGACTGCAGGTGTATGTCTGTGTGATGGCCTGTTCGTCTGTTCAGTTGTGTGGATGTGAGTGTTTGTATATATCTATTGGTGTTTTTGTGTTTATATGTGTGTATGAGGGTGTATGCATGTATGTGCAGGTGGGTGGCGTATGTGTCTGTGTACATGGGTACGTGTGTGAATTTTTGAATATGTGCAGGAGTGAGAGTGTGCATGAGGGTGTGTGTTTCTGTAGGTTTGAGTATGTGAGTGGTTATATATGTGAGGTTTATGGTTGTGAGTTTTTCTTAGTGAGTATATATGTGATTACATGATGTGAGCGTGTGCAAGTGTGTATGATAGGGTGTGGGAGTGTGTAGGTGTGAGTGTGAGGGGGATGGTGTGAGTACGTGTGTGAATGTGTGTACACATGTATGATTGTTGATGTTTGTGAGTGTGTGTGACTGCATGTGTGTGTGTGAGTGTGTCTATGTAGGTGAGTGTTTGAGACTGTGTGTGTGAGTGCATGTGTGGGTGAGTGTGAGTGCGAGTGAGTCTTGGAGCGTGTGTATGTGTGTGGGCGCTGTTTGTGTATATCTATGTGTGTTTGTATGTTTATGAGTGTGAGTGAGTTTTTGGGTCCACTTGATAAATGACTAAGTTAACCCAAGCATTGGTGGCCCATGCCTTGCTTCTTAGGCATTAGGAATGCTGACTTTAGCAGCATTGTTTGTGGAGACTAGCCTAGAAATCAAATCTCACCATGAAAAATAACCTGGATCTGTCCCACACCTTTCATTCCCGCAATGGGATGCTGAGATTTGCAGGCGAGCAGTTGTAGGCCACCACGTTCAAAAAAATTGCCAACGGAGGAAAAATGAAATTGGGCAAGGTGGTCAAAGACTGTTTTCGGAGCTAATGTAGAAAGCTGAAATTTCGGGGATTGTGGTGTCAGACTGCATATGTGTGTGTGTGTGTGTGTGCGTGCGTGGGTGTGAGTTTGAGTAAGTTTGTGAGTCTGTGTATGTAAGTGTGTGTGTTCAAGTGTGGGTGAGTGTGTGAGTGTGAGTGTGTGTATTTGTGTGTTTATTTGTGTGAGACTATTTTTGAGTGAGTGTGAACGTGTGAGTGCGTTTGTGTGTACATGTGTATTTGAGTGTGAGTTTGAGTGGGTGTGTGTTCTTTTACATTAATGTGATGACATCTGGGTATTCACGTGGGAGTGAGAATGTATGTGTGTTTATGTGTGAGGGTGTTTTTGGGTAGGTGTGTAGATTTGAAAGTAGGGGCATGTGTGTGTGTTATTTGTTTGTGTCTTCACATGTGTGTGTTAAACTTCGTGTATATCTATGTGTGTTTGAGTGTTCGTGTGTATGAGAGAATATGTGTTTGGGCATGTGTCTGTGTGCATGTGTCTCTGTGCATTTGTGAGTGTGTGTGAGTGAGTGTGTGCATGCGGGTGAGTGTTTCTGTAGGAGTGAAGGTATAAGTGTGCATATATGTGAGATTTCAGGAGTGTGTGATTGTGTGTCAGTCAGTGTGTCTGGGTGAACATGTTGTGAGTGTGTGTGGGGGTATGTTTGTGTGTCTGTGTGAGTGTATATATGGGTACGTGTTGTGAGTGTGTGTGGGAGTGTGTATGACAGTGTTTGGGAGAGTATGTGTCAGTGTATGTCAGGCTGAAGCTGTGAGTTGTGTGTAAGTTTGTGAGTGTAACTGTAGGTGAGTGTGTAATTGTCATTGAGTGATTCTGTCAGTGTGTGCCTGTGTATGAGTGTGTTTGCTTGTTTGTGGGTGTGTGCCTGTGTATTTGAATTTGGGCCTGATTGTGTATTTTTGTGTCCCTGTGGGAAATAGTTTGCATGTGTATGGGAATATGTGTGTAAGTATGTGTATTTGTGTGTTGTGTGTGAGTGTGTGAGAGTGTGTGAGAATGTGCAGGTGTGTGTGAGTGAGTGTCATTGGGTTTAGGTCTGAGTGTGAGTGGATATTTGTTGCCGGTGTGTAAGTCTCAGGGTGTCTATGTGTGTGAGTGTGTTGACTTCTCGTTGGTGAGTATGACAGTGAGTGTATCTTTGTATGTTTGTGTTAGTTGGGTGTACTCAGGTGTGTTTGCTATGCCTGTGTGCATGTACATGTGTGTGTGTGAGGGTGAGTGTGTGAGTGTTTTATTGTGAAGGTGATTATGTGTGAATGAGAGCTGGCATCTCTGCATGTGTGTTTTTGTGTGCAAGTGTGTATGTTTGTGAGTGTGTATTTGTGTGTGTCTGATTTTCAGCCTACTTTTGAGTGTGAGAGTGAATATTGGAGTGCATTTGTGTGTGCATGTGCATTTGAAAGGGATTTTCTTCTTTGTGTGTGTGAAAGTAGGAGTGAATGTGATTGTGGGTGACTGTGTGTGTTGTAGTGTGCAGGTGTGTGAGTATGTGCAGGTGTGTGTGACTGAGTGTGTTTGGATTGGCGTGTGAATGCTCATTTGGGTGCAGGTGGGGAATTGGTGTCCAAGAGATTGTGTTAGTGTGTTCAGGTGTGTGATTGATGTAGAGGGGTTATGTGGACGAGTAGGAGACTGAGTGTGTCTTCGTATGTTAGTGTTCTTGCTTGTGTGTATTCACGTGTATGTGAGTACACGAGTGTGTTTGTATGTGTGAGGGTGTTTTTAGGTGTTTGTGAATGTGACTGCAGGTGTATGTGTGTGTGATGGCTTGTTCGTCTGTTCAGTTGTGTGGATGTGAGTGTATATATCTATTGGTGTTTTTGTGTTTGTATGTGTGTATGAGGGTGTATGTATGTATGTGCAGGTGGGAGGCGTATGTGTCTGTGTACATGGGAAGGTGTGTGAATTTTTGAATATGTGCAGGAGTGAGAGTGTGGATGAGGGTGTGTGTTTCTGTAGGTTTGAGTATGTGAGTGGTTATATATGTGAGGTTTATGGGTGTGAGTTTTTGTTAGTGAGTGTATATGTGTTTACATGATGTGAGTGTGTGTAAGTGTGTATGATAGTGTGTGGGAGAGTTTAGGTGTGAGTGTATGTGAAGGGGATGGTGTAAGGGTGTGAATGTGTGTACACATGTATGATTGTTGATGTTTGTGAGTGTGTGTGACTGCATGTGTGTGTGTGAGTGTGTCTATGTAGGTGAGTGAGACTGTGTGTGTGAGTGCATGTGTGGGTGAGTGTGAGTGCGAGTGAGTCTTGGAGCGTGTGTATGTGTGTGGGCGCTGTTTGTGTATTTCTATGTGTGTTTGTATGTTTATGAGTGTGAGTGAGTTTTTGGGTCCACTTGATAAATGACTAAGTTAACCCAAGCATTGGTGGCCCATGCCTTGCTTCTTAGGCATTAGGAATGCTGACTTTAGCAGCATTGTTTGTGGAGACTAGCCTAGAAATCAAATCTCACCATTAAAAATAACCTGGATCTGTCCCACACCTTTCATTCCCGCAATGGGATGCTGAGATTTGCAGGCGAGCAGTTGTAGGCCACCACGTTCAAAAAAATTGCCAACGGAGGAAAAATGAAATTGGGCAAGGTGGTCAAAGACTGTTTTCGGAGCTAATGTAGAAAGCTGAAATTTCGGGGATTGTGGTGTCAGACTGCATATGTGTGTGTGTGTGTGTGTGCGTGCGTGGGTGTGAGTTTGAGTAAGTTTGTGAGTCTGTGTATGTAAGTGTGTGTGTTCAAGTGTGGGTGAGTGTGTGAGTGTGAGTGTGTGTATTTGTGTGTTTATTTGTGTGAGACTATTTTTGAGTGAGTGTGAACGTGTGAGTGCGTTTGTGTGTACATGTGTATTTGAGTGTGAGTTTGAGTGGGTGTGTGTTCTTTTACATTAATGTGATGACATCTGGGTATTCACGTGGGAGTGAGAATGTATGTGTGTTTATGTGTGAGGGTGTTTTTGGGTAGGTGTGTAGATTTGAAAGTAGGGGCATGTGTGTGTGTTATTTGTTTGTGTCTTCACATGTGTGTGTTAAACTTCGTGTATATCTATGTGTGTTTGAGTGTTCGTGTGTATGAGAGAATATGTGTTTGGGCATGTGTCTGTGTGCATGTGTCTCTGTGCATTTGTGAGTGTGTGTGAGTGAGTGTGTGCATGCGGGTGAGTGTTTCTGTAGGAGTGAAGGTATAAGTGTGCATATATGTGAGATTTCAGGAGTGTGTGATTGTGTGTCAGTCAGTGTGTCTGGGTGAACATGTTGTGAGTGTGTGTGGGGGTATGTTTGTGTGTCTGTGTGAGTGTATATATGGGTACGTGTTGTGAGTGTGTGTGGGAGTGTGTATGACAGTGTTTGGGAGAGTATGTGTCAGTGTATGTCAGGCTGAAGCTGTGAGTTGTGTGTAAGTTTGTGAGTGTAACTGTAGGTGAGTGTGTAATTGTCATTGAGTGATTCTGTCAGTGTGTGCCTGTGTATGAGTGTGTTTGCTTGTTTGTGGGTGTGTGCCTGTGTATTTGAATTTGGGCCTGATTGTGTATTTTTGTGTCCCTGTGGGAAATAGTTTGCATGTGTATGGGAATATGTGTGTAAGTATGTGTATTTGTGTGTTGTGTGTGAGTGTGTGAGAGTGTGTGAGAATGTGCAGGTGTGTGTGAGTGAGTGTCATTGGGTTTAGGTCTGAGTGTGAGTGGATATTTGTTGCCGGTGTGTAAGTCTCAGGGTGTCTATGTGTGTGAGTGTGTTGACTTCTCGTTGGTGAGTATGACAGTGAGTGTATCTTTGTATGTTTGTGTTAGTTGGGTGTACTCAGGTGTGTTTGCTATGCCTGTGTGCATGTACATGTGTGTGTGTGAGGGTGAGTGTGTGAGTGTTTTATTGTGAAGGTGATTATGTGTGAATGAGAGCTGGCATCTCTGCATGTGTGTTTTTGTGTGCAAGTGTGTATGTTTGTGAGTGTGTATTTGTGTGTGTCTGATTTTCAGCCTACTTTTGAGTGTGAGAGTGAATATTGGAGTGCATTTGTGTGTGCATGTGCATTTGAAAGGGATTTTCTTCTTTGTGTGTGTGAAAGTAGGAGTGAATGTGATTGTGGGTGACTGTGTGTGTTGTAGTGTGCAGGTGTGTGAGTATGTGCAGGTGTGTGTGACTGAGTGTGTTTGGATTGGCGTGTGAATGCTCATTTGGGTGCAGGTGGGGAATTGGTGTCCAAGAGATTGTGTTAGTGTGTTCAGGTGTGTGATTGATGTAGAGGGGTTATGTGGACGAGTAGGAGACTGAGTGTGTCTTCGTATGTTAGTGTTCTTGCTTGTGTGTATTCACGTGTATGTGAGTACACGAGTGTGTTTGTATGTGTGAGGGTGTTTTTAGGTGTTTGTGAATGTGACTGCAGGTGTATGTGTGTGTGATGGCTTGTTCGTCTGTTCAGTTGTGTGGATGTGAGTGTATATATCTATTGGTGTTTTTGTGTTTGTATGTGTGTATGAGGGTGTATGTATGTATGTGCAGGTGGGAGGCGTATGTGTCTGTGTACATGGGAAGGTGTGTGAATTTTTGAATATGTGCAGGAGTGAGAGTGTGGATGAGGGTGTGTGTTTCTGTAGGTTTGAGTATGTGAGTGGTTATATATGTGAGGTTTATGGGTGTGAGTTTTTGTTAGTGAGTGTATATGTGTTTACATGATGTGAGTGTGTGTAAGTGTGTATGATAGTGTGTGGGAGAGTTTAGGTGTGAGTGTATGTGAAGGGGATGGTGTAAGGGTGTGAATGTGTGTACACATGTATGATTGTTGATGTTTGTGAGTGTGTGTGACTGCATGTGTGTGTGTGAGTGTGTCTATGTAGGTGAGTGAGACTGTGTGTGTGAGTGCATGTGTGGGTGAGTGTGAGTGCGAGTGAGTCTTGGAGCGTGTGTATGTGTGTGGGCGCTGTTTGTGTATTTCTATGTGTGTTTGTATGTTTATGAGTGTGAGTGAGTTTTTGGGTCCACTTGATAAATGACTAAGTTAACCCAAGCATTGGTGGCCCATGCCTTGCTTCTTAGGCATTAGGAATGCTGACTTTAGCAGCATTGTTTGTGGAGACTAGCCTAGAAATCAAATCTCACCATTAAAAATAACCTGGATCTGTCCCACACCTTTCATTCCCGCAATGGGATGCTGAGATTTGCAGGCGAGCAGTTGTAGGCCACCACGTTCAAAAAAATTGCCAACGGAGGAAAAATGAAATTGGGCAAGGTGGTCAAAGACTGTTTTCGGAGCTAATGTAGAAAGCTGAAATTTCGGGGATTGTGGTGTCAGACTGCATATGTGTGTGTGTGTGTGTGTGCGTGCGTGGGTGTGAGTTTGAGTAAGTTTGTGAGTCTGTGTATGTAAGTGTGTGTGTTCAAGTGTGGGTGAGTGTGTGAGTGTGAGTGTGTGTATTTGTGTGTTTATTTGTGTGAGACTATTTTTGAGTGAGTGTGAACGTGTGAGTGCGTTTGTGTGTACATGTGTATTTGAGTGTGAGTTTGAGTGGGTGTGTGTTCTTTTACATTAATGTGATGACATCTGGGTATTCACGTGGGAGTGAGAATGTATGTGTGTTTATGTGTGAGGGTGTTTTTGGGTAGGTGTGTGGATGTGAAAGTAGGGGCATGTGTGTGTGTTATTTGTTTGTGTCTTCACATGTGTGTGTTAAACTTCGTGTATATCTATGTGTGTTTGAGTGTTCGTGTGTATGAGAGAATATGTGTTTGGGCATGTGTCTGTGTGCATGTGTCTCTGTGCATTTGTGAGTGTGTGTGAGTGAGTGTGTGCATGCGGGTGAGTGTTTCTGTAGGAGTGAAGGTATAAGTGTGCATATATGTGAGATTTCAGGAGTGTGTGATTGTGTGTCAGTCAGTGTGTCTGGGTGAACATGTTGTGAGTGTGTGTGGGGGTATGTTTGTGTGTCTGTGTGAGTGTATATATGGGTACGTGTTGTGAGTGTGTGTGGGAGTGTGTATGACAGTGTTTGGGAGAGTATGTGTCAGTGTATGTCAGGCTGAAGCTGTGAGTTGTGTGTAAGTTTGTGAGTGTAACTGTAGGTGAGTGTGTAATTGTCATTGAGTGATTCTGTCAGTGTGTGCCTGTGTATGAGTGTGTTTGCTTGTTTGTGGGTGTGTGCCTGTGTATTTGAATTTGGGCCTGATTGTGTATTTTTGTGTCCCTGTGGGAAATAGTTTGCATGTGTATGGGAATATGTGTGTAAGTATGTGTATTTGTGTGTTGTGTGTGAGTGTGTGAGAGTGTGTGAGAATGTGCAGGTGTGTGTGAGTGAGTGTCATTGGGTTTAGGTCTGAGTGTGAGTGGATATTTGTTGCCGGTGTGTAAGTCTCAGGGTGTCTATGTGTGTGAGTGTGTTGACTTCTCGTTGGTGAGTATGACAGTGAGTGTATCTTTGTATGTTTGTGTTAGTTGGGTGTACTCAGGTGTGTTTGCTATGCCTGTGTGCATGTACATGTGTGTGTGTGAGGGTGAGTGTGTGAGTGTTTTATTGTGAAGGTGATTATGTGTGAATGAGAGCTGGCATCTCTGCATGTGTGTTTTTGTGTGCAAGTGTGTATGTTTGTGAGTGTGTATTTGTGTGTGTCTGATTTTCAGCCTACTTTTGAGTGTGAGAGTGAATATTGGAGTGCATTTGTGTGTGCATGTGCATTTGAAAGGGATTTTCTTCTTTGTGTGTGTGAAAGTAGGAGTGAATGTGATTGTGGGTGACTGTGTGTGTTGTAGTGTGCAGGTGTGTGAGTATGTGCAGGTGTGTGTGACTGAGTGTGTTTGGATTGGCGTGTGAATGCTCATTTGGGTGCAGGTGGGGAATTGGTGTCCAAGAGATTGTGTTAGTGTGTTCAGGTGTGTGATTGATGTAGAGGGGTTATGTGGACGAGTAGGAGACTGAGTGTGTCTTCGTATGTTAGTGTTCTTGCTTGTGTGTATTCACGTGTATGTGAGTACACGAGTGTGTTTGTATGTGTGAGGGTGTTTTTAGGTGTTTGTGAATGTGACTGCAGGTGTATGTGTGTGTGATGGCTTGTTCGTCTGTTCAGTTGTGTGGATGTGAGTGTATATATCTATTGGTGTTTTTGTGTTTGTATGTGTGTATGAGGGTGTATGTATGTATGTGCAGGTGGGAGGCGTATGTGTCTGTGTACATGGGAAGGTGTGTGAATTTTTGAATATGTGCAGGAGTGAGAGTGTGGATGAGGGTGTGTGTTTCTGTAGGTTTGAGTATGTGAGTGGTTATATATGTGAGGTTTATGGGTGTGAGTTTTTGTTAGTGAGTGTATATGTGTTTACATGATGTGAGTGTGTGTAAGTGTGTATGATAGTGTGTGGGAGAGTTTAGGTGTGAGTGTATGTGAAGGGGATGGTGTAAGGGTGTGAATGTGTGTACACATGTATGATTGTTGATGTTTGTGAGTGTGTGTGACTGCATGTGTGTGTGTGAGTGTGTCTATGTAGGTGAGTGAGACTGTGTGTGTGAGTGCATGTGTGGGTGAGTGTGAGTGCGAGTGAGTCTTGGAGCGTGTGTATGTGTGTGGGCGCTGTTTGTGTATATCTATGTGTGTTTGTATGTTTATGAGTGTGAGTGAGTTTTTGGGTCCACTTGATAAATGACTAAGTTAACCCAAGCATTGGTGGCCCATGCCTTGCTTCTTAGGCATTAGGAATGCTGAGTTTAGCAGCATTGTTTGTGGAGACTAGCCTAGAAATCAAATCTCACCATGAAAAATAAGCTGGATCTGTCCTACACCTTTCATTCCAGCAATGGGATGCTGAGATTAGCAGGCGAGCAGTTGTAGGCCACCACGTTCAAAAAAATTGCCAATGGAGGGAAAATGAAACTGGAAAAGGTGTGTCAAAGACTGTTTTCCAAGCTAATGTAGAAAGCTGAAATGTGGGCGATTGTGGTGTCAGATTTTGTATGTGTGTGTGTGTGTGTGTGCGTGCGTATGCATACATTTGTGTGAGTTTCAGTAAGTGTGTGAGTCTGTGAATGTAAGTGTGTGTGTTCAAGTGTGGGTGAGTGTGTGAGTGTGTCTGAGTGTGTGTATTTGTGTGTTTATTTGTGTGAGTCTATTTTTGAGTGAGTGTGAAGGTGTGAGTGCGTCTGTGTGTACATGTGTATTGGAAGGTGAGTTTGAGTGGGTGTGTGTTCTTTTACGTTAATGTGTTGACATCTGGGTATTCACGTGGGAGTGAGAATGTATGTGTGTGTCTGTGTGAGGGTGTTTTTGGGTGGGTGTGTGAATGTGAAAGTAGGGGCATGTGTGTGTGTTTGCTTGTTTGTGTTCACGTTTGTGTTACTGTTTATGTATATCTATATGTGTTTGTATGGGTCAATGAGAGTGTGTGTATGTGTGTTTGTGCATGTGTCTGTGTACTTGTGTAAGAGTGTGAATTTGTGAATGTGTGTGAGTGAATGTGTGCATGCAGGTGTGTGTTTCTGTATGACTGATTGTATGAGTGTGCACCTAGGTGAGTGTTTATGTCTGTGAGTGTGATTGTGAGTCAGCCTGTGTGAGTTTCTGTGTGTATGTGTTGTGAGAGTTTGTGTTTGGTGGTGTGTTTTTGAGTCAGTGTGTGAGTGTATATGTGGGTACTTGTGAGTGAGTGTGGGAGTGTGTATGACGGTGTGTGGGCGAGAATGTGTGAGAGTATACGAGGCTGAAGGTGTGAGTGAGTGTGTGAATGTGTGTACATGTGTTTGTTGGTAGGTGTTTGTCTGACTGATTTTGTGTGTGTGTTTCTGTGAGTGAGAGTGTGAAAGTTGTAGGTGTGTACATGTGTGTGAGTGTGAAAACGTGTGTGAGTGTGTGAAAGTGTGTGTTTCTGTAAGTGAGGGTTTAATTGTAATTGGATGATTCTGTGAGTGTGTGTAAATGAGTGTGTGTGCTTGTTTGTGGTTGTGAGCCTGTGTATTTGAATTTGTGTATGATTGTGTATTTTTGTGTCTCTGTGTGAGACAGTTTGCATGTGTATGGGCATATGTGTGTAAGTATGTTTATCTGTGTGTTGTGTATGAGTGTGTGTGAGAATGTGCAGGTGTGTGTGGTGAGTGAAAGTGTGTTTTGGTCAGAGTGTGAGTGGGTGTTCGGTGCAGGTGTGTGAGTGTGTGTCTGTCTGTGAGTGTGCTGAGATTATTTTTGTGAGTATAACAGTGAGTCTTTGTCTTCGTTTGTTTGTGTTAGTTGAGTGTATTCAGGTGTGTTTTGTATGCCTGTGTGGATGTACATGTGTGTGTGTGTGTGAGGGTGAGAGTGTGAGTGTTTTTTTTTGTGTGTGATCATGTGTGAGTGAGAGCTGGCATCTGTGTATGTGTGTTTTAGTTTGTGGTTCTGTAGGTTTGTGAGTGTGACTTTGTGTGTGTGTTTGTGTGTGAGTCTATTTTTGAGTGTGAGTGTGAATATGGGAGTGCATTTGTGTGTCCATGTGTATTTGAAAGGGATTTTCTTCTTAGTGTGTGTGAGAGTAGGAGTGAATGTGATTGTGGGTGACTGTGTGTGTTGTTGAGTGCAGGTGTGTGAGTATGTGCAGGTGTGTGTAATTGAGTGTGTTTGGATTGGCATGTGAATGCGCATTTGGGTGCAGGTGTGGGAATTTGTGTCCAAGAGATTGTGTTAGTGTGTTCAGGTGTGTGATTGATGTAGAGGGGTTATGTGGACGAGTAGGAGACTGAGTGTGTCTTGGTATGTTAGTGTTCTTGCTTGTGTGTATTCACGTGTATGTGAGTACACGAGTGTGTTTGTATGTGTGAGGGTGTTTTTAGGAGTTTGTGAATGTGACTGCAGGTGTATGTCTGTGTGATGGCCTGTTCGTCTGTTCAGTTGTGTGGATGTGAGTGTTTGTATATATCTATTGGTGTTTTTGTGTTTATATGTGTGTATGAGGGTGTATGCATGTATGTGCAGGTGGGTGGCGTATGTGTCTGTGTACATGGGTACGTGTGTGAATTTTTGAATATGTGCAGGAGTGAGAGTGTGCATGAGGGTGTGTGTTTCTGTAGGTTTGAGTATGTGAGTGGTTATATATGTGAGGTTTATGGTTGTGAGTTTTTCTTAGTGAGTATATATGTGATTACATGATGTGAGCGTGTGCAAGTGTGTATGATAGGGTGTGGGAGTGTGTAGGTGTGAGTGTGAGGGGGATGGTGTGAGTACGTGTGTGAATGTGTGTACACATGTATGATTGTTGATGTTTGTGAGTGTGTGTGACTGCATGTGTGTGTGTGAGTGTGTCTATGTAGGTGAGTGTTTGAGACTGTGTGTGTGAGTGCATGTGTGGGTGAGTGTGAGTGCGAGTGAGTCTTGGAGCGTGTGTATGTGTGTGGGCGCTGTTTGTGTATATCTATGTGTGTTTGTATGTGTATGAGTGTGAGTGAGTTTTTGGGTGCAGTTGATAAATGAGTAAGTTAACCCAAGCATTGGTGGCCCATGCCTTGCTTCTTAGGCATTAGGAATGCTGACTTTAGCAGCATTGTTTGTGGAGACTAGCCTAGAAATCAAATCTCACCATGAAAAATAACCTGGATCTGTCCCACACCTTTCATTCCCGCAATGGGATGCTGAGATTTGCAGGCGAGCAGTTGTAGGCCACCACGTTCAAAAAAATTGCCAACGGAGGAAAAATGAAATTGGGCAAGGTGGTCAAAGACTGTTTTCCGAGCTAATGTAGAAAGCTGAAATTTCGGGGATTGTGGTGTCAGACTGCGTATGTGTGTGTGTGTGTGTGTGTGCGTGCGTGGGTGTGAGTTTGAGTAAGTTTGTGAGTCTGTGAATGTAAGTGTGTGTGTTCAAGTGTGGGTGAGTGTGTGAGTGTGAGTGTGTGTATTTGTGTGTTTATTTGTGTGAGACTATGTTTGAGTGAGTGTGAACGTGTGAGTGCGTTTGTGTGTACATGTGTGTTTGAGTGTGAGTTTGAGTGGGTGTGTGTTCTTTTACATTAATGTGATGACATCTGGGTATTCACGTGGGAGTGAGAATGTATGTGTGTTTATGTGTGAGGGTGTTTTTGGGTAGGTGTGTGGATTTGAAAGTAGGGGCATGTGTGTGTGTTATTTGTTTGTGTCTTCACATGTGTGTGTTAAACTTCGTGTATATCTATGTGTGTTTGAGTGTTCGTGTGTATGAGAGAATATGTGTTTGGGCATGTGTCTGTGTGCATGTGTCTCTGTGCATTTGTGAGTGTGTGTGAGTGAGTGTGTGCATGCGGGTGAGTGTTTCTGTAGGAGTGAAGGTATAAGTGTGCATATATGTGAGATTTCAGGAGTGTGTGATTGTGTGTCAGTCAGTGTGTCTGGGTGAACATGTTGTGAGTGTGTGTGGGGGTATGTTTGTGTGTCTGTGTGAGTGTATATATGGGTACGTGTTGTGAGTGTGTGTGGGAGTGTGTATGACAGTGTTTGGGAGAGTATGTGTCAGTGTATGTCAGGCTGAAGCTGTGAGTTGTGTGTAAGTTTGTGAGTGTAACTGTAGGTGAGTGTGTAATTGTCATTGAGTGATTCTGTCAGTGTGTGCCTGTGTATGAGTGTGTTTGCTTGTTTGTGGGTGTGTGCCTGTGTATTTGAATTTGGGCCTGATTGTGTATTTTTGTGTCCCTGTGGGAAATAGTTTGCATGTGTATGGGAATATGTGTGTAAGTATGTGTATTTGTGTGTTGTGTGTGAGTGTGTGAGAGTGTGTGAGAATGTGCATGTGTGTGTGAGTGAGTGTCATTGGGTTTAGGTCTGAGTGTGAGTGGATATTTGTTGCCGGTGTGTAAGTCTCAGGGTGTCTATGTGTGTGAGTGTGTTGACTTCTCGTTGGTGAGTATGACAGTGAGTGTATCTTTGTATGTTTGTGTTAGTTGGGTGTACTCAGGTGTGTTTGCTATGCCTGTGTGCATGTACATGTGTGTGTGTGAGGGTGAGTGTGTGAGTGTTTTATTGTGAAGGTGATTATGTGTGAATGAGAGCTGGCATCTCTGCATGTGTGTTTTTGTGTGCAAGTGTGTATGTTTGTGAGTGTGTATTTGTGTGTGTCTGATTTTCAGCCTACTTTTGAGTGTGAGAGTGAATATTGGAGTGCATTTGTGTGTGCATGTGCATTTGAAAGGGATTTTCTTCTTTGTGTGTGTGAAAGTAGGAGTGAATGTGATTGTGGGTGACTGTGTGTGTTGTAGTGTGCAGGTGTGTGAGTATGTGCAGGTGTGTGTGACTGAGTGTGTTTGGATGGGCGTGTGAATGCTCATTTGGGTGCAGGTGGGGAATTGGTGTCCAAGAGATTGTGTTAGTGTGTTCAGGTGTGTGATTGATGTAGAGGGGTTATGTGGACGAGTAGGAGACTGAGTGTGTCTTCGTATGTTAGTGTTCTTGCTTGTGTGTATTCACGTGTATGTGAGTACACGAGTGTGTTTGTATGTGTGAGGGTGTTTTTAGGTGTTTGTGAATGTGACTGCAGGTGTATGTGTGTGTGATGGCTTGTTCGTCTGTTCAGTTGTGTGGATGTGAGTGTATATATCTATTGGTGTTTTTGTGTTTGTATGTGTGTATGAGGGTGTATGTATGTATGTGCAGGTGGGAGGCGTATGTGTCTGTGTACATGGGAAGGTGTGTGAATTTTTGAATATGTGCAGGAGTGAGAGTGTGGATGAGGGTGTGTGTTTCTGTAGGTTTGAGTATGTGAGTGGTTATATATGTGAGGTTTATGGGTGTGAGTTTTTGTTAGTGAGTGTATATGTGTTTACATGATGTGAGTGTGTGTAAGTGTGTATGATAGTGTGTGGGAGAGTTTAGGTGTGAGTGTATGTGAAGGGGATGGTGTAAGGGTGTGAATGTGTGTACACATGTATGATTGTTGATGTTTGTGAGTGTGTGTGACTGCATGTGTGTGTGTGAGTGTGTCTATGTAGGTGAGTGAGACTGTGTGTGTGAGTGCATGTGTGGGTGAGTGTGAGTGCGAGTGAGTCTTGGAGCGTGTGTATGTGTGTGGGCGCTGTTTGTGTATATCTATGTGTGTTTGTATGTTTATGAGTGTGAGTGAGTTTTTGGGTCCACTTGATAAATGACTAAGTTAACCCAAGCATTGGTGGCCCATGCCTTGCTTCTTAGGCATTAGGAATGCTGAGTTTAGCAGCATTGTTTGTGGAGACTAGCCTAGAAATCAAATCTCACCATGAAAAATAAGCTGGATCTGTCCTACACCTTTCATTCCAGCAATGGGATGCTGAGATTAGCAGGCGAGCAGTTGTAGGCCACCACGTTCAAAAAAATTGCCAATGGAGGGAAAATGAAACTGGAAAAGGTGTGTCAAAGACTGTTTTCCAAGCTAATGTAGAAAGCTGAAATGTGGGCGATTGTGGTGTCAGATTTTGTATGTGTGTGTGTGTGTGTGTGTGCGTATGCATACATTTGTGTGAGTTTCAGTAAGTGTGTGAGTCTGTGAATGTAAGTGTGTGTGTTCAAGTGTGGGTGAGTGTGTGAGTGTGTCTGAGTGTGTGTATTTGTGTGTTTATTTGTGTGAGTCTATTTTTGAGTGAGTGTGAAGGTGTGAGTGCGTCTGTGTGTACATGTGTATTGGAAGGTGAGTTTGAGTGGGTGTGTGTTCTTTTACGTTAATGTGTTGACATCTGGGTATTCACGTGGGAGTGAGAATGTATGTGTGTGTCTGTGTGAGGGTGTTTTTGGGTGGGTGTGTGAATGTGAAAGTAGGGGCATGTGTGTGTGTTTGCTTGTTTGTGTTCACGTTTGTGTTACTGTTTATGTATATCTATATGTGTTTGTATGGGTCAATGAGAGTGTGTGTATGTGTGTTTGTGCATGTGTCTGTGTACTTGTGTAAGAGTGTGAATTTGTGAATGTGTGTGAGTGAATGTGTGCATGCAGGTGTGTGTTTCTGTATGACTGATTGTATGAGTGTGCACCTAGGTGAGTGTTTATGTCTGTGAGTGTGATTGTGAGTCAGCCTGTGTGAGTTTCTGTGTGTATGTGTTGTGAGAGTTTGTGTTTGGTGGTGTGTTTTTGAGTCAGTGTGTGAGTGTATATGTGGGTACTTGTGAGTGAGTGTGGGAGTGTGTATGACGGTGTGTGGGCGAGAATGTGTGAGTATACGAGGCTGAAGGTGTGAGTGAGTGTGTGAATGTGTGTACATGTGTTTGTTGGTAGGTGTTTGACTGATTTTGTGTGTGTGTTTCTGTGAGTGAGAGTGTGAAAGTTGTAGGTGTGTACATGTGTGTGAGTGTGAAAATGTGTGTGAGTGTGTGAAAGTGTGTGTTTCTGTAAGTGAGGGTTTAATTGTAATTGGATGATTCTGTGAGTGTGTGTAAATGAGTGTGTGTGCTTGTTTGTGGTTGTGAGCCTGTGTATTTGAATTTGTGTATGATTGTGTATTTTTGTGTCTCTGTGTGAGACAGTTTGCATGTGTATGGGCATATGTGTGTAAGTATGTTTATCTGTGTGTTGTGTATGAGTGTGTGTGAGAATGTGCAGGTGTGTGTGGTGAGTGAAAGTGTGTTTGGGTCAGAGTGTGAGTGGGTGTTCGGTGCAGGTGTGTGAGTGTGTGTCTGTCTGTGAGTGTGCTGAGATTATTTTTGTGAGTATAACAGTGAGTCTTTGTTTTCGTTTGTTTGTGTTAGTTGAGTGTATTCAGGTGTGTTTTGTATGCCTGTGTGGATGTACATGTGTGTGTGTGTGAGGGTGAGAGTGTGAGTGTTTTTTTTTGTGTGTGATCATGTGTGAGTGAGAGCTGGCATCTGTGTATGTGTGTTTTAGTTCGTGGTTCTGTAGGTTTGTGAGTGTGACTTTGTGTGTGTGTTTGTGTGTGAGTCTATTTTTGAGTGTGAGTGTGAATATGGGAGTGCATTTGTGTGTCCATGTGTATTTGAAAGGGATTTTCTTCTTAGTGTGTGTGAGAGTAGGAGTGAATGTGATTGTGGGTGACTGTGTGTGTTGTTGAGTGCAGGTGTGTGAGTATGTGCAGGTGTGTGTAATTGAGTGTGTTTGGATTGGCGTGTGAATGCGCATTTGGGTGCAGGTGTGGGAATTTGTGTCCAAGAGATTGTGTTAGTGTGTTCAGGTGTGTGATTGATGTAGAGGGGTTATGTGGACGAGTAGGAGACTGAGTGTGTCTTGGTATGTTAGTGTTCTTGCTTGTGTGTATTCACGTGTATGTGAGTACACGAGTGTGTTTGTATGTGTGAGGGTGTTTTTAGGAGTTTGTGAATGTGACTGCAGGTGTATGTCTGTGTGATGGCCTGTTCGTCTGTTCAGTTGTGTGGATGTGAGTGTTTGTATATATCTATTGGTGTTTTTGTGTTTATATGTGTGTATGAGGGTGTATGCATGTATGTGCAGGTGGGTGGCGTATGTGTCTGTGTACATGGGTACGTGTGTGAATTTTTGAATATGTGCAGGAGTGAGAGTGTGCATGAGGGTGTTTGTTTCTGTAGGTTTGAGTATGTGAGTGGTTATATATGTGAGGTTTATGGTTGTGAGTTTTTCTTAGTGAGTATATATGTGATTACATGATGTGAGCGTGTGCAAGTGTGTATGATAGGGTGTGGGAGTGTGTAGGTGTGAGTGTGAGGGGGATGGTGTGAGTACGTGTGTGAATGTGTGTACACATGTATGATTGTTGATGTTTGTGAGTGTGTGTGACTGCATGTGTGTGTGTGAGTGTGTCTATGTAGGTGAGTGTTTGAGACTGTGTGTGTGAGTGCATGTGTGGGTGAGTGTGAGTGCGAGTGAGTCTTGGAGGGTGTGTATGTGTGTGGGGGCTGTTTGTGTATATCTATGTGTGTTTGTGTGTGTTTGTATGTGTATGAGTGTGAGTGAGTTTTTGGGTGCAGTTGATAAATGAGTAAGTTAACCCAAGCATTGGTGGCCCATGCCTTGCTTCTTAGGCATTAGGAATGCTGACTTTAGCAGCATTGTTTGTGGAGACTAGCCTCGAAATCAAATCTCACCATGAAAAATAACCTGGATCTGTCCCACACCTTTCATTCCCGCAATGGGATGCTGAGATTTGCAGACGAGCAGTTGTAGGCCACCACGTTCAAAAAAATTGCCAACGGAGGAAAAATGAAATTGGGCAAGGTGGTCAAAGACTGTTTTCCGAGCTAATGTAGAAAGCTGAAATTTCGGGGATTGTGGTGTCAGACTGCATATGTGTGAGTGTGTGTGTGTGTGTGCGTGCGTGGGTGTGAGTTTGAGTAAGTTTGTGAGTCTGTGTATGTAAGTGTGTGTGTTCAAGTGTGGGTGAGTGTGTGAGTGTGAGTGTGTGTATTTGTGTGTTTATTTGTGTGAGACTATTTTTGAGTGAGTGTGAACGTGTGAGTGCGTTTGTGTGTACATGTGTATTTGAGTGTGAGTTTGAGTGGGTGTGTGTTCTTTTACATTAATGTGATGACATCTGGGTATTCACGTGGGAGTGAGAATGTATGTGTGTTTATGTGTGAGGGTGTTTTTGGGTAGGTGTGTGGATGTGAAAGTAGGGGCATGTGTGTGTGTTATTTGTTTGTGTCTTCACATGTGTGTGTTAAACTTCGTGTATATCTATGTGTGTTTGAGTGTTCGTGTGTATGAGAGAATATGTGTTTGGGCATGTGTCTGTGTGCATGTGTCTCTGTGCATTTGTGAGTGTGTGTGAGTGAGTGTGTGCATGCGGGTGAGTGTTTCTGTAGGAGTGAAGGTATAAGTGTGCATATATGTGAGATTTCAGGAGTGTGTGATTGTGTGTCAGTCAGTGTGTCTGGGTGAACATGTTGTAAGTGTGTGTGGGGGTATGTTTGTGTGTCTGTGTGAGTGTATATATGGGTACGTGTTGTGAGTGTGTGTGGGAGTGTGTATGACAGTGTTTGGGAGAGTATGTGTCAGTGTATGTCAGGCTGAAGCTGTGAGTTGTGTGTAAGTTTGTGAGTGTAACTGTAGGTGAGTGTGTAATTGTCATTGAGTGATTCTGTCAGTGTGTGCCTGTGTATGAGTGTGTTTGCTTGTTTGTGGGTGTGTGCCTGTGTATTTGAATTTGGGCCTGATTGTGTATTTTTGTGTCCCTGTGGGAAATAGTTTGCATGTGTATGGGAATATGTGTGTAAGTATGTGTATTTGTGTGTTGTGTGTGAGTGTGTGAGAGTGTGTGAGAATGTGCAGGTGTGTGTGAGTGAGTGTCATTGGGTTTAGGTCTGAGTGTGAGTGGATATTTGTTGCCGGTGTGTAAGTCTCAGGGTGTCTATGTGTGTGAGTGTGTTGACTTCTCGTTGGTGAGTATGACAGTGAGTGTATCTTTGTATGTTTGTGTTAGTTGGGTGTACTCAGGTGTGTTTGCTATGCCTGTGTGCATGTACATGTGTGTGTGTGAGGGTGAGTGTGTGAGTGTTTTATTGTGAAGGTGATTATGTGTGAATGAGAGCTGGCATCTCTGCATGTGTGTTTTTGTGTGCAAGTGTGTATGTTTGTGAGTGTGTATTAGTGTGTGTCTGATTTTCAGCCTACTTTTGAGTGTGAGAGTGAATATTGGAGTGCATTTGTGTGTGCATGTGCATTTGAAAGGGATTTTCTTCTTTGTGTGTGTGAAAGTAGGAGTGAATGTGATTGTGGGTGACTGTGTGTGTTGTAGTGTGCAGGTGTGTGAGTATGTGCAGGTGTTTGTGACTGAGTGTGTTTGGATTGGCGTGTGAATGCTCATTTGGGTGCAGGTGGGGAATTGGTGTCCAAGAGATTGTGTTAGTGTGTTCAGGTGTGTGATTGATGTAGAGGGGTTATGTGGACGAGTAGGAGACTGAGTGTGTCTTCGTATGTTAGTGTTCTTGCTTGTGTGTATTCACGTGTATGTGAGTACACGAGTGTGTTTGTATGTGTGAGGGTGTTTTTAGGTGTTTGTGAATGTGACTGCAGGTGTATGTGTGTGTGATGGCTTGTTCGTCTGTTCAGTTGTGTGGATGTGAGTGTATATATCTATTGGTGTTTTTGTGTTTGTATGTGTGTATGAGGGTGTATGTATGTATGTGCAGGTGGGAGGCGTATGTGTCTGTGTACATGGGAAGGTGTGTGAATTTTTGAATATGTGCAGGAGTGAGAGTGTGGATGAGGGTGTGTGTTTCTGTAGGTTTGAGTATGTGAGTGGTTATATATGTGAGGTTTATGGGTGTGAGTTTTTGTTAGTGAGTGTATATGTGTTTACATGATGTGAGTGTGTGTAAGTGTGTATGATAGTGTGTGGGAGAGTTTAGGTGTGAGTGTATGTGAAGGGGATGGTGTAAGGGTGTGAATGTGTGTACACATGTATGATTGTTGATGTTTGTGAGTGTGTGTGACTGCATGTGTGTGTGTGAGTGTGTCTATGTAGGTGAGTGAGACTGTGTGTGTGAGTGCATGTGTGGGTGAGTGTGAGTGCGAGTGAGTCTTGGAGCGTGTGTATGTGTGTGGGCGCTGTTTGTGTATATCTATGTGTGTTTGTATGTTTATGAGTGTGAGTGAGTTTTTGGGTCCACTTGATAAATGACTAAGTTAACCCAAGCATTGGTGGCCCATGCCTTGCTTCTTAGGCATTAGGAATGCTGAGTTTAGCAGCATTGTTTGTGGAGACTAGCCTAGAAATCAAATCTCACCATGAAAAATAAGCTGGATCTGTCCTACACCTTTCATTCCAGCAATGGGATGCTGAGATTAGCAGGCGAGCAGTTGTAGGCCACCACGTTCAAAAAAATTGCCAATGGAGGGAAAATGAAACTGGAAAAGGTGTGTCAAAGACTGTTTTCCAAGCTAATGTAGAAAGCTGAAATGTGGGCGATTGTGGTGTCAGATTTTGTATGTGTGTGTGTGTGTGTGTGCGTGCGTATGCATACATTTGTGTGAGTTTCAGTAAGTGTGTGAGTCTGTGAATGTAAGTGTGTGTGTTCAAGTGTGGGTGAGTGTGTGAGTGTGTCTGAGTGTGTGTATTTGTGTGTTTATTTGTGTGAGTCTATTTTTGAGTGAGTGTGAAGGTGTGAGTGCGTCTGTGTGTACATGTGTATTGGAAGGTGAGTTTGAGTGGGTGTGTGTTCTTTTACGTTAATGTGTTGACATCTGGGTATTCACGTGGGAGTGAGAATGTATGTGTGTGTCTGTGTGAGGGTGTTTTTGGGTGGGTGTGTGAATGTGAAAGTAGGGGCATGTGTGTGTGTTTGCTTGTTTGTGTTCACGTTTGTGTTACTGTTTATGTATATCTATATGTGTTTGTATGGGTCAATGAGAGTGTGTGTATGTGTGTTTGTGCATGTGTCTGTGTACTTGTGTAAGAGTGTGAATTTGTGAATGTGTGTGAGTGAATGTGTGCATGCAGGTGTGTGTTTCTGTATGACTGATTGTATGAGTGTGCACCTAGGTGAGTGTTTATGTCTGTGAGTGTGATTGTGAGTCAGCCTGTGTGAGTTTCTGTGTGTATGTGTTGTGAGAGTTTGTGTTTGGTGGTGTGTTTTTGAGTCAGTGTGTGAGTGTATATGTGGGTACTTGTGAGTGAGTGTGGGAGTGTGTATGACGGTGTGTGGGCGAGAATGTGTGAGAGTATACGAGGCTGAAGGTGTGAGTGAGTGTGTGAATGTGTGTACATGTGTTTGTTGGTAGGTGTTTGTCTGACTGATTTTGTGTGTGTGTTTCTGTGAGTGAGAGTGTGAAAGTTGTAGGTGTGTACATGTGTGTGAGTGTGAAAACGTGTGTGAGTGTGTGAAAGTGTGTGTTTCTGTAAGTGAGGGTTTAATTGTAATTGGATGATTCTGTGAGTGTGTGTAAATGAGTGTGTGTGCTTGTTTGTGGTTGTGAGCCTGTGTATTTGAATTTGTGTATGATTGTGTATTTTTGTGTCTCTGTGTGAGACAGTTTGCATGTGTATGGGCATATGTGTGTAAGTATGTTTATCTGTGTGTTGTGTATGAGTGTGTGTGAGAATGTGCAGGTGTGTGTGGTGAGTGAAAGTGTGTTTTGGTCAGAGTGTGAGTGGGTGTTCGGTGCAGGTGTGTGAGTGTGTGTCTGTCTGTGAGTGTGCTGAGATTATTTTTGTGAGTATAACAGTGAGTCTTTGTCTTCGTTTGTTTGTGTTAGTTGAGTGTATTCAGGTGTGTTTTGTATGCCTGTGTGGATGTACATGTGTGTGTGTGTGTGAGGGTGAGAGTGTGAGTGTTTTTTTTTGTGTGTGATCATGTGTGAGTGAGAGCTGGCATCTGTGTATGTGTGTTTTAGTTTGTGGTTCTGTAGGTTTGTGAGTGTGACTTTGTGTGTGTGTTTGTGTGTGAGTCTATTTTTGAGTGTGAGTGTGAATATGGGAGTGCATTTGTGTGTCCATGTGTATTTGAAAGGGATTTTCTTCTTAGTGTGTGTGAGAGTAGGAGTGAATGTGATTGTGGGTGACTGTGTGTGTTGTTGAGTGCAGGTGTGTGAGTATGTGCAGGTGTGTGTAATTGAGTGTGTTTGGATTGGCATGTGAATGCGCATTTGGGTGCAGGTGTGGGAATTTGTGTCCAAGAGATTGTGTTAGTGTGTTCAGGTGTGTGATTGATGTAGAGGGGTTATGTGGACGAGTAGGAGACTGAGTGTGTCTTGGTATGTTAGTGTTCTTGCTTGTGTGTATTCACGTGTATGTGAGTACACGAGTGTGTTTGTATGTGTGAGGGTGTTTTTAGGAGTTTGTGAATGTGACTGCAGGTGTATGTCTGTGTGATGGCCTGTTCGTCTGTTCAGTTGTGTGGATGTGAGTGTTTGTATATATCTATTGGTGTTTTTGTGTTTATATGTGTGTATGAGGGTGTATGCATGTATGTGCAGGTGGGTGGCGTATGTGTCTGTGTACATGGGTACGTGTGTGAATTTTTGAATATGTGCAGGAGTGAGAGTGTGCATGAGGGTGTGTGTTTCTGTAGGTTTGAGTATGTGAGTGGTTATATATGTGAGGTTTATGGTTGTGAGTTTTTCTTAGTGAGTATATATGTGATTACATGATGTGAGCGTGTGCAAGTGTGTATGATAGGGTGTGGGAGTGTGTAGGTGTGAGTGTGAGGGGGATGGTGTGAGTACGTGTGTGAATGTGTGTACACATGTATGATTGTTGATGTTTGTGAGTGTGTGTGACTGCATGTGTGTGTGTGAGTGTGTCTATGTAGGTGAGTGTTTGAGACTGTGTGTGTGAGTGCATGTGTGGGTGAGTGTGAGTGCGAGTGAGTCTTGGAGCGTGTGTATGTGTGTGGGCGCTGTTTGTGTATATCTATGTGTGTTTGTATGTTTATGAGTGTGAGTGAGTTTTTGGGTCCACTTGATAAATGACTAAGTTAACCCAAGCATTGGTGGCCCATGCCTTGCTTCTTAGGCATTAGGAATGCTGACTTTAGCAGCATTGTTTGTGGAGACTAGCCTAGAAATCAAATCTCACCATTAAAAATAACCTGGATCTGTCCCACACCTTTCATTCCCGCAATGGGATGCTGAGATTTGCAGGCGAGCAGTTGTAGGCCACCACGTTCAAAAAAATTGCCAACGGAGGAAAAATGAAATTGGGCAAGGTGGTCAAAGACTGTTTTCGGAGCTAATGTAGAAAGCTGAAATTTCGGGGATTGTGGTGTCAGACTGCATATGTGTGTGTGTGTGTGTGTGCGTGCGTGGGTGTGAGTTTGAGTAAGTTTGTGAGTCTGTGTATGTAAGTGTGTGTGTTCAAGTGTGGGTGAGTGTGTGAGTGTGAGTGTGTGTATTTGTGTGTTTATTTGTGTGAGACTATTTTTGAGTGAGTGTGAACGTGTGAGTGCGTTTGTGTGTACATGTGTATTTGAGTGTGAGTTTGAGTGGGTGTGTGTTCTTTTACATTAATGTGATGACATCTGGGTATTCACGTGGGAGTGAGAATGTATGTGTGTTTATGTGTGAGGGTGTTTTTGGGTAGGTGTGTGGATGTGAAAGTAGGGGCATGTGTGTGTGTTATTTGTTTGTGTCTTCACATGTGTGTGTTAAACTTCGTGTATATCTATGTGTGTTTGAGTGTTCGTGTGTATGAGAGAATATGTGTTTGGGCATGTGTCTGTGTGCATGTGTCTCTGTGCATTTGTGAGTGTGTGTGAGTGAGTGTGTGCATGCGGGTGAGTGTTTCTGTAGGAGTGAAGGTATAAGTGTGCATATATGTGAGATTTCAGGAGTGTGTGATTGTGTGTCAGTCAGTGTGTCTGGGTGAACATGTTGTGAGTGTGTGTGGGGGTATGTTTGTGTGTCTGTGTGAGTGTATATATGGGTACGTGTTGTGAGTGTGTGTGGGAGTGTGTATGACAGTGTTTGGGAGAGTATGTGTCAGTGTATGTCAGGCTGAAGCTGTGAGTTGTGTGTAAGTTTGTGAGTGTAACTGTAGGTGAGTGTGTAATTGTCATTGAGTGATTCTGTCAGTGTGTGCCTGTGTATGAGTGTGTTTGCTTGTTTGTGGGTGTGTGCCTGTGTATTTGAATTTGGGCCTGATTGTGTATTTTTGTGTCCCTGTGGGAAATAGTTTGCATGTGTATGGGAATATGTGTGTAAGTATGTGTATTTGTGTGTTGTGTGTGAGTGTGTGAGAGTGTGTGAGAATGTGCAGGTGTGTGTGAGTGAGTGTCATTGGGTTTAGGTCTGAGTGTGAGTGGATATTTGTTGCCGGTGTGTAATTCTCAGGGTGTCTATGTGTGTGAGTGTGTTGACTTCTCGTTGGTGAGTATGACAGTGAGTGTATCTTTGTATGTTTGTGTTAGTTGGGTGTACTCAGGTGTGTTTGCTATGCCTGTGTGCATGTACATGTGTGTGTGTGAGGGTGAGTGTGTGAGTGTTTTATTGTGAAGGTGATTATGTGTGAATGAGAGCTGGCATCTCTGCATGTGTGTTTTTGTGTGCAAGTGTGTATGTTTGTGAGTGTGTATTTGTGTGTGTCTGATTTTCAGCCTACTTTTGAGTGTGAGTGTGAATATGGGAGTGCATTTGTGTGTCCATGTGTATTTGAAAGGGATTTTCTTCTTAGTGTGTGTGAGAGTAGGAGTGAATGTGATTGTGGGTGACTGTGTGTGTTGTTGAGTGCAGGTGTGTGAGTATGTGCAGGTGTGTGTAATTGAGTGTGTTTGGATTGGCGTGTGAATGCTCATTTGGGTGCAGGTGGGGAATTGGTGTCCAAGCGATTGTGTTAGTGTGTTCAGGTGTGTGATTGATGTAGAGGGGTTATGTGGACGAGTAGGAGACTGAGTGTGTCTTGGTATGTTAGTGTTCTTGCTTGTGTGTATTCACGTGTATGTGAGTACACGAGTGTGTTTGTATGTGTGAGGGTGTTTTTAGGAGTTTGTGAATGTGACTGCAGGTGTATGTCTGTGTGATGGCCTGTTCGTCTGTTCAGTTGTGTGGATGTGAGTGTATATATCTATTGGTGTTTTTGTGTTTGTATGTGTGTATGAGGGTGTATGTATGTATGTGCAGGTGGGAGGCGTATGTGTCTGTGTACATGGGAAGGTGTGTGAATTTTTGAATATGTGCAGGAGTGAGAGTGTGCATGAGGGTGTGTGTTTCTGTAGGTTTGAGTATGTGAGTGGTTATATATGTGAGGTTTATGGTTGTGAGTTTTTCTTAGTGAGTATATATGTGATTACATGATGTGAGCGTGTGCAAGTGTGTATGATAGGGTGTGGGAGTGTGTAGGTGTGAGTGTGAGGGGGATGGTGTGAGTACGTGTGTGAATGTGTGTACACATGTATGATTGTTGATGTTTGTGAGTGTGTGTGACTGCATGTGTGTGTGTGAGTGTGTCTATGTAGGTGAGTGTTTGAGACTGTGTGTGTGAGTGCATGTGTGGGTGAGTGTGAGTGCGAGTGAGTCTTGGAGCGTGTGTATGTGTTTGGGCGCTGTTTGTGTATATCTATGTGTGTTTGTATGTTTAAGAGTGTGAGTGAGTTTTTGGGTCCACTTGATAAATGACTAAGTTAACCCAAGCATTGGTGGCCCATGCCTTGCTTCTTAGGCATTAGGAATGCTGAGTTTAGCAGCATTGTTTGTGGAGACTAGCCTAGAAATCAAATCTCACCATGAAAAATAAGCTGGATCTGTCCTACACCTTTCATTCCAGCAATGGGATGCTGAGATTAGCAGGCGAGCAGTTGTAGGCCACCACGTTCAAAAAAATTGCCAACGGAGGAAAAATGAAATTGGGCAAGGTGGTCAAAGACTGTTTTCCAAGCTAATGTAGAAAGCTGAAATTTCGGGGATTGTGGTGTCAGACTGCGTATGTGTGTGTGTGTGTGTGTGTGCGTGCGTGGGTGTGAGTTTGAGTAAGTTTGTGAGTCTGTGAATGTAAGTGTGTGTGTTCAAGTGTGGGTGAGTGTGTGAGTGTGAGTGTGTGTATTTGTGTGTTTATTTGTGTGAGACTATGTTTGAGTGAGTGTGAACGTGTGAGTGCGTTTGTGTGTACATGTGTGTTTGAGTGTGAGTTTGAGTGGGTGTGTGTTCTTTTACATTAATGTGATGACATCTGGGTATTCACGTGGGAGTGAGAATGTATGTGTGTTTATGTGTGAGGGTGTTTTTGGGTAGGTGTGTGGATTTGAAAGTAGGGGCATGTGTGTGTGTTATTTGTTTGTGTCTTCACATGTGTGTGTTAAACTTCGTGTATATCTATGTGTGTTTGAGTGTTCGTGTGTATGAGAGAATATGTGTTTGGGCATGTGTCTGTGTGCATGTGTCTCTGTGCATTTGTGAGTGTGTGTGAGTGAGTGTGTGCATGCGGGTGAGTGTTTCTGTAGGAGTGAAGGTATAAGTGTGCATATATGTGAGATTTCAGGAGTGTGTGATTGTGTGTCAGTCAGTGTGTCTGGGTGAACATGTTGTGAGTGTGTGTGGGGGTATGTTTGTGTGTCTGTGTGAGTGTATATATGGGTACGTGTTGTGAGTGTGTGTGGGAGTGTGTATGACAGTGTTTGGGAGAGTATGTGTCAGTGTATGTCAGGCTGAAGCTGTGAGTTGTGTGTAAGTTTGTGAGTGTAACTGTAGGTGAGTGTGTAATTGTCATTGAGTGATTCTGTCAGTGTGTGCCTGTGTATGAGTGTGTTTGCTTGTTTGTGGGTGTGTGCCTGTGTATTTGAATTTGGGCCTGATTGTGTATTTTTGTGTCCCTGTGGGAAATAGTTTGCATGTGTATGGGAATATGTGTGTAAGTATGTGTATTTGTGTGTTGTGTGTGAGTGTGTGAGAGTGTGTGAGAATGTGCATGTGTGTGTGAGTGAGTGTCATTGGGTTTAGGTCTGAGTGTGAGTGGATATTTGTTGCCGGTGTGTAAGTCTCAGGGTGTCTATGTGTGTGAGTGTGTTGACTTCTCGTTGGTGAGTATGACAGTGAGTGTATCTTTGTATGTTTGTGTTAGTTGGGTGTACTCAGGTGTGTTTGCTATGCCTGTGTGCATGTACATGTGTGTGTGTGAGGGTGAGTGTGTGAGTGTTTTATTGTGAAGGTGATTATGTGTGAATGAGAGCTGGCATCTCTGCATGTGTGTTTTTGTGTGCAAGTGTGTATGTTTGTGAGTGTGTATTTGTGTGTGTCTGATTTTCAGCCTACTTTTGAGTGTGAGAGTGAATATTGGAGTGCATTTGTGTGTGCATGTGCATTTGAAAGGGATTTTCTTCTTTGTGTGTGTGAAAGTAGGAGTGAATGTGATTGTGGGTGACTGTGTGTGTTGTAGTGTGCAGGTGTGTGAGTATGTGCAGGTGTGTGTGACTGAGTGTGTTTGGATGGGCGTGTGAATGCTCATTTGGGTGCAGGTGGGGAATTGGTGTCCAAGAGATTGTGTTAGTGTGTTCAGGTGTGTGATTGATGTAGAGGGGTTATGTGGACGAGTAGGAGACTGAGTGTGTCTTCGTATGTTAGTGTTCTTGCTTGTGTGTATTCACGTGTATGTGAGTACACGAGTGTGTTTGTATGTGTGAGGGTGTTTTTAGGTGTTTGTGAATGTGACTGCAGGTGTATGTGTGTGTGATGGCTTGTTCGTCTGTTCAGTTGTGTGGATGTGAGTGTATATATCTATTGGTGTTTTTGTGTTTGTATGTGTGTATGAGGGTGTATGTATGTATGTGCAGGTGGGAGGCGTATGTGTCTGTGTACATGGGAAGGTGTGTGAATTTTTGAATATGTGCAGGAGTGAGAGTGTGGATGAGGGTGTGTGTTTCTGTAGGTTTGAGTATGTGAGTGGTTATATATGTGAGGTTTATGGGTGTGAGTTTTTGTTAGTGAGTGTATATGTGTTTACATGATGTGAGTGTGCGTAAGTGTGTATGATAGTGTGTGGGAGAGTTTAGGTGTGAGTGTATGTGAAGGGGATGGTGTAAGGGTGTGAATGTGTGTACACATGTATGATTGTTGATGTTTGTGAGTGTGTGTGACTGCATGTGTGTGTGTGAGTGTGTCTATGTAGGTGAGTGAGACTGTGTGTGTGAGTGCATGTGTGGGTGAGTGTGAGTGCGAGTGAGTCTTGGAGCGTGTGTATGTGTGTGGGCGCTGTTTGTGTATATCTATGTGTGTTTGTATGTTTATGAGTGTGAGTGAGTTTTTGGGTCCACTTGATAAATGACTAAGTTAACCCAAGCATTGGTGGCCCATGCCTTGCTTCTTAGGCATTAGGAATGCTGAGTTTAGCAGCATTGTTTGTGGAGACTAGCCTAGAAATCAAATCTCACCATGAAAAATAAGCTGGATCTGTCCTACACCTTTCATTCCAGCAATGGGATGCTGAGATTAGCAGGCGAGCAGTTGTAGGCCACCACGTTCAAAAAAATTGCCAATGGAGGGAAAATGAAACTGGAAAAGGTGTGTCAAAGACTGTTTTCCAAGCTAATGTAGAAAGCTGAAATGTGGGCGATTGTGGTGTCAGATTTTGTATGTGTGTGTGTGTGTGTGTGTGCGTATGCATACATTTGTGTGAGTTTCAGTAAGTGTGTGAGTCTGTGAATGTAAGTGTGTGTGTTCAAGTGTGGGTGAGTGTGTGAGTGTGTCTGAGTGTGTGTATTTGTGTGTTTATTTGTGTGAGTCTATTTTTGAGTGAGTGTGAAGGTGTGAGTGCGTCTGTGTGTACATGTGTATTGGAAGGTGAGTTTGAGTGGGTGTGTGTTCTTTTACGTTAATGTGTTGACATCTGGGTATTCACGTGGGAGTGAGAATGTATGTGTGTGTCTGTGTGAGGGTGTTTTTGGGTGGGTGTGTGAATGTGAAAGTAGGGGCATGTGTGTGTGTTTGCTTGTTTGTGTTCACGTTTGTGTTACTGTTTATGTATATCTATATGTGTTTGTATGGGTCAATGAGAGTGTGTGTATGTGTGTTTGTGCATGTGTCTGTGTACTTGTGTAAGAGTGTGAATTTGTGAATGTGTGTGAGTGAATGTGTGCATGCAGGTGTGTGTTTCTGTATGACTGATTGTATGAGTGTGCACCTAGGTGAGTGTTTATGTCTGTGAGTGTGATTGTGAGTCAGCCTGTGTGAGTTTCTGTGTGTATGTGTTGTGAGAGTTTGTGTTTGGTGGTGTGTTTTTGAGTCAGTGTGTGAGTGTATATGTGGGTACTTGTGAGTGAGTGTGGGAGTGTGTATGACGGTGTGTGGGCGAGAATGTGTGAGAGTATACGAGGCTGAAGGTGTGAGTGAGTGTGTGAATGTGTGTACATGTGTTTGTTGGTAGGTGTTTGACTGATTTTGTGTGTGTGTTTCTGTGAGTGAGAGTGTGAAAGTTGTAGGTGTGTACATGTGTGTGAGTGTGAAAATGTGTGTGAGTGTGTGAAAGTGTGTGTTTCTGTAAGTGAGGGTTTAATTGTAATTGGATGATTCTGTGAGTGTGTGTAAATGAGTGTGTGTGCTTGTTTGTGGTTGTGAGCCTGTGTATTTGAATTTGTGTATGATTGTGTATTTTTGTGTCTCTGTGTGAGACAGTTTGCATGTGTATGGGCATATGTGTGTAAGTATGTTTATCTGTGTGTTGTGTATGAGTGTGTGTGAGAATGTGCAGGTGTGTGTGGTGAGTGAAAGTGTGTTTGGGTCAGAGTGTGAGTGGGTGTTCGGTGCAGGTGTGTGAGTGTGTGTCTGTCTGTGAGTGTGCTGAGATTATTTTTGTGAGTATAACAGTGAGTCTTTGTCTTCGTTTGTTTGTGTTAGTTGAGTGTATTCAGGTGTGTTTTGTATGCCTGTGTGGATGTACATGTGTGTGTGTGTGAGGGTGAGAGTGTGAGTGTTTTTTTTTGTGTGTGATCATGTGTGAGTGAGAGCTGGCATCTGTGTATGTGTGTTTTAGTTCGTGGTTCTGTAGGTTTGTGAGTGTGACTTTGTGTGTGTGTTTGTGTGTGAGTCTATTTTTGAGTGTGAGTGTGAATATGGGAGTGCATTTGTGTGTCCATGTGTATTTGAAAGGGATTTTCTTCTTAGTGTGTGTGAGAGTAGGAGTGAATGTGATTGTGGGTGACTGTGTGTGTTGTTGAGTGCAGGTGTGTGAGTATGTGCAGGTGTGTGTAATTGAGTGTGTTTGGATTGGCGTGTGAATGCGCATTTGGGTGCAGGTGTGGGAATTTGTGTCCAAGAGATTGTGTTAGTGTGTTCAGGTGTGTGATTGATGTAGAGGGGTTATGTGGACGAGTAGGAGACTGAGTGTGTCTTGGTATGTTAGTGTTCTTGCTTGTGTGTATTCACGTGTATGTGAGTACACGAGTGTGTTTGTATGTGTGAGGGTGTTTTTAGGAGTTTGTGAATGTGACTGCAGGTGTATGTCTGTGTGATGGCCTGTTCGTCTGTTCAGTTGTGTGGATGTGAGTGTTTGTATATATCTATTGGTGTTTTTGTGTTTATATGTGTGTATGAGGGTGTATGTATGTGCAGGTGGGTGGCGTATGTGTCTGTGTACATGGGAACGTGTGTGAAATTTTGAATATGTGCAGGAGTGAGAGTGTGCATGAGGGTGTTTGTTTCTGTAGGTTTGAGTATGTGAGTGGTTATATATGTGAGGTTTATGGTTGTGAGTTTTTCTTAGTGAGTATATATGTGATTACATGATGTGAGCGTGTGCAAGTGTGTATGATAGGGTGTGGGAGTGTGTAGGTGTGAGTGTGAGGGGGATGGTGTGAGTACGTGTGTGAATGTGTGTACACATGTATGATTGTTGATGTTTGTGAGTGTGTGTGACTGCATGTGTGTGTGTGAGTGTGTCTATGTAGGTGAGTGTTTGAGACTGTGTGTGTGAGTGCATGTGTGGGTGAGTGTGAGTGCGAGTGAGTCTTGGAGGGTGTGTATGTGTGTGGGGGCTGTTTGTGTATATATATGTGTGTTTGTGTGTGTTTGTATGTGTATGAGTGTGAGTGAGTTTTTGGGTGCAGTTGATAAATGAGTAAGTTAACCCAAGCATTGGTGGCCCATGCCTTGCTTCTTAGGCATTAGGAATGCTGACTTTAGCAGCATTGTTTGTGGAGACTAGCCTCGAAATCAAATCTCACCATGAAAAATAACCTGGATCTGTCCCACACCTTTCATTCCCGCAATGGGATGCTGAGATTTGCAGGCGAGCAGTTGTAGGCCACCACGTTCAAAAAAATTGCCAACGGAGGAAAAATGAAATTGGGCAAGGTGGTCAAAGACTGTTTTCCGAGCTAATGTAGAAAGCTGAAATTTCGGGGATTGTGGTGTCAGACTGCATATGTGTGAGTGTGTGTGTGTGTGTGCGTGCGTGGGTGTGAGTTTGAGTAAGTTTGTGAGTCTGTGAATGTAAGTGTGTGTGTTCAAGTGGGGGTGAGTGTGTGAGTGTGAGTGTGTGTATTTGTGTGTTTATTTGTGTGAGACTATTTTTGAGTGAGTGTGAACGTGTGAGTGCGTTTGTGTGTACATGTGTATTTGAGTGTGAGTTTGAGTGGGTGTGTGTTCTTTTACATTAATGTGATGACATCTGGGTATTCACGTGGGAGTGAGAATGTATGTGTGTTTATGTGTGAGGGTGTTTTTGGGTAGGTGTGTGGATTTGAAAGTAGGGGCATGTGTGTGTGTTATTTGTTTGTGTCTTCACATGTGTGTGTTAAACTTCGTGTATATCTATGTGTGTTTGAGTGTTCGTGTGTATGAGAGAATATGTGTTTGGGCATGTGTCTGTGTGCATGTGTCTCTGTGTGCATTTGTGAGTGTGTGTGAGTGAGTGTGTGCATGCGGGTGAGTGTTTCTGTAGGAGTGAAGGTATAAGTGTGCATATATGTGAGATTTCAGGAGTGTGTGATTGTGTGTCAGTCAGTGTGTCTGGGTGAACATGTTGTGAGTGTGTGTGGGGGTATGTTTGTGTGTCTGTGTGAGTGTATATATGGGTACGTGTTGTGAGTGTGTGTGGGAGTGTGTATGACAGTGTTTGGGAGAGTATGTGTCAGTGTATGTCAGGCTGAAGCTGTGAGTTGTGTGTAAGTTTGTGAGTGTAACTGTAGGTGAGTGTGTAATTGTCATTGAGTGATTCTGTCAGTGTGTGCCTGTGTATGAGTGTGTTTGCTTGTTTGTGGGTGTGTGCCTGTGTATTTGAATTTGGGCCTGATTGTGTATTTTTGTGTCCCTGTGGGAAATAGTTTGCATGTGTATGGGAATATGTGTGTAAGTATGTGTATTTGTGTGTTGTGTGTGAGTGTGTGAGAGTGTGTGAGAATGTGCATGTGTGTGTGAGTGAGTGTCATTGGGTTTAGGTCTGAGTGTGAGTGGATATTTGTTGCCGGTGTGTAAGTCTCAGGGTGTCTATGTGTGTGAGTGTGTTGACTTCTCGTTGGTGAGTATGACAGTGAGTGTATCTTTGTATGTTTGTGTTAGTTGGGTGTACTCAGGTGTGTTTGCTATGCCTGTGTGCATGTACATGTGTGTGTGTGAGGGTGAGTGTGTGAGTGTTTTATTGTGAAGGTGATTATGTGTGAATGAGAGCTGGCATCTCTGCATGTGTGTTTTTGTGTGCAAGTGTGTATGTTTGTGAGTGTGTATTTGTGTGTGTCTGATTTTCAGCCTACTTTTGAGTGTGAGAGTGAATATTGGAGTGCATTTGTGTGTGCATGTGCATTTGAAAGGGATTTTCTTCTTTGTGTGTGTGAAAGTAGGAGTGAATGTGATTGTGGGTGACTGTGTGTGTTGTAGTGTGCAGGTGTGTGAGTATGTGCAGGTGTGTGTGACTGAGTGTGTTTGGATGGGCGTGTGAATGCTCATTTGGGTGCAGGTGGGGAATTGGTGTCCAAGAGATTGTGTTAGTGTGTTCAGGTGTGTGATTGATGTAGAGGGGTTATGTGGACGAGTAGGAGACTGAGTGTGTCTTCGTATGTTAGTGTTCTTGCTTGTGTGTATTCACGTGTATGTGAGTACACGAGTGTGTTTGTATGTGTGAGGGTGTTTTTAGGAGTTTTTGAATGTCACTGCAGGTGTATGTCTGTGTGATGGCCTGTTCGTCTGTTCAGTTGTGTGGATGTGAGTGTTTGTATATATCTATTGGTGTTTTTGTGTTTATATGTGTGTATGAGGGTGTATGTATGTATGTGCAGGTGGGTGGCGTATGTGTCTGTGTACATGGGTACGTGTGTGAATTTTTGAATATGTGCAGGAGTGAGAGTGTGCATGAGGGTGTGTGTTTCTCTAGGTTTGAGTATGTGAGTGGTTATATATGTGAGGTTTATGGTTGTGAGTTTTTCTTAGTGAGTATATATGTGATTACATGATGTGAGCGTGTGCAAGTGTGTATGATAGGGTGTGGGAGTGTGTAGGTGTGAGTGTGAGGGGGATGGTGTGAGTACGTGTGTGAATGTGTGTACACATGTATGATTGTTGATGTTTGTGAGTGTGTGTGACTGCATGTGTGTGTGTGAGTGTGTCTATGTAGGTGAGTGTTTGAGACTGTGTGTGTGAGTGCATGTGTGGGTGAGTGTGAGTGCAAGTGAGTCTTGGAGGGTGTGTATGTGTGTGGGGGCTGTTTGTGTATATCTATGTGTGTTTGTGTGTGTTTGTATGTGTATGAGTGTGAGTGAGTTTTTGGGTGCAGTTGATAAATGAGTAAGTTAACCCAAGCATTGGTGGCCCATGCCTTGCTTCTTAGGCATTAGGAATGCTGACTTTAGCAGCATTGTTTGTGGAGACTAGCCTAGAAATCAAATCTCACCATGAAAAATAACCTGGATCTGTCCCACACCTTTCATTCCCGCAATGGGATGCTGAGATTTGCAGGCGAGCAGTTGTAGGCCACCACGTTCAAAAAAATTGCCAACGGAGGAAAAATGAAATTGGGCAAGGTGGTCAAAGACTGTTTTCGGAGCTAATGTAGAAAGCTGAAATTTCGGGGATTGTGGTGTCAGACTGCATATGTGTGTGTGTGTGTGTGTGCGTGCGTGGGTGTGAGTTTGAGTAAGTTTGTGAGTCTGTGTATGTAAGTGTGTGTGTTCAAGTGTGGGTGAGTGTGTGAGTGTGAGTGTGTGTATTTGTGTGTTTATTTGTGTGAGACTATTTTTGAGTGAGTGTGAACGTGTGAGTGCGTTTGTGTGTACATGTGTATTTGAGTGTGAGTTTGAGTGGGTGTGTGTTCTTTTACATTAATGTGATGACATCTGGGTATTCACGTGGGAGTGAGAATGTATGTGTGTTTATGTTTGAGGGTGTTTTTGGGTAGGTGTGTGGATGTGAATGTAGGGGCATGTGTGTGTGTTATTTGTTTGTGTCTTCACATGTGTGTGTTAAACTTCGTGTATATCTATGTGTGTTTGAGTGTTCGTGTGTATGAGAGAATATGTGTTTGGGCATGTGTCTCTGTGCATGTGTCTCTGTGCATTTGTGAGTGTGTGTGACTGAGTGTGTTTGGATTGGCGTGTGAATGCTCATTTGGGTGCAGGTGGGGAATTGGTGTCCAAGAGATTGTGTTAGTGTGTTCAGGTGTGTGATTGATGTAGAGGGGTTATGTGGACGAGTAGGAGACTGAGTGTGTCTTCGTATGTTAGTGTTCTTGCTTGTGTGTATTCACGTGTATGTGAGTACACGAGTGTGTTTGTATGTGTGAGGGTGTTTTTAGGAGTTTGTGAATGTGACTGCAGGTGTATGTGTGTGTGATGGCTTGTTCGTCTGTTCAGTTGTGTGGATGTGAGTGTTTGTATATATCTATTGGTGTTTTTGTGTTTATATGTGTGTATGAGGGTGTATGCATGTATGTGCAGGTGGGTGGCGTATGTGTCTGTGTACATGGGTACGTGTGTGAATTTTTGAATATGTGCAGGAGTGAGAGTGTGCATGAGGGTGTGTGTTTCTGTAGGTTTGAGTATGTGAGTGGTTATATATGTGAGGTTTATGGTTGTGAGTTTTTCTTAGTGAGTATATATGTGATTACATGATGTGAGCGTGTGCAAGTGTGTATGATAGGGTGTGGGAGTGTGTAGGTGTGAGTGTGAGGGGGATGGTGTGAGTACGTGTGTGAATGTGTGTACACATGTATGATTGTTGATGTTTGTGAGTGTGTGTGACTGCATGTGTGTGTGTGAGTGTGTCTATGTAGGTGAGTGTTTGAGACTGTGTGTGTGAGTGCATGTGTGGGTGAGTGTGAGTGCGAGTGAGTCTTGGAGGGTGTGTATGTGTGTGGGGGCTGTTTGTGTATATCTATGTGTGTTTGTATGTGTTTGTATGTGTATGAGTGTGAGTGAGTTTTTGGGTGCAGTTGATAAATGAGTAAGTTAACCCAAGCATTGGTGGCCCATGCCTTGCTTCTTAGGCATTAGGAATGCTGACTTTAGCAGCATTGTTTGTGGAGACTAGCCTCGAAATCAAATCTCACCATGAAAAATAACCTGGATCTGTCCCACACCTTTCATTCCCGCAATGGGATGCTGAGATTTGCAGGCAAGCAGTTGTAGGCCACCACGTTCAAAAAAATTGCCAACGGAGGAAAAATGAAATTGGGCAAGGTGGTCAAAGACTGTTTTCCGAGCTAATGTAGAAAGCTGAAATTTCGGGGATTGTGGTGTCAGACTGCATATGTGTGTGTGTGTGTGTGTGTGCGTGCGTGGGTGTGAGTTTGAGTAAGTTTGTGAGTCTGTGAATGTAAGTGTGTGTGTTCAAGTGTGGGTGAGTGTGTGAGTGTGAGTGTGTGTATTTGTGTGTTTATTTGTGTGAGACTATTTTTGAGTGAGTGTGAACGTGTGAGTGCGTTTGTGTGTACATGTGTATTTGAGTGTGAGTTTGAGTGGGTGTGTGTTCTTTTACATTAATGTGATGACATCTGGGTATTCACGTGGGAGTGAGAATGTATGTGTGTTTATGTGTGAGGGTGTTTTTGGGTAGGTGTGTGGATTTGAAAGTAGGGGCATGTGTGTGTGTTATTTGTTTGTGTCTTCACATGTGTGTGTTAAACTTCGTGTATATCTATGTGTGTTTGAGTGTTCGTGTGTATGAGAGAATATGTGTTTGGGCATGTGTCTGTGTGCATGTGTCTCTGTGTGCATTTGTGAGTGTGTGTGAGTGAGTGTGTGCATGCGGGTGAGTGTTTCTGTAGGAGTGAAGGTATAAGTGTGCATATATGTGAGATTTCAGGAGTGTGTGATTGTGTGTCAGTCAGTGTGTCTGGGTGAACATGTTGTGAGTGTGTGTGGGGGTATGTTTGTGTGTCTGTGTGAGTGTATATATGGGTACGTGTTGTGAGTGTGTGTGGGAGTGTGTATGACAGTGTTTGGGAGAGTATGTGTCAGTGTATGTCAGGCTGAAGCTGTGAGTTGTGTGTAAGTTTGTGAGTGTAACTGTAGGTGAGTGTGTAATTGTCATTGAGTGATTCTGTCAGTGTGTGCCTGTGTATGAGTGTGTTTGCTTGTTTGTGGGTGTGTGCCTGTGTATTTGAATTTGGGCCTGATTGTGTATTTTTGTGTCCCTGTGGGAAATAGTTTGCATGTGTATGGGAATATGTGTGTAAGTATGTGTATTTGTGTGTTGTGTGTGAGTGTGTGAGAGTGTGTGAGAATGTGCAGGTGTGTGTGAGTGAGTGTCATTGGGTTTAGGTCTGAGTGTGAGTGGATATTTGTTGCCGGTGTGTAAGTCTCAGGGTGTCTATGTGTGTGAGTGTGTTGACTTCTCGTTGGTGAGTATGACAGTGAGTGTATCTTTGTATGTTTGTGTTAGTTGGGTGTACTCAGGTGTGTTTGCTATGCCTGTGTGCATGTACATGTGTGTGTGTGAGGGTGAGTGTGTGAGTGTTTTATTGTGAAGGTGATTATGTGTGAATGAGAGCTGGCATCTCTGCATGTGTGTTTTTGTGTGCAAGTGTGTATGTTTGTGAGTGTGTATTTGTGTGTGTCTGATTTTCAGCCTACTTTTGAGTGTGAGAGTGAATATTGGAGTGCATTTGTGTGTGCATGTGCATTTGAAAGGGATTTTCTTCTTTGTGTGTGTGAAAGTAGGAGTGAATGTGATTGTGGGTGACTGTGTGTGTTGTAGTGTGCAGGTGTGTGAGTATGTGCAGGTGTGTGTGACTGAGAGTGTTTGGATTGGCGTGTGAATGCTCATTTGGGTGCAGGTGGGGAATTGGTGTCCAAGAGATTGTGTTAGTGTGTTCAGGTGTGTGATTGATGTAGAGGGGTTAGGTGGACGAGGAGGAGACTGAGTGTGTCTTCGTATGTTAGTGTTCTTGCTTGTGTGTATTCACGTGTATGTGAGTACACGAGTGTGTTTGTATGTGTGAGGGTGTTTTTAGGAGTTTTTGAATGTCACTGCAGGTGTATGTCTGTGTGATGGCCTGTTCGTCTGTTCAGTTGTGTGGATGTGAGTGTTTGTATATATCTATTGGTGTTTTTGTGTTTATATGTGTGTATGAGGGTGTATGTATGTATGTGCAGGTGGGTGGCGTATGTGTCTGTGTACATGGGTACGTGTGTGAATTTTTGAATATGTGCAGGAGTGAGAGTGTGCATGAGGGTGTGTGTTTCTCTAGGTTTGAGTATGTGAGTGGTTATATATGTGAGGTTTATGGTTGTGAGTTTTTCTTAGTGAGTATATATGTGATTACATGATGTGAGCGTGTGCAAGTGTGTATGATAGGGTGTGGGAGTGTGTAGGTGTGAGTGTGAGGGGGATGGTGTGAGTACGTGTGTGAATGTGTGTACACATGTATGATTGTTGATGTTTGTGAGTGTGTGTGACTGCATGTGTGTGTGTGAGTGTGTCTATGTAGGTGAGTGTTTGAGACTGTGTGTGTGAGTGCATGTGTGGGTGAGTGTGAGTGCAAGTGAGTCTTGGAGGGTGTGTATGTGTGTGGGGGCTGTTTGTGTATATCTATGTGTGTTTGTGTGTGTTTGTATGTGTATGAGTGTGAGTGAGTTTTTGGGTGCAGTTGATAAATGAGTAAGTTAACCCAAGCATTGGTGGCCCATGCCTTGCTTCTTAGGCATTAGGAATGCTGACTTTAGCAGCATTGTTTGTGGAGACTAGCCTAGAAATCAAATCTCACCATGAAAAATAACCTGGATCTGTCCCACACCTTTCATTCCCGCAATGGGATGCTGAGATTTGCAGGCGAGCAGTTGTAGGCCACCACGTTCAAAAAAATTGCCAACGGAGGAAAAATGAAATTGGGCAAGGTGGTCAAAGACTGTTTTCGGAGCTAATGTAGAAAGCTGAAATTTCGGGGATTGTGGTGTCAGACTGCATATGTGTGTGTGTGTGTGTGTGCGTGCGTGGGTGTGAGTTTGAGTAAGTTTGTGAGTCTGTGTATGTAAGTGTGTGTGTTCAAGTGTGGGTGAGTGTGTGAGTGTGAGTGTGTGTATTTGTGTGTTTATTTGTGTGAGACTATTTTTGAGTGAGTGTGAACGTGTGAGTGCGTTTGTGTGTACATGTGTATTTGAGTGTGAGTTTGAGTGGGTGTGTGTTCTTTTACATTAATGTGATGACATCTGGGTATTCACGTGGGAGTGAGAATGTATGTGTGTTTATGTTTGAGGGTGTTTTTGGGTAGGTGTGTGGATGTGAATGTAGGGGCATGTGTGTGTGTTATTTGTTTGTGTCTTCACATGTGTGTGTTAAACTTCGTGTATATCTATGTGTGTTTGAGTGTTCGTGTGTATGAGAGAATATGTGTTTGGGCATGTGTCTCTGTGCATGTGTCTCTGTGCATTTGTGAGTGTGTGTGACTGAGTGTGTTTGGATTGGCGTGTGAATGCTCATTTGGGTGCAGGTGGGGAATTGGTGTCCAAGAGATTGTGTTAGTGTGTTCAGGTGTGTGATTGATGTAGAGGGGTTATGTGGACGAGTAGGAGACTGAGTGTGTCTTCGTATGTTAGTGTTCTTGCTTGTGTGTATTCACGTGTATGTGAGTACACGAGTGTGTTTGTATGTGTGAGGGTGTTTTTAGGAGTTTGTGAATGTGACTGCAGGTGTATGTGTGTGTGATGGCTTGTTCGTCTGTTCAGTTGTGTGGATGTGAGTGTTTGTATATATCTATTGGTGTTTTTGTGTTTATATGTGTGTATGAGGGTGTATGCATGTATGTGCAGGTGGGTGGCGTATGTGTCTGTGTACATGGGTACGTGTGTGAATTTTTGAATATGTGCAGGAGTGAGAGTGTGCATGAGGGTGTGTGTTTCTGTAGGTTTGAGTATGTGAGTGGTTATATATGTGAGGTTTATGGTTGTGAGTTTTTCTTAGTGAGTATATATGTGATTACATGATGTGAGCGTGTGCAAGTGTGTATGATAGGGTGTGGGAGTGTGTAGGTGTGAGTGTGAGGGGGATGGTGTGAGTACGTGTGTGAATGTGTGTACACATGTATGATTGTTGATGTTTGTGAGTGTGTGTGACTGCATGTGTGTGTGTGAGTGTGTCTATGTAGGTGAGTGTTTGAGACTGTGTGTGTGAGTGCATGTGTGGGTGAGTGTGAGTGCGAGTGAGTCTTGGAGGGTGTGTATGTGTGTGGGGGCTGTTTGTGTATATCTATGTGTGTTTGTATGTGTTTGTATGTGTATGAGTGTGAGTGAGTTTTTGGGTGCAGTTGATAAATGAGTAAGTTAACCCAAGCATTGGTGGCCCATGCCTTGCTTCTTAGGCATTAGGAATGCTGACTTTAGCAGCATTGTTTGTGGAGACTAGCCTCGAAATCAAATCTCACCATGAAAAATAACCTGGATCTGTCCCACACCTTTCATTCCCGCAATGGGATGCTGAGATTTGCAGGCAAGCAGTTGTAGGCCACCACGTTCAAAAAAATTGCCAACGGAGGAAAAATGAAATTGGGCAAGGTGGTCAAAGACTGTTTTCCGAGCTAATGTAGAAAGCTGAAATTTCGGGGATTGTGGTGTCAGACTGCATATGTGTGTGTGTGTGTGTGTGTGCGTGCGTGGGTGTGAGTTTGAGTAAGTTTGTGAGTCTGTGAATGTAAGTGTGTGTGTTCAAGTGTGGGTGAGTGTGTGAGTGTGAGTGTGTGTATTTGTGTGTTTATTTGTGTGAGACTATTTTTGAGTGAGTGTGAACGTGTGAGTGCGTTTGTGTGTACATGTGTATTTGAGTGTGAGTTTGAGTGGGTGTGTGTTCTTTTACATTAATGTGATGACATCTGGGTATTCACGTGGGAGTGAGAATGTATGTGTGTTTATGTGTGAGGGTGTTTTTGGGTAGGTGTGTGGATTTGAAAGTAGGGGCATGTGTGTGTGTTATTTGTTTGTGTCTTCACATGTGTGTGTTAAACTTCGTGTATATCTATGTGTGTTTGAGTGTTCGTGTGTATGAGAGAATATGTGTTTGGGCATGTGTCTGTGTGCATGTGTCTCTGTGTGCATTTGTGAGTGTGTGTGAGTGAGTGTGTGCATGCGGGTGAGTGTTTCTGTAGGAGTGAAGGTATAAGTGTGCATATATGTGAGATTTCAGGAGTGTGTGATTGTGTGTCAGTCAGTGTGTCTGGGTGAACATGTTGTGAGTGTGTGTGGGGGTATGTTTGTGTGTCTGTGTGAGTGTATATATGGGTACGTGTTGTGAGTGTGTGTGGGAGTGTGTATGACAGTGTTTGGGAGAGTATGTGTCAGTGTATGTCAGGCTGAAGCTGTGAGTTGTGTGTAAGTTTGTGAGTGTAACTGTAGGTGAGTGTGTAATTGTCATTGAGTGATTCTGTCAGTGTGTGCCTGTGTATGAGTGTGTTTGCTTGTTTGTGGGTGTGTGCCTGTGTATTTGAATTTGGGCCTGATTGTGTATTTTTGTGTCCCTGTGGGAAATAGTTTGCATGTGTATGGGAATATGTGTGTAAGTATGTGTATTTGTGTGTTGTGTGTGAGTGTGTGAGAGTGTGTGAGAATGTGCAGGTGTGTGTGAGTGAGTGTCATTGGGTTTAGGTCTGAGTGTGAGTGGATATTTGTTGCCGGTGTGTAAGTCTCAGGGTGTCTATGTGTGTGAGTGTGTTGACTTCTCGTTGGTGAGTATGACAGTGAGTGTATCTTTGTATGTTTGTGTTAGTTGGGTGTACTCAGGTGTGTTTGCTATGCCTGTGTGCATGTACATGTGTGTGTGTGAGGGTGAGTGTGTGTTTTATTGTGAAGGTGATTATGTGTGAATGAGAGCTGGCATCTCTGCATGTGTGTTTTTGTGTGCAAGTGTGTATGTTTGTGAGTGTGTATTTGTGTGTGTCTGATTTTCAGCCTACTTTTGAGTGTGAGAGTGAATATTGGAGTGCATTTGTGTGTGCATGTGCATTTGAAAGGGATTTTCTTCTTTGTGTGTGTGAAAGTAGGAGTGAATGTGATTGTGGGTGACTGTGTGTGTTGTAGTGTGCAGGTGTGTGAGTATGTGCAGGTGTGTGTGACTGAGTGTGTTTGGATTGGCGTGTGAATGCTCATTTGGGTGCAGGTGGGGAATTGGTGTCCAAGAGATTGTGTTAGTGTGTTCAGGTGTGTGATTGATGTAGAGGGGTTATGTGGACGAGTAGGAGACTGAGTGTGTCTTCGTATGTTAGTGTTCTTGCTTGTGTGTATTCACGTGTATGTGAGTACACGAGTGTGTTTGTATGTGTGAGGGTGTTTTTAGGTGTTTGTGAATGTGACTGCAGGTGTATGTGTGTGTGATGGCTTGTTCGTCTGTTCAGTTGTGTGGATGTGAGTGTATATATCTATTGGTGTTTTTGTGTTTGTATGTGTGTATGAGGGTGTATGTATGTATGTGCAGGTGGGAGGCGTATGTGTCTGTGTACATGGGAAGGTGTGTGAATTTTTGAATATGTGCAGGAGTGAGAGTGTGGATGAGGGTGTGTGTTTCTGTAGGTTTGAGTATGTGAGTGGTTATATATGTGAGGTTTATGGGTGTGAGTTTTTGTTAGTGAGTGTATATGTGTTTACATGATGTGAGTGTGCGTAAGTGTGTATGATAGTGTGTGGGAGAGTTTAGGTGTGAGTGTATGTGAAGGGGATGGTGTAAGGGTGTGAATGTGTGTACACATGTATGATTGTTGATGTTTGTGAGTGTGTGTGACTGCATGTGTGTGTGTGAGTGTGTCTATGTAGGTGAGTGAGACTGTGTGTGTGAGTGCATGTGTGGGTGAGTGTGAGTGCGAGTGAGTCTTGGAGCGTGTGTATGTGTGTGGGCGCTGTTTGTGTATATCTATGTGTGTTTGTATGTTTATGAGTGTGAGTGAGTTTTTGGGTCCACTTGATAAATGACTAAGTTAACCCAAGCATTGGTGGCCCATGCCTTGCTTCTTAGGCATTAGGAATGCTGAGTTTAGCAGCATTGTTTGTGGAGACTAGCCTAGAAATCAAATCTCACCATGAAAAATAAGCTGGATCTGTCCTACACCTTTCATTCCAGCAATGGGATGCTGAGATTAGCAGGCGAGCAGTTGTAGGCCACCACGTTCAAAAAAATTGCCAATGGAGGGAAAATGAAACTGGAAAAGGTGTGTCAAAGACTGTTTTCCAAGCTAATGTAGAAAGCTGAAATGTGGGCGATTGTGGTGTCAGATTTTGTATGTGTGTGTGTGTGTGTGCGTGCGTATGCATACATTTGTGTGAGTTTCAGTAAGTGTGTGAGTCTGTGAATGTAAGTGTGTGTGTTCAAGTGTGGGTGAGTGTGTGAGTGTGTCTGAGTGTGTGTATTTGTGTGTTTATTTGTGTGAGTCTATTTTTGAGTGAGTGTGAAGGTGTGAGTGCGTCTGTGTGTACATGTGTATTGGAAGGTGAGTTTGAGTGGGTGTGTGTTCTTTTACGTTAATGTGTTGACATCTGGGTATTCACGTGGGAGTGAGAATGTATGTGTGTGTCTGTGTGAGGGTGTTTTTGGGTGGGTGTGTTAATGTGAAAGTAGGGGCATGTGTGTGTGTTTGCTTGTTTGTGTTCACGTTTGTGTTACTGTTTATGTATATCTATATGTGTTTGTATGGGTCAATGAGAGTGTGTGTATGTGTGTTTGTGCATGTGTCTGTGTACTTGTGTAAGAGTGTGAATTTGTGAATGTGTGTGAGTGAATGTGTGCATGCAGGTGTGTGTTTCTGTATGACTGATTGTATGAGTGTGCACCTAGGTGAGTGTTTATGTCTGTGAGTGTGATTGTGAGTCAGCCTGTGTGAGATTCTGTGTGTATGTGTTGTGAGAGTTTGTGTTTGGTGGTGTGTTTTTGAGTCAGTGTGTGAGTGTATATGTGGGTACTTGTGAGTGAGTGTGGGAGTGTGTATGACGGTGTGTGGGCGAGAATGTGTGAGAGTATACGAGGCTGAAGGTGTAAGTGAGTGTGTGAATGTGTGTACATGTGTTTGTTGGTAGGTGTTTGACTGATTTTGTGTGTGTGTTTCTGTGAGTGAGAGTGTGAAAGTTGTAGGTGTGTACATGTGTGTGAGTGTGAAAATGTGTGTGAGTGTGTGAAAGTGTGTGTTTCTGTAAGTGAGGGTTTAATTGTAATTGGATGATTCTGTGAGTGTGTGTAAATGAGTGTGTGTGCTTGTTTGTGGTTGTTAGCCTGTGTATTTGAATTTGTGTATGATTGTGTATTTTTGTGTCTCTGTGTGAGACAGTTTGCATGTGTATGGGCATATGTGTGTAAGTATGTTTATCTGTGTGTTGTGTATGAGTGTGTGTGAGAATGTGCAGGTGTGTGTGGTGAGTGAAAGTGTGTTTTGGTCAGAGTGTGAGTGGGTGTTCGGTGCAGGTGTGTGAGTGTGTGTCTGTCTGTGAGTGTGCTGAGATTATTTTTGTGAGTATAACAGTGAGTCTTTGTCTTCGTTTGTTTGTGTTAGTTGAGTGTATTCAGGTGTGTTTTGTATGCCTGTGTGGATGTACATGTGTGTGTGTGTGTGAGGGTGAGAGTGTGAGTGTTTTTTTTTGTGTGTGATCATGTGTGAGTGAGAGCTGGCATCTGTGTATGTGTGTTTTAGTTCGTGGTTCTATAGGTTTGTGAGTGTGACTTTGTGTGTGTGTTTGTGTGTGAGTCTATTTTTGAGTGTGAGTGTGAATATGGGAGTGCATTTGTGTGTCCATGTGTATTTGAAAGGGATTTTCTTCTTAGTGTGTGTGAGAGTAGGAGTGAATGTGATTGTGGGTGACTGTGTGTGTTGTTGAGTGCAGGTGTGTGAGTATGTGCAGGTGTGTGTAATTGAGTGTGTTTGGATTGGCGTGTGAATGCGCATTTGGGTGCAGGTGTGGGAATTTGTGTCCAAGAGATTGTGTTAGTGTGTTCAGGTGTGTGATTGATGTAGAGGGGTTATGTGGACGAGTAGGAGACTGAGTGTGTCTTGGTATGTTAGTGTTCTTGCTTGTGTGTATTCACGTGTATGTGAGTACACGAGTGTGTTTGTATGTGTGAGGGTGTTTTTAGGAGTTTGTGAATGTGACTGCAGGTGTATGTCTGTGTGATGGCCTGTTCGTCTGTTCAGTTGTGTGGATGTGAGTGTTTGTATATATCTATTGGTGTTTTTGTGTTTATATGTGTGTATGAGGGTGTATGCATGTATGTGCAGGTGGGTGGCGTATGTGTCTGTGTACATGGGTACGTGTGTGAATTTTTGAATATGTGCAGGAGTGAGAGTGTGCATGAGGGTGTGTGTTTCTGTAGGTTTGAGTATGTGAGTGGTTATATATGTGAGGTTTATGGTTGTGAGTTTTTCTTAGTGAGTATATATGTGATTACATGATGTGAGCGTGTGCAAGTGTGTATGATAGGGTTGGGAGTGTGTAGGTGTGAGTGTGAGGGGGATGGTGTGAGTACGTGTGTGAATGTGTGTACACATGTATGATTGTTGATGTTTGTGAGTGTGTGTGACTGCATGTGTGTGTGTGAGTGTGTCTATGTAGGTGAGTGTTTGAGACTGTGTGTGTGAGTGCATGTGTGGGTGAGTGTGAGTGCGAGTGAGTCTTGGAGGGTGTGTATGTGTGTGGGGGCTGTTTGTGTATATCTATGTGTGTTTGTGTGTGTTTGTATGTGTATGAGTGTGAGTGAGTTTTTGGGTGCAGTTGATAAATGAGTAAGTTAACCCAAGCATTGGTGGCCCATGCCTTGCTTCTTAGGCATTAGGAATGCTGACTTTAGCAGCATTGTTTGTGGAGACTAGCCTAGAAATCAAATCTCACCATGAAAAATAACCTGGATCTGTCCCACACCTTTCATTCCCGCAATGGGATGCTGAGATTTGCAGGCGAGCAGTTGTAGGCCACCACGTTCAAAAAAATTGCCAACGGAGGAAAAATGAAATTGGGCAAGGTGGTCAAAGACTGTTTTCCGAGCTAATGTAGAAAGCTGAAATTTCGGGGATTGTGGTGTCAGACTGCGTATGTGTGTGTGTGTGTGTGTGTGCGTGCGTGGGTGTGAGTTTGAGTAAGTTTGTGAGTCTGTGAATGTAAGTGTGTGTGTTCAAGTGTGGGTGAGTGTGTGAGTGTGAGTGTGTGTATTTGTGTGTTTATTTGTGTGAGACTATGTTTGAGTGAGTGTGAACGTGTGAGTGCGTTTGTGTGTACATGTGTGTTTGAGTGTGAGTTTGAGTGGGTGTGTGTTCTTTTACATTAATGTGATGACATCTGGGTATTCACGTGGGAGTGAGAATGTATGTGTGTTTATGTGTGAGGGTGTTTTTGGGTAGGTGTGTGGATTTGAAAGTAGGGGCATGTGTGTGTGTTATTTGTTTGTGTCTTCACATGTGTGTGTTAAACTTCGTGTATATCTATGTGTGTTTGAGTGTTCGTGTGTATGAGAGAATATGTGTTTGGGCATGTGTCTGTGTGCATGTGTCTCTGTGCATTTGTGAGTGTGTGTGAGTGAGTGTGTGCATGCGGGTGAGTGTTTCTGTAGGAGTGAAGGTATAAGTGTGCATATATGTGAGATTTCAGGAGTGTGTGATTGTGTGTCAGTCAGTGTGTCTGGGTGAACATGTTGTGAGTGTGTGTGGGGGTATGTTTGTGTGTCTGTGTGAGTGTATATATGGGTACGTGTTGTGAGTGTGTGTGGGAGTGTGTATGACAGTGTTTGGGAGAGTATGTGTCAGTGTATGTCAGGCTGAAGCTGTGAGTTGTGTGTAAGTTTGTGAGTGTAACTGTAGGTGAGTGTGTAATTGTCATTGAGTGATTCTGTCAGTGTGTGCCTGTGTATGAGTGTGTTTGCTTGTTTGTGGGTGTGTGCCTGTGTATTTGAATTTGGGCCTGATTGTGTATTTTTGTGTCCCTGTGGGAAATAGTTTGCATGTGTATGGGAATATGTGTGTAAGTATGTGTATTTGTGTGTTGTGTGTGAGTGTGTGAGAGTGTGTGAGAATGTGCATGTGTGTGTGAGTGAGTGTCATTGGGTTTAGGTCTGAGTGTGAGTGGATATTTGTTGCCGGTGTGTAAGTCTCAGGGTGTCTATGTGTGTGAGTGTGTTGACTTCTCGTTGGTGAGTATGACAGTGAGTGTATCTTTGTATGTTTGTGTTAGTTGGGTGTACTCAGGTGTGTTTGCTATGCCTGTGTGCATGTACATGTGTGTGTGTGAGGGTGAGTGTGTGAGTGTTTTATTGTGAAGGTGATTATGTGTGAATGAGAGCTGGCATCTCTGCATGTGTGTTTTTGTGTGCAAGTGTGTATGTTTGTGAGTGTGTATTTGTGTGTGTCTGATTTTCAGCCTACTTTTGAGTGTGAGAGTGAATATTGGAGTGCATTTGTGTGTGCATGTGCATTTGAAAGGGATTTTCTTCTTTGTGTGTGTGAAAGTAGGAGTGAATGTGATTGTGGGTGACTGTGTGTGTTGTAGTGTGCAGGTGTGTGAGTATGTGCAGGTGTGTGTGACTGAGTGTGTTTGGATGGGCGTGTGAATGCTCATTTGGGTGCAGGTGGGGAATTGGTGTCCAAGAGATTGTGTTAGTGTGTTCAGGTGTGTGATTGATGTAGAGGGGTTATGTGGACGAGTAGGAGACTGAGTGTGTCTTCGTATGTTAGTGTTCTTGCTTGTGTGTATTCACGTGTATGTGAGTACACGAGTGTGTTTGTATGTGTGAGGGTGTTTTTAGGTGTTTGTGAATGTGACTGCAGGTGTATGTGTGTGTGATGGCTTGTTCGTCTGTTCAGTTGTGTGGATGTGAGTGTATATATCTATTGGTGTTTTTGTGTTTGTATGTGTGTATGAGGGTGTATGTATGTATGTGCAGGTGGGAGGCGTATGTGTCTGTGTACATGGGAAGGTGTGTGAATTTTTGAATATGTGCAGGAGTGAGAGTGTGGATGAGGGTGTGTGTTTCTGTAGGTTTGAGTATGTGAGTGGTTATATATGTGAGGTTTATGGGTGTGAGTTTTTGTTAGTGAGTGTATATGTGTTTACATGATGTGAGTGTGCGTAAGTGTGTATGATAGTGTGTGGGAGAGTTTAGGTGTGAGTGTATGTGAAGGGGATGGTGTAAGGGTGTGAATGTGTGTACACATGTATGATTGTTGATGTTTGTGAGTGTGTGTGACTGCATGTGTGTGTGTGAGTGTGTCTATGTAGGTGAGTGAGACTGTGTGTGTGAGTGCATGTGTGGGTGAGTGTGAGTGCGAGTGAGTCTTGGAGCGTGTGTATGTGTGTGGGCGCTGTTTGTGTATATCTATGTGTGTTTGTATGTTTATGAGTGTGAGTGAGTTTTTGGGTCCACTTGATAAATGACTAAGTTAACCCAAGCATTGGTGGCCCATGCCTTGCTTCTTAGGCATTAGGAATGCTGAGTTTAGCAGCATTGTTTGTGGAGACTAGCCTAGAAATCAAATCTCACCATGAAAAATAAGCTGGATCTGTCCTACACCTTTCATTCCAGCAATGGGATGCTGAGATTAGCAGGCGAGCAGTTGTAGGCCACCACGTTCAAAAAAATTGCCAATGGAGGGAAAATGAAACTGGAAAAGGTGTGTCAAAGACTGTTTTCCAAGCTAATGTAGAAAGCTGAAATGTGGGCGATTGTGGTGTCAGATTTTGTATGTGTGTGTGTGTGTGTGTGTGCGTATGCATACATTTGTGTGAGTTTCAGTAAGTGTGTGAGTCTGTGAATGTAAGTGTGTGTGTTCAAGTGTGGGTGAGTGTGTGAGTGTGTCTGAGTGTGTGTATTTGTGTGTTTATTTGTGTGAGTCTATTTTTGAGTGAGTGTGAAGGTGTGAGTGCGTCTGTGTGTACATGTGTATTGGAAGGTGAGTTTGAGTGGGTGTGTGTTCTTTTACGTTAATGTGTTGACATCTGGGTATTCACGTGGGAGTGAGAATGTATGTGTGTGTCTGTGTGAGGGTGTTTTTGGGTGGGTGTGTGAATGTGAAAGTAGGGGCATGTGTGTGTGTTTGCTTGTTTGTGTTCACGTTTGTGTTACTGTTTATGTATATCTATATGTGTTTGTATGGGTCAATGAGAGTGTGTGTATGTGTGTTTGTGCATGTGTCTGTGTACTTGTGTAAGAGTGTGAATTTGTGAATGTGTGTGAGTGAATGTGTGCATGCAGGTGTGTGTTTCTGTATGACTGATTGTATGAGTGTGCACCTAGGTGAGTGTTTATGTCTGTGAGTGTGATTGTGAGTCAGCCTGTGTGAGTTTCTGTGTGTATGTGTTGTGAGAGTTTGTGTTTGGTGGTGTGTTTTTGAGTCAGTGTGTGAGTGTATATGTGGGTACTTGTGAGTGAGTGTGGGAGTGTGTATGACGGTGTGTGGGCGAGAATGTGTGAGAGTATACGAGGCTGAAGGTGTGAGTGAGTGTGTGAATGTGTGTACATGTGTTTGTTGGTAGGTGTTTGACTGATTTTGTGTGTGTGTTTCTGTGAGTGAGAGTGTGAAAGTTGTAGGTGTGTACATGTGTGTGAGTGTGAAAATGTGTGTGAGTGTGTGAAAGTGTGTGTTTCTGTAAGTGAGGGTTTAATTGTAATTGGATGATTCTGTGAGTGTGTGTAAATGAGTGTGTGTGCTTGTTTGTGGTTGTGAGCCTGTGTATTTGAATTTGTGTATGATTGTGTATTTTTGTGTCTCTGTGTGAGACAGTTTGCATGTGTATGGGCATATGTGTGTAAGTATGTTTATCTGTGTGTTGTGTATGAGTGTGTGTGAGAATGTGCAGGTGTGTGTGGTGAGTGAAAGTGTGTTTGGGTCAGAGTGTGAGTGGGTGTTCGGTGCAGGTGTGTGAGTGTGTGTCTGTCTGTGAGTGTGCTGAGATTATTTTTGTGAGTATAACAGTGAGTCTTTGTCTTCGTTTGTTTGTGTTAGTTGAGTGTATTCAGGTGTGTTTTGTATGCCTGTGTGGATGTACATGTGTGTGTGTGTGAGGGTGAGAGTGTGAGTGTTTTTTTTTGTGTGTGATCATGTGTGAGTGAGAGCTGGCATCTGTGTATGTGTGTTTTAGTTCGTGGTTCTGTAGGTTTGTGAGTGTGACTTTGTGTGTGTGTTTGTGTGTGAGTCTATTTTTGAGTGTGAGTGTGAATATGGGAGTGCATTTGTGTGTCCATGTGTATTTGAAAGGGATTTTCTTCTTAGTGTGTGTGAGAGTAGGAGTGAATGTGATTGTGGGTGACTGTGTGTGTTGTTGAGTGCAGGTGTGTGAGTATGTGCAGGTGTGTGTAATTGAGTGTGTTTGGATTGGCGTGTGAATGCGCATTTGGGTGCAGGTGTGGGAATTTGTGTCCAAGAGATTGTGTTAGTGTGTTCAGGTGTGTGATTGATGTAGAGGGGTTATGTGGACGAGTAGGAGACTGAGTGTGTCTTGGTATGTTAGTGTTCTTGCTTGTGTGTATTCACGTGTATGTGAGTACACGAGTGTGTTTGTATGTGTGAGGGTGTTTTTAGGAGTTTGTGAATGTGACTGCAGGTGTATGTCTGTGTGATGGCCTGTTCGTCTGTTCAGTTGTGTGGATGTGAGTGTTTGTATATATCTATTGGTGTTTTTGTGTTTATATGTGTGTATGAGGGTGTATGTATGTGCAGGTGGGTGGCGTATGTGTCTGTGTACATGGGAACGTGTGTGAAATTTTGAATATGTGCAGGAGTGAGAGTGTGCATGAGGGTGTTTGTTTCTGTAGGTTTGAGTATGTGAGTGGTTATATATGTGAGGTTTATGGTTGTGAGTTTTTCTTAGTGAGTATATATGTGATTACATGATGTGAGCGTGTGCAAGTGTGTATGATAGGGTGTGGGAGTGTGTAGGTGTGAGTGTGAGGGGGATGGTGTGAGTACGTGTGTGAATGTGTGTACACATGTATGATTGTTGATGTTTGTGAGTGTGTGTGACTGCATGTGTGTGTGTGAGTGTGTCTATGTAGGTGAGTGTTTGAGACTGTGTGTGTGAGTGCATGTGTGGGTGAGTGTGAGTGCGAGTGAGTCTTGGAGGGTGTGTATGTGTGTGGGGGCTGTTTGTGTATATATATGTGTGTTTGTGTGTGTTTGTATGTGTATGAGTGTGAGTGAGTTTTTGGGTGCAGTTGATAAATGAGTAAGTTAACCCAAGCATTGGTGGCCCATGCCTTGCTTCTTAGGCATTAGGAATGCTGACTTTAGCAGCATTGTTTGTGGAGACTAGCCTCGAAATCAAATCTCACCATGAAAAATAACCTGGATCTGTCCCACACCTTTCATTCCCGCAATGGGATGCTGAGATTTGCAGGCGAGCAGTTGTAGGCCACCACGTTCAAAAAAATTGCCAACGGAGGAAAAATGAAATTGGGCAAGGTGGTCAAAGACTGTTTTCCGAGCTAATGTAGAAAGCTGAAATTTCGGGGATTGTGGTGTCAGACTGCGTATGTGTGTGTGTGTGTGTGTGTGCGTGCGTGGGTGTGAGTTTGAGTAAGTTTGTGAGTCTGTGAATGTAAGTGTGTGTGTTCAAGTGTGGGTGAGTGTGTGAGTGTGAGTGTGTGTATTTGTGTGTTTATTTGTGTGAGACTATGTTTGAGTGAGTGTGAACGTGTGAGTGCGTTTGTGTGTACATGTGTGTTTGAGTGTGAGTTTGAGTGGGTGTGTGTTCTTTTACATTAATGTGATGACATCTGGGTATTCACGTGGGAGTGAGAATGTATGTGTGTTTATGTGTGAGGGTGTTTTTGGGTGTTTGTGAATGTGACTGCAGGTGTATGTGTGTGTGATGGCTTGTTCGTCTGTTCAGTTGTGTGGATGTGAGTGTATATATCTATTGGTGTTTTTGTGTTTGTATGTGTGTATGAGGGTGTATGTATGTATGTGCAGGTGGGAGGCGTATGTGTCTGTGTACATGGGAAGGTGTGTGAATTTTTGAATATGTGCAGGAGTGAGAGTGTGGATGAGGGTGTGTGTTTCTGTAGGTTTGAGTATGTGAGTGGTTATATATGTGAGGTTTATGGGTGTGAGTTTTTGTTAGTGAGTGTATATGTGTTTACATGATGTGAGTGTGCGTAAGTGTGTATGATAGTGTGTGGGAGAGTTTAGGTGTGAGTGTATGTGAAGGGGATGGTGTAAGGGTGTGAATGTGTGTACACATGTATGATTGTTGATGTTTGTGAGTGTGTGTGACTGCATGTGTGTGTGTGAGTGTGTCTATGTAGGTGAGTGAGACTGTGTGTGTGAGTGCATGTGTGGGTGAGTGTGAGTGCGAGTGAGTCTTGGAGCGTGTGTATGTGTGTGGGCGCTGTTTGTGTATATCTATGTGTGTTTGTATGTTTATGAGTGTGAGTGAGTTTTTGGGTCCACTTGATAAATGACTAAGTTAACCCAAGCATTGGTGGCCCATGCCTTGCTTCTTAGGCATTAGGAATGCTGAGTTTAGCAGCATTGTTTGTGGAGACTAGCCTAGAAATCAAATCTCACCATGAAAAATAAGCTGGATCTGTCCTACACCTTTCATTCCAGCAATGGGATGCTGAGATTAGCAGGCGAGCAGTTGTAGGCCACCACGTTCAAAAAAATTGCCAATGGAGGGAAAATGAAACTGGAAAAGGTGTGTCAAAGACTGTTTTCCAAGCTAATGTAGAAAGCTGAAATGTGGGCGATTGTGGTGTCAGATTTTGTATGTGTGTGTGTGTGTGTGTGTGCGTATGCATACATTTGTGTGAGTTTCAGTAAGTGTGTGAGTCTGTGAATGTAAGTGTGTGTGTTCAAGTGTGGGTGAGTGTGTGAGTGTGTCTGAGTGTGTGTATTTGTGTGTTTATTTGTGTGAGTCTATTTTTGAGTGAGTGTGAAGGTGTGAGTGCGTCTGTGTGTACATGTGTATTGGAAGGTGAGTTTGAGTGGGTGTGTGTTCTTTTACGTTAATGTGTTGACATCTGGGTATTCACGTGGGAGTGAGAATGTATGTGTGTGTCTGTGTGAGGGTGTTTTTGGGTGGGTGTGTGAATGTGAAAGTAGGGGCATGTGTGTGTGTTTGCTTGTTTGTGTTCACGTTTGTGTTACTGTTTATGTATATCTATATGTGTTTGTATGGGTCAATGAGAGTGTGTGTATGTGTGTTTGTGCATGTGTCTGTGTACTTGTGTAAGAGTGTGAATTTGTGAATGTGTGTGAGTGAATGTGTGCATGCAGGTGTGTGTTTCTGTATGACTGATTGTATGAGTGTGCACCTAGGTGAGTGTTTATGTCTGTGAGTGTGATTGTGAGTCAGCCTGTGTGAGTTTCTGTGTGTATGTGTTGTGAGAGTTTGTGTTTGGTGGTGTGTTTTTGAGTCAGTGTGTGAGTGTATATGTGGGTACTTGTGAGTGAGTGTGGGAGTGTGTATGACGGTGTGTGGGCGAGAATGTGTGAGAGTATACGAGGCTGAAGGTGTGAGTGAGTGTGTGAATGTGTGTACATGTGTTTGTTGGTAGGTGTTTGACTGATTTTGTGTGTGTGTTTCTGTGAGTGAGAGTGTGAAAGTTGTAGGTGTGTACATGTGTGTGAGTGTGAAAATGTGTGTGAGTGTGTGAAAGTGTGTGTTTCTGTAAGTGAGGGTTTAATTGTAATTGGATGATTCTGTGAGTGTGTGTAAATGAGTGTGTGTGCTTGTTTGTGGTTGTGAGCCTGTGTATTTGAATTTGTGTATGATTGTGTATTTTTGTGTCTCTGTGTGAGACAGTTTGCATGTGTATGGGCATATGTGTGTAAGTATGTTTATCTGTGTGTTGTGTATGAGTGTGTGTGAGAATGTGCAGGTGTGTGTGGTGAGTGAAAGTGTGTTTGGGTCAGAGTGTGAGTGGGTGTTCGGTGCAGGTGTGTGAGTGTGTGTCTGTCTGTGAGTGTGCTGAGATTATTTTTGTGAGTATAACAGTGAGTCTTTGTCTTCGTTTGTTTGTGTTAGTTGAGTGTATTCAGGTGTGTTTTGTATGCCTGTGTGGATGTACATGTGTGTGTGTGTGAGGGTGAGAGTGTGAGTGTTTTTTTTTGTGTGTGATCATGTGTGAGTGAGAGCTGGCATCTGTGTATGTGTGTTTTAGTTCGTGGTTCTGTAGGTTTGTGAGTGTGACTTTGTGTGTGTGTTTGTGTGTGAGTCTATTTTTGAGTGTGAGTGTGAATATGGGAGTGCATTTGTGTGTCCATGTGTATTTGAAAGGGATTTTCTTCTTAGTGTGTGTGAGAGTAGGAGTGAATGTGATTGTGGGTGACTGTGTGTGTTGTTGAGTGCAGGTGTGTGAGTATGTGCAGGTGTGTGTAATTGAGTGTGTTTGGATTGGCGTGTGAATGCGCATTTGGGTGCAGGTGTGGGAATTTGTGTCCAAGAGATTGTGTTAGTGTGTTCAGGTGTGTGATTGATGTAGAGGGGTTATGTGGACGAGTAGGAGACTGAGTGTGTCTTGGTATGTTAGTGTTCTTGCTTGTGTGTATTCACGTGTATGTGAGTACACGAGTGTGTTTGTATGTGTGAGGGTGTTTTTAGGAGTTTGTGAATGTGACTGCAGGTGTATGTCTGTGTGATGGCCTGTTCGTCTGTTCAGTTGTGTGGATGTGAGTGTTTGTATATATCTATTGGTGTTTTTGTGTTTATATGTGTGTATGAGGGTGTATGTATGTGCAGGTGGGTGGCGTATGTGTCTGTGTACATGGGAACGTGTGTGAAATTTTGAATATGTGCAGGAGTGAGAGTGTGCATGAGGGTGTTTGTTTCTGTAGGTTTGAGTATGTGAGTGGTTATATATGTGAGGTTTATGGTTGTGAGTTTTTCTTAGTGAGTATATATGTGATTACATGATGTGAGCGTGTGCAAGTGTGTATGATAGGGTGTGGGAGTGTGTAGGTGTGAGTGTGAGGGGGATGGTGTGAGTACGTGTGTGAATGTGTGTACACATGTATGATTGTTGATGTTTGTGAGTGTGTGTGACTGCATGTGTGTGTGTGAGTGTGTCTATGTAGGTGAGTGTTTGAGACTGTGTGTGTGAGTGCATGTGTGGGTGAGTGTGAGTGCGAGTGAGTCTTGGAGGGTGTGTATGTGTGTGGGGGCTGTTTGTGTATATATATGTGTGTTTGTGTGTGTTTGTATGTGTATGAGTGTGAGTGAGTTTTTGGGTGCAGTTGATAAATGAGTAAGTTAACCCAAGCATTGGTGGCCCATGCCTTGCTTCTTAGGCATTAGGAATGCTGACTTTAGCAGCATTGTTTGTGGAGACTAGCCTCGAAATCAAATCTCACCATGAAAAATAACCTGGATCTGTCCCACACCTTTCATTCCCGCAATGGGATGCTGAGATTTGCAGGCGAGCAGTTGTAGGCCACCACGTTCAAAAAAATTGCCAACGGAGGAAAAATGAAATTGGGCAAGGTGGTCAAAGACTGTTTTCCGAGCTAATGTAGAAAGCTGAAATTTCGGGGATTGTGGTGTCAGACTGCATATGTGTGAGTGTGTGTGTGTGTGTGCGTGCGTGGGTGTGAGTTTGAGTAAGTTTGTGAGTCTGTGAATGTAAGTGTGTGTGTTCAAGTGGGGGTGAGTGTGTGAGTGTGAGTGTGTGTATTTGTGTGTTTATTTGTGTGAGACTATTTTTGAGTGAGTGTGAACGTGTGAGTGCGTTTGTGTGTACATGTGTATTTGAGTGTGAGTTTGAGTGGGTGTGTGTTCTTTTACATTAATGTGATGACATCTGGGTATTCACGTGGGAGTGAGAATGTATGTGTGTTTATGTGTGAGGGTGTTTTTGGGTAGGTGTGTGGATTTGAAAGTAGGGGCATGTGTGTGTGTTATTTGTTTGTGTCTTCACATGTGTGTGTTAAACTTCGTGTATATCTATGTGTGTTTGAGTGTTCGTGTGTATGAGAGAATATGTGTTTGGGCATGTGTCTGTGTGCATGTGTCTCTGTGTGCATTTGTGAGTGTGTGTGAGTGAGTGTGTGCATGCGGGTGAGTGTTTCTGTAGGAGTGAAGGTATAAGTGTGCATATATGTGAGATTTCAGGAGTGTGTGATTGTGTGTCAGTCAGTGTGTCTGGGTGAACATGTTGTGAGTGTGTGTGGGGGTATGTTTGTGTGTCTGTGTGAGTGTATATATGGGTACGTGTTGTGAGTGTGTGTGGGAGTGTGTATGACAGTGTTTGGGAGAGTATGTGTCAGTGTATGTCAGGCTGAAGCTGTGAGTTGTGTGTAAGTTTGTGAGTGTAACTGTAGGTGAGTGTGTAATTGTCATTGAGTGATTCTGTCAGTGTGTGCCTGTGTATGAGTGTGTTTGCTTGTTTGTGGGTGTGTGCCTGTGTATTTGAATTTGGGCCTGATTGTGTATTTTTGTGTCCCTGTGGGAAATAGTTTGCATGTGTATGGGAATATGTGTGTAAGTATGTGTATTTGTGTGTTGTGTGTGAGTGTGTGAGAGTGTGTGAGAATGTGCAGGTGTGTGTGAGTGAGTGTCATTGGGTTTAGGTCTGAGTGTGAGTGGATATTTGTTGCCGGTGTGTAAGTCTCAGGGTGTCTATGTGTGTGAGTGTGTTGACTTCTCGTTGGTGAGTATGACAGTGAGTGTATCTTTGTATGTTTGTGTTAGTTGGGTGTACTCAGGTGTGTTTGCTATGCCTGTGTGCATGTACATGTGTGTGTGTGAGGGTGAGTGTGTGAGTGTTTTATTGTGAAGGTGATTATGTGTGAATGAGAGCTGGCATCTCTGCATGTGTGTTTTTGTGTGCAAGTGTGTATGTTTGTGAGTGTGTATTTGTGTGTGTCTGATTTTCAGCCTACTTTTGAGTGTGAGAGTGAATATTGGAGTGCATTTGTGTGTGCATGTGCATTTGAAAGGGATTTTCTTCTTTGTGTGTGTGAAAGTAGGAGTGAATGTGATTGTGGGTGACTGTGTGTGTTGTAGTGTGCAGGTGTGTGAGTATGTGCAGGTGTGTGTGACTGAGAGTGTTTGGATTGGCGTGTGAATGCTCATTTGGGTGCAGGTGGGGAATTGGTGTCCAAGAGATTGTGTTAGTGTGTTCAGGTGTGTGATTGATGTAGAGGGGTTATGTGGACGAGGAGGAGACTGAGTGTGTCTTCGTATGTTAGTGTTCTTGCTTGTGTGTATTCACGTGTATGTGAGTACACGAGTGTGTTTGTATGTGTGAGGGTGTTTTTAGGAGTTTTTGAATGTCACTGCAGGTGTATGTCTGTGTGATGGCCTGTTCGTCTGTTCAGTTGTGTGGATGTGAGTGTTTGTATATATCTATTGGTGTTTTTGTGTTTATATGTGTGTATGAGGGTGTATGTATGTATGTGCAGGTGGGTGGCGTATGTGTCTGTGTACATGGGTACGTGTGTGAATTTTTGAATATGTGCAGGAGTGAGAGTGTGCATGAGGGTGTGTGTTTCTCTAGGTTTGAGTATGTGAGTGGTTATATATGTGAGGTTTATGGTTGTGAGTTTTTCTTAGTGAGTATATATGTGATTACATGATGTGAGCGTGTGCAAGTGTGTATGATAGGGTGTGGGAGTGTGTAGGTGTGAGTGTGAGGGGGATGGTGTGAGTACGTGTGTGAATGTGTGTACACATGTATGATTGTTGATGTTTGTGAGTGTGTGTGACTGCATGTGTGTGTGTGAGTGTGTCTATGTAGGTGAGTGTTTGAGACTGTGTGTGTGAGTGCATGTGTGGGTGAGTGTGAGTGCAAGTGAGTCTTGGAGGGTGTGTATGTGTGTGGGGGCTGTTTGTGTATATCTATGTGTGTTTGTGTGTGTTTGTATGTGTATGAGTGTGAGTGAGTTTTTGGGTGCAGTTGATAAATGAGTAAGTTAACCCAAGCATTGGTGGCCCATGCCTTGCTTCTTAGGCATTAGGAATGCTGACTTTAGCAGCATTGTTTGTGGAGACTAGCCTAGAAATCAAATCTCACCATGAAAAATAACCTGGATCTGTCCCACACCTTTCATTCCCGCAATGGGATGCTGAGATTTGCAGGCGAGCAGTTGTAGGCCACCACGTTCAAAAAAATTGCCAACGGAGGAAAAATGAAATTGGGCAAGGTGGTCAAAGACTGTTTTCGGAGCTAATGTAGAAAGCTGAAATTTCGGGGATTGTGGTGTCAGACTGCATATGTGTGTGTGTGTGTGTGTGCGTGCGTGGGTGTGAGTTTGAGTAAGTTTGTGAGTCTGTGTATGTAAGTGTGTGTGTTCAAGTGTGGGTGAGTGTGTGAGTGTGAGTGTGTGTATTTGTGTGTTTATTTGTGTGAGACTATTTTTGAGTGAGTGTGAACGTGTGAGTGCGTTTGTGTGTACATGTGTATTTGAGTGTGAGTTTGAGTGGGTGTGTGTTCTTTTACATTAATGTGATGACATCTGGGTATTCACGTGGGAGTGAGAATGTATGTGTGTTTATGTTTGAGGGTGTTTTTGGGTAGGTGTGTGGATGTGAATGTAGGGGCATGTGTGTGTGTTATTTGTTTGTGTCTTCACATGTGTGTGTTAAACTTCGTGTATATCTATGTGTGTTTGAGTGTTCGTGTGTATGAGAGAATATGTGTTTGGGCATGTGTCTCTGTGCATGTGTCTCTGTGCATTTGTGAGTGTGTGTGACTGAGTGTGTTTGGATTGGCGTGTGAATGCTCATTTGGGTGCAGGTGGGGAATTGGTGTCCAAGAGATTGTGTTAGTGTGTTCAGGTGTGTGATTGATGTAGAGGGGTTATGTGGACGAGTAGGAGACTGAGTGTGTCTTCGTATGTTAGTGTTCTTGCTTGTGTGTATTCACGTGTATGTGAGTACACGAGTGTGTTTGTATGTGTGAGGGTGTTTTTAGGAGTTTGTGAATGTGACTGCAGGTGTATGTGTGTGTGATGGCTTGTTCGTCTGTTCAGTTGTGTGGATGTGAGTGTTTGTATATATCTATTGGTGTTTTTGTGTTTATATGTGTGTATGAGGGTGTATGCATGTATGTGCAGGTGGGTGGCGTATGTGTCTGTGTACATGGGTACGTGTGTGAATTTTTGAATATGTGCAGGAGTGAGAGTGTGCATGAGGGTGTGTGTTTCTGTAGGTTTGAGTATGTGAGTGGTTATATATGTGAGGTTTATGGTTGTGAGTTTTTCTTAGTGAGTATATATGTGATTACATGATGTGAGCGTGTGCAAGTGTGTATGATAGGGTGTGGGAGTGTGTAGGTGTGAGTGTGAGGGGGATGGTGTGAGTACGTGTGTGAATGTGTGTACACATGTATGATTGTTGATGTTTGTGAGTGTGTGTGACTGCATGTGTGTGTGTGAGTGTGTCTATGTAGGTGAGTGTTTGAGACTGTGTGTGTGAGTGCATGTGTGGGTGAGTGTGAGTGCGAGTGAGTCTTGGAGGGTGTGTATGTGTGTGGGGGCTGTTTGTGTATATCTATGTGTGTTTGTATGTGTTTGTATGTGTATGAGTGTGAGTGAGTTTTTGGGTGCAGTTGATAAATGAGTAAGTTAACCCAAGCATTGGTGGCCCATGCCTTGCTTCTTAGGCATTAGGAATGCTGACTTTAGCAGCATTGTTTGTGGAGACTAGCCTCGAAATCAAATCTCACCATGAAAAATAACCTGGATCTGTCCCACACCTTTCATTCCCGCAATGGGATGCTGAGATTTGCAGGCAAGCAGTTGTAGGCCACCACGTTCAAAAAAATTGCCAACGGAGGAAAAATGAAATTGGGCAAGGTGGTCAAAGACTGTTTTCCGAGCTAATGTAGAAAGCTGAAATTTCGGGGATTGTGGTGTCAGACTGCATATGTGTGTGTGTGTGTGTGTGTGTGCGTGCGTGGGTGTGAGTTTGAGTAAGTTTGTGAGTCTGTGAATGTAAGTGTGTGTGTTCAAGTGTGGGTGAGTGTGTGAGTGTGAGTGTGTGTATTTGTGTGTTTATTTGTGTGAGACTATTTTTGAGTGAGTGTGAACGTGTGAGTGCGTTTGTGTGTACATGTGTATTTGAGTGTGAGTTTGAGTGGGTGTGTGTTCTTTTACATTAATGTGATGACATCTGGGTATTCACGTGGGAGTGAGAATGTATGTGTGTTTATGTGTGAGGGTGTTTTTGGGTAGGTGTGTGGATTTGAAAGTAGGGGCATGTGTGTGTGTTATTTGTTTGTGTCTTCACATGTGTGTGTTAAACTTCGTGTATATCTATGTGTGTTTGAGTGTTCGTGTGTATGAGAGAATATGTGTTTGGGCATGTGTCTGTGTGCATGTGTCTCTGTGTGCATTTGTGAGTGTGTGTGAGTGAGTGTGTGCATGCGGGTGAGTGTTTCTGTAGGAGTGAAGGTATAAGTGTGCATATATGTGAGATTTCAGGAGTGTGTGATTGTGTGTCAGTCAGTGTGTCTGGGTGAACATGTTGTGAGTGTGTGTGGGGGTATGTTTGTGTGTCTGTGTGAGTGTATATATGGGTACGTGTTGTGAGTGTGTGTGGGAGTGTGTATGACAGTGTTTGGGAGAGTATGTGTCAGTGTATGTCAGGCTGAAGCTGTGAGTTGTGTGTAAGTTTGTGAGTGTAACTGTAGGTGAGTGTGTAATTGTCATTGAGTGATTCTGTCAGTGTGTGCCTGTGTATGAGTGTGTTTGCTTGTTTGTGGGTGTGTGCCTGTGTATTTGAATTTGGGCCTGATTGTGTATTTTTGTGTCCCTGTGGGAAATAGTTTGCATGTGTATGGGAATATGTGTGTAAGTATGTGTATTTGTGTGTTGTGTGTGAGTGTGTGAGAGTGTGTGAGAATGTGCAGGTGTGTGTGAGTGAGTGTCATTGGGTTTAGGTCTGAGTGTGAGTGGATATTTGTTGCCGGTGTGTAAGTCTCAGGGTGTCTATGTGTGTGAGTGTGTTGACTTCTCGTTGGTGAGTATGACAGTGAGTGTATCTTTGTATGTTTGTGTTAGTTGGGTGTACTCAGGTGTGTTTGCTATGCCTGTGTGCATGTACATGTGTGTGTGTGAGGGTGAGTGTGTGAGTGTTTTATTGTGAAGGTGATTATGTGTGAATGAGAGCTGGCATCTCTGCATGTGTGTTTTTGTGTGCAAGTGTGTATGTTTGTGAGTGTGTATTTGTGTGTGTCTGATTTTCAGCCTACTTTTGAGTGTGAGAGTGAATATTGGAGTGCATTTGTGTGTGCATGTGCATTTGAAAGGGATTTTCTTCTTTGTGTGTGTGAAAGTAGGAGTGAATGTGATTGTGGGTGACTGTGTGTGTTGTAGTGTGCAGGTGTGTGAGTATGTGCAGGTGTGTGTGACTGAGAGTGTTTGGATTGGCGTGTGAATGCTCATTTGGGTGCAGGTGGGGAATTGGTGTCCAAGAGATTGTGTTAGTGTGTTCAGGTGTGTGATTGATGTAGAGGGGTTAGGTGGACGAGGAGGAGACTGAGTGTGTCTTCGTATGTTAGTGTTCTTGCTTGTGTGTATTCACGTGTATGTGAGTACACGAGTGTGTTTGTATGTGTGAGGGTGTTTTTAGGAGTTTTTGAATGTCACTGCAGGTGTATGTCTGTGTGATGGCCTGTTCGTCTGTTCAGTTGTGTGGATGTGAGTGTTTGTATATATCTATTGGTGTTTTTGTGTTTATATGTGTGTATGAGGGTGTATGTATGTATGTGCAGGTGGGTGGCGTATGTGTCTGTGTACATGGGTACGTGTGTGAATTTTTGAATATGTGCAGGAGTGAGAGTGTGCATGAGGGTGTGTGTTTCTCTAGGTTTGAGTATGTGAGTGGTTATATATGTGAGGTTTATGGTTGTGAGTTTTTCTTAGTGAGTATATATGTGATTACATGATGTGAGCGTGTGCAAGTGTGTATGATAGGGTGTGGGAGTGTGTAGGTGTGAGTGTGAGGGGGATGGTGTGAGTACGTGTGTGAATGTGTGTACACATGTATGATTGTTGATGTTTGTGAGTGTGTGTGACTGCATGTGTGTGTGTGAGTGTGTCTATGTAGGTGAGTGTTTGAGACTGTGTGTGTGAGTGCATGTGTGGGTGAGTGTGAGTGCAAGTGAGTCTTGGAGGGTGTGTATGTGTGTGGGGGCTGTTTGTGTATATCTATGTGTGTTTGTGTGTGTTTGTATGTGTATGAGTGTGAGTGAGTTTTTGGGTGCAGTTGATAAATGAGTAAGTTAACCCAAGCATTGGTGGCCCATGCCTTGCTTCTTAGGCATTAGGAATGCTGACTTTAGCAGCATTGTTTGTGGAGACTAGCCTAGAAATCAAATCTCACCATGAAAAATAACCTGGATCTGTCCCACACCTTTCATTCCCGCAATGGGATGCTGAGATTTGCAGGCGAGCAGTTGTAGGCCACCACGTTCAAAAAAATTGCCAACGGAGGAAAAATGAAATTGGGCAAGGTGGTCAAAGACTGTTTTCGGAGCTAATGTAGAAAGCTGAAATTTCGGGGATTGTGGTGTCAGACTGCATATGTGTGTGTGTGTGTGTGTGCGTGCGTGGGTGTGAGTTTGAGTAAGTTTGTGAGTCTGTGTATGTAAGTGTGTGTGTTCAAGTGTGGGTGAGTGTGTGAGTGTGAGTGTGTGTATTTGTGTGTTTATTTGTGTGAGACTATTTTTGAGTGAGTGTGAACGTGTGAGTGCGTTTGTGTGTACATGTGTATTTGAGTGTGAGTTTGAGTGGGTGTGTGTTCTTTTACATTAATGTGATGACATCTGGGTATTCACGTGGGAGTGAGAATGTATGTGTGTTTATGTTTGAGGGTGTTTTTGGGTAGGTGTGTGGATGTGAATGTAGGGGCATGTGTGTGTGTTATTTGTTTGTGTCTTCACATGTGTGTGTTAAACTTCGTGTATATCTATGTGTGTTTGAGTGTTCGTGTGTATGAGAGAATATGTGTTTGGGCATGTGTCTCTGTGCATGTGTCTCTGTGCATTTGTGAGTGTGTGTGACTGAGTGTGTTTGGATTGGCGTGTGAATGCTCATTTGGGTGCAGGTGGGGAATTGGTGTCCAAGAGATTGTGTTAGTGTGTTCAGGTGTGTGATTGATGTAGAGGGGTTATGTGGACGAGTAGGAGACTGAGTGTGTCTTCGTATGTTAGTGTTCTTGCTTGTGTGTATTCACGTGTATGTGAGTACACGAGTGTGTTTGTATGTGTGAGGGTGTTTTTAGGAGTTTGTGAATGTGACTGCAGGTGTATGTGTGTGTGATGGCTTGTTCGTCTGTTCAGTTGTGTGGATGTGAGTGTTTGTATATATCTATTGGTGTTTTTGTGTTTATATGTGTGTATGAGGGTGTATGCATGTATGTGCAGGTGGGTGGCGTATGTGTCTGTGTACATGGGTACGTGTGTGAATTTTTGAATATGTGCAGGAGTGAGAGTGTGCATGAGGGTGTGTGTTTCTGTAGGTTTGAGTATGTGAGTGGTTATATATGTGAGGTTTATGGTTGTGAGTTTTTCTTAGTGAGTATATATGTGATTACATGATGTGAGCGTGTGCAAGTGTGTATGATAGGGTGTGGGAGTGTGTAGGTGTGAGTGTGAGGGGGATGGTGTGAGTACGTGTGTGAATGTGTGTACACATGTATGATTGTTGATGTTTGTGAGTGTGTGTGACTGCATGTGTGTGTGTGAGTGTGTCTATGTAGGTGAGTGTTTGAGACTGTGTGTGTGAGTGCATGTGTGGGTGAGTGTGAGTGCGAGTGAGTCTTGGAGGGTGTGTATGTGTGTGGGGGCTGTTTGTGTATATCTATGTGTGTTTGTATGTGTTTGTATGTGTATGAGTGTGAGTGAGTTTTTGGGTGCAGTTGATAAATGAGTAAGTTAACCCAAGCATTGGTGGCCCATGCCTTGCTTCTTAGGCATTAGGAATGCTGACTTTAGCAGCATTGTTTGTGGAGACTAGCCTCGAAATCAAATCTCACCATGAAAAATAACCTGGATCTGTCCCACACCTTTCATTCCCGCAATGGGATGCTGAGATTTGCAGGCAAGCAGTTGTAGGCCACCACGTTCAAAAAAATTGCCAACGGAGGAAAAATGAAATTGGGCAAGGTGGTCAAAGACTGTTTTCCGAGCTAATGTAGAAAGCTGAAATTTCGGGGATTGTGGTGTCAGACTGCATATGTGTGTGTGTGTGTGTGTGTGCGTGCGTGGGTGTGAGTTTGAGTAAGTTTGTGAGTCTGTGAATGTAAGTGTGTGTGTTCAAGTGTGGGTGAGTGTGTGAGTGTGAGTGTGTGTATTTGTGTGTTTATTTGTGTGAGACTATTTTTGAGTGAGTGTGAACGTGTGAGTGCGTTTGTGTGTACATGTGTATTTGAGTGTGAGTTTGAGTGGGTGTGTGTTCTTTTACATTAATGTGATGACATCTGGGTATTCACGTGGGAGTGAGAATGTATGTGTGTTTATGTGTGAGGGTGTTTTTGGGTAGGTGTGTGGATTTGAAAGTAGGGGCATGTGTGTGTGTTATTTGTTTGTGTCTTCACATGTGTGTGTTAAACTTCGTGTATATCTATGTGTGTTTGAGTGTTCGTGTGTATGAGAGAATATGTGTTTGGGCATGTGTCTGTGTGCATGTGTCTCTGTGTGCATTTGTGAGTGTGTGTGAGTGAGTGTGTGCATGCGGGTGAGTGTTTCTGTAGGAGTGAAGGTATAAGTGTGCATATATGTGAGATTTCAGGAGTGTGTGATTGTGTGTCAGTCAGTGTGTCTGGGTGAACATGTTGTGAGTGTGTGTGGGGGTATGTTTGTGTGTCTGTGTGAGTGTATATATGGGTACGTGTTGTGAGTGTGTGTGGGAGTGTGTATGACAGTGTTTGGGAGAGTATGTGTCAGTGTATGTCAGGCTGAAGCTGTGAGTTGTGTGTAAGTTTGTGAGTGTAACTGTAGGTGAGTGTGTAATTGTCATTGAGTGATTCTGTCAGTGTGTGCCTGTGTATGAGTGTGTTTGCTTGTTTGTGGGTGTGTGCCTGTGTATTTGAATTTGGGCCTGATTGTGTATTTTTGTGTCCCTGTGGGAAATAGTTTGCATGTGTATGGGAATATGTGTGTAAGTATGTGTATTTGTGTGTTGTGTGTGAGTGTGTGAGAGTGTGTGAGAATGTGCAGGTGTGTGTGAGTGAGTGTCATTGGGTTTAGGTCTGAGTGTGAGTGGATATTTGTTGCCGGTGTGTAAGTCTCAGGGTGTCTATGTGTGTGAGTGTGTTGACTTCTCGTTGGTGAGTATGACAGTGAGTGTATCTTTGTATGTTTGTGTTAGTTGGGTGTACTCAGGTGTGTTTGCTATGCCTGTGTGCATGTACATGTGTGTGTGTGAGGGTGAGTGTGTGAGTGTTTTATTGTGAAGGTGATTATGTGTGAATGAGAGCTGGCATCTCTGCATGTGTGTTTTTGTGTGCAAGTGTGTATGTTTGTGAGTGTGTATTTGTGTGTGTCTGATTTTCAGCCTACTTTTGAGTGTGAGAGTGAATATTGGAGTGCATTTGTGTGTGCATGTGCATTTGAAAGGGATTTTCTTCTTTGTGTGTGTGAAAGTAGGAGTGAATGTGATTGTGGGTGACTGTGTGTGTTGTAGTGTGCAGGTGTGTGAGTATGTGCAGGTGTGTGTGACTGAGTGTGTTTGGATTGGCGTGTGAATGCTCATTTGGGTGCAGGTGGGGAATTGGTGTCCAAGAGATTGTGTTAGTGTGTTCAGGTGTGTGATTGATGTAGAGGGGTTATGTGGACGAGTAGGAGACTGAGTGTGTCTTCGTATGTTAGTGTTCTTGCTTGTGTGTATTCACGTGTATGTGAGTACACGAGTGTGTTTGTATGTGTGAGGGTGTTTTTAGGTGTTTGTGAATGTGACTGCAGGTGTATGTGTGTGTGATGGCTTGTTCGTCTGTTCAGTTGTGTGGATGTGAGTGTATATATCTATTGGTGTTTTTGTGTTTGTATGTGTGTATGAGGGTGTATGTATGTATGTGCAGGTGGGAGGCGTATGTGTCTGTGTACATGGGAAGGTGTGTGAATTTTTGAATATGTGCAGGAGTGAGAGTGTGGATGAGGGTGTGTGTTTCTGTAGGTTTGAGTATGTGAGTGGTTATATATGTGAGGTTTATGGGTGTGAGTTTTTGTTAGTGAGTGTATATGTGTTTACATGATGTGAGTGTGCGTAAGTGTGTATGATAGTGTGTGGGAGAGTTTAGGTGTGAGTGTATGTGAAGGGGATGGTGTAAGGGTGTGAATGTGTGTACACATGTATGATTGTTGATGTTTGTGAGTGTGTGTGACTGCATGTGTGTGTGTGAGTGTGTCTATGTAGGTGAGTGAGACTGTGTGTGTGAGTGCATGTGTGGGTGAGTGTGAGTGCGAGTGAGTCTTGGAGCGTGTGTATGTGTGTGGGCGCTGTTTGTGTATATCTATGTGTGTTTGTATGTTTATGAGTGTGAGTGAGTTTTTGGGTCCACTTGATAAATGACTAAGTTAACCCAAGCATTGGTGGCCCATGCCTTGCTTCTTAGGCATTAGGAATGCTGAGTTTAGCAGCATTGTTTGTGGAGACTAGCCTAGAAATCAAATCTCACCATGAAAAATAAGCTGGATCTGTCCTACACCTTTCATTCCAGCAATGGGATGCTGAGATTAGCAGGCGAGCAGTTGTAGGCCACCACGTTCAAAAAAATTGCCAATGGAGGGAAAATGAAACTGGAAAAGGTGTGTCAAAGACTGTTTTCCAAGCTAATGTAGAAAGCTGAAATGTGGGCGATTGTGGTGTCAGATTTTGTATGTGTGTGTGTGTGTGTGCGTGCGTATGCATACATTTGTGTGAGTTTCAGTAAGTGTGTGAGTCTGTGAATGTAAGTGTGTGTGTTCAAGTGTGGGTGAGTGTGTGAGTGTGTCTGAGTGTGTGTATTTGTGTGTTTATTTGTGTGAGTCTATTTTTGAGTGAGTGTGAAGGTGTGAGTGCGTCTGTGTGTACATGTGTATTGGAAGGTGAGTTTGAGTGGGTGTGTGTTCTTTTACGTTAATGTGTTGACATCTGGGTATTCACGTGGGAGTGAGAATGTATGTGTGTGTCTGTGTGAGGGTGTTTTTGGCTGGGTGTGTGAATGTGAAAGTAGGGGCATGTGTGTGTGTTTGCTTGTTTGTGTTCACGTTTGTGTTACTGTTTATGTATATCTATATGTGTTTGTATGGGTCAATGAGAGTGTGTGTATGTGTGTTTGTGCATGTGTCTGTGTACTTGTGTAAGAGTGTGAATTTGTGAATGTGTGTGAGTGAATGTGTGCATGCAGGTGTGTGTTTCTGTATGACTGATTGTATGAGTGTGCACCTAGGTGAGTGTTTATGTCTGTGAGTGTGATTGTGAGTCAGCCTGTGTGAGTTTCTGTGTGTATGTGTTGTGAGAGTTTGTGTTTGGTGGTGTGTTTTTGAGTCAGTGTGTGAGTGTATATGTGGGTACTTGTGAGTGAGTGTGGGAGTGTGTATGACGGTGTGTGGGCGAGAATGTGTGAGAGTATACGAGGCTGAAGGTGTGAGTGAGTGTGTGAATGTGTGTACATGTGTTTGTTGGTAGGTGTTTGACTGATTTTGTGTGTGTGTTTCTGTGAGTGAGAGTGTGAAAGTTGTAGGTGTGTACATGTGTGTGAGTGTGAAAATGTGTGTGAGTGTGTGAAAGTGTGTGTTTCTGTAAGTGAGGGATTAATTGTAATTGGATGATTCTGTGAGTGTGTGTGTAAATGAGTGTGTGTGCTTGTTTGTGGTTGTGAGCCTGTGTATTTGAATTTGTGTATGATTGTGTATTTTTGTGTCTCTGTGTGAGACAGTTTGCATGTGTATGGGCATATGTGTGTAAGTATGTTTATCTGTGTGTTGTGTATGAGTGTGTGTGAGAATGTGCAGGTGTGTGTGGTGAGTGAAAGTGTGTTTGGGTCAGAGTGTGAGTGGGTGTTCGGTGCAGGTGTGTGAGTGTGTGTCTGTCTGTGAGTGTGCTGAGATTATTTTTGTGAGTATAACAGTGAGTCTGTGTCTTCGTTTGTTTGTGTTAGTTGAGTGTATTCAGGTGTGTTTTGTATGCCTGTGTGGATGTACATGTGTGTGTGTGTGAGGGTGAGAGTGTGAGTGGTTTTTTTTGTGTGTGATCATGTGTGAGTGAGAGCTGGCATCTGTGTATGTGTGTTTTAGTTTGTGGTTCTGTAGGTTTGTGAGTGTGACTTTGTGTGTGTGTTTGTGTGTGAGTCTATTTTTGAGTGTGACTGTGAATATGGGAGTGCATTTGTGTGTCCATGTGTATTTGAAAAGGATTTTCTTCTTAGTGTGTGTGAGAGTAGGAGTGAATGTGATTGTGGGTGACTGTGTGTGTTGTTGAGTGCAGGTGTGTGAGTATGTGCAGGTGTGTGTAATTGAGTGTGTTTGGATTGGCGTGTGAATGCGCATTTGGGTGCAGGTGTGGGAATTTGTGTCCAAGAGATTGTGTTAGTGTGTTCAGGTGTGTGATTGATGTAGAGGGGTTATGTGGACGAGTAGGAGACTGAGTGTGTCTTGGTATGTTAGTGGTCTTGCTTGTGTGTATTCACGTGTATGTGAGTACACGAGTGTGTTTGTATGTGTGAGGGTGTTTTTAGGAGTTTGTGAATGTGACTGCAGGTGTATGTCTGTGTGATGGCCTGTTCGTCTGTTCAGTTGTGTGGATGTGAGTGTTTGTATATATCTATTGGTGTTTTTGTGTTTATATGTGTGTATGAGGGTGTATGTATGTATGTGCAGGTGGGTGGCGTATGTGTCTGTGTACATGGGTACGTGTGTGAATTTTTGAATATGTGCAGGAGTGAGAGTGTGCATGAGGGTGTGTGTTTCTGTAGGTTTGAGTATGTGAGTGTTTATATATGTGAGGTTTATGGTTGTGAGTTTTTCTTAGTGAGTATATATGTGATTACATGATGTGAGCGTGTGCAAGTGTGTATGATAGGGTGTGGGAGTGTGTAGGTGTGAGTGTGAGGGGGATGGTGTGAGTACGTGTGTGAATGTGTGTACACATGTATGATTGTTGATGTTTGTGAGTGTGTGTGACTGCATGTGTGTGTGTGAGTGTGTCTATGTAGGTGAGTGTTTGAGACTGTGTGTGTGAGTGCATGTGTGGGTGAGTGTGAGTGCGAGTGAGTCTTGGAGGGTGTGTATGTGTGTGGGGGCTGTTTGTGTATATCTATGTGTGTTTGTGTGTGTTTGTATGTGTATGAGTGTGAGTGAGTTTTTGGGTGCAGTTGATAAATGAGTAAGTTAACCCAAGCATTGGTGGCCCATGCCTTGCTTCTTAGGCATTAGGAATGCTGACTTTAGCAGCATTGTTTGTGGAGACTAGCCTAGAAATCAAATCTCACCATGAAAAATAACCTGGATCTGTCCCACACCTTTCATTCCCGCAATGGGATGCTGAGATTTGCAGGCGAGCAGTTGTAGGCCACCACGTTCAAAAAAATTGCCAACGGAGGAAAAATGAAATTGGGCAAGGTGGTCAAAGACTGTTTTCCGAGCTAATGTAGAAAGCTGAAATTTCGGGGATAGTGGTGTCAGACTGCATATGTGTGTGTGTGTGTGTGTGTGTGCGTGCGTGGGTGTGAGTTTGAGTAAGTTTGTGAGTCTGTGAATGTAAGTGTGTGTGTTCAAGTGTGGGTGAGTGTGTGAGTGTGAGTGTGTGTATTTGTGTGTTTATTTGTGTGAGACTATTTTTGAGTGAGTGTGAACGTGTGAGTGCGTTTGTGTGTACATGTGTATTTGAGTGTGAGTTTGAGTGGGTGTGTGTTCTTTTACATTAATGTGATGACATCTGGGTATTCACGTGGGAGTGAGAATGTATGTGTGTTTATGTGTGAGGGTGTTTTTGGCTGGGTGTGTGAATGTGAAAGTAGGGGCATGTGTGTGTGTTATTTGTTTGTGTCTTCACATGTGTGTGTTAAACTTCGTGTATATCTATGTGTGTTTGAGTGTTCGTGTGTATGAGAGAATATGTGTTTGGGCATGTGTCTGTGTGCATGTGTCTCTGTGTGCATTTGTGAGTGTGTGTGAGTGAGTGTGTGCATGCGGGTGAGTGTTTCTGTAGGAGTGAAGGTATAAGTGTGCATATATGTGAGATTTCAGGAGTGTGTGATTGTGTGTCAGTCAGTGTGTCTGGGTGAACATGTTGTGAGTGTGTGTGGGGGTATGTTTGTGTGTCTGTGTGAGTGTATATATGGGTACGTGTTGTGAGTGTGTGTGGGAGTGTGTATGACAGTGTTTGGGAGAGTATGTGTCAGTGTATGTCAGGCTGAAGCTGTGAGTTGTGTGTAAGTTTGTGAGTGTAACTGTAGGTGAGTGTAATTGTCATTGAGTGATTCTGTCAGTGTGTGCCTGTGTATGAGTGTGTTTGTTTGTTTGTGGGTGTGTGCCTGTGTATTTGAATTTGGGCCTGATTGTGTATTTTTGTGTCCCTGTGGGAAATAGTTTGCATGTGTATGGGAATATGTGTGTAAGTATGTGTATTTGTGTGTTGTGTGTGAGTGTGTGAGTGTGTGTGAGAATGTGCATGTGTGTGTGAGTGAGTGTCATTGGGTTTAGGTCTGAGTGTGAGTGGATATTTGTTGCCGGTGTGTAAGTCTCAGGGTGTCTATGTGTGTGAGTGTGTTGACTTCTCGTTGGTGAGTATGACAGTGAGTGTATCTTTGTATGTTTGTGTTAGTTGGGTGTACTCAGGTGTGTTTGCTATGCCTGTGTGCATGTACATGTGTGTGTGTGAGGGTGAGTGTGTGAGTGTTTTATTGTGAAGGTGATTATGTGTGAATGAGAGCTGGCATCTCTGCATGTGTGTTTTTGTGTGCAAGTGTGTATGTTTGTGAGTGTGTATTTGTGTGTGTCTGATTTTCAGCCTACTTTTGAGTGTGAGAGTGAATATTGGAGTGCATTTGTGTGTGCATGTGCATTTGAAAGGGATTTTCTTCTTTGTGTGTGTGAAAGAAGGAGTGAATGTGATTGTGGGTGACTGTGTGTGTTGTAGTGTGCAGGTGTGTGAGTATGTGCAGGTGTGTGTGACTGAGTGTGTTTGGATTGGCGTGTGAATGCTCATTTGGGTGCAGGTGGGGAATTGGTGTCCAAGAGATTGTGTTAGTGTGTTCAGGTGTGTGATTGATGTAGAGGGGTTATGTGGACGAGTAGGAGACTGAGTGAGTCTTCGTATGTTAGTGTTCTTGCTTGTGTGTATTCACGTGTATGTGAGTACACGTGTGTGTTTGTATGTGTGAGGGTGTTTTTAGGTGTTTGTGAATGTGACTGCAGGTGTATGTGTGTGTGATGGCTTGTTCGTCTGTTCAGTTGTGTGGATGTGAGTGTATATATCTATTGGTGTTTTTGTGTTTGTATGTGTGTATGAGGGTATATGTATGTATGTGCAGGTGGGAGGCGTATGTGTCTGTGTACATGGGAAGGTGTGTGAATTTTTGAATATGTGCAGGAGTGAGAGTGTGGATGAGGGTGTGTGTTTCTGTAGGTTTGAGTATGTGAGTGGTTATATATGTGAGGTTTATGGGTGTCAGTTTTTGTTAGTGAGTGTATATGTGTTTACATGATGTGAGTGTGTGTAAGTGTGTATGATAGTGTGTGGGAGAGTTTAGGTGTGAGTGTATGTGAAGGGGATGGTGTAAGGGTGTGAATGTGTGTACACATGTATGATTGTTGATGTTTGTGAGTGTGTGTGACTGCATGTGTGTGTGTGAGTGTGTCTATGTAGGTGAGTGAGACTGTGTGTGTGAGTGCATGTGTGGGTGAGTGTGAGTGCGAGTGAGTCTTGGAGCGTGTGTATGTGTGTGGGCGCTGTTTGTGTATATCTATGTGTGTTTGTATGTTTATGAGTGTGAGTGAGTTTTTGGGTCCACTTGATAAATGACTAAGTTAACCCAAGCATTGGTGGCCCATGCCTTGCTTCTTAGGCATTAGGAATGCTGAGTTTAGCAGCATTGTTTGTGGAGACTAGCCTAGAAATCAAATCTCACCATGAAAAATAAGCTGGATCTGTCCTACACCTTTCATTCCAGCAATGGGATGCTGAGATTAGCAGGCGAGCAGTTGTAGGCCACCACGTTCAAAAAAATTGCCAATGGAGGGAAAATGAAACTGGAAAAGGTGTGTCAAAGACTGTTTTCCAAGCTAATGTAGAAAGCTGAAATGTGGGCGATTGTGGTGTCAGATTTTGTATGTGTGTGTGTGTGTGTGTGCGTGCGTATGCATACATTTGTGTGAGTTTCAGTAAGTGTGTGAGTCTGTGAATGTAAGTGTGTGTGTTCAAGTGTGGGTGAGTGTGTGAGTGTGTCTGAGTGTGTGTATTTGTGTGTTTATTTGTGTGAGTCTATTTTTGAGTGAGTGTGAAGGTGTGAGTGCGTCTGTGTGTACATGTGTATTGGAAGGTGAGTTTGAGTGGGTGTGTGTTCTTTTACGTTAATGTGTTGACATCTGGGTATTCACGTGGGAGTGAGAATGTATGTGTGTGTCTGTGTGAGGGTGTTTTTGGGTGGGTGTGTGAATGTGAAAGTAGGGGCATGTGTGTGTGTTTGCTTGTTTGTGTTCACGTTTGTGTTACTGTTTATGTATATCTATATGTGTTTGTATGGGTCAATGAGAGTGTGTGTATGTGTGTTTGTGCATGTGTCTGTGTACTTGTGTAAGAGTGTGAATTTGTGAATGTGTGTGAGTGAATGTGTGCATGCAGGTGTGTGTTTCTGTATGACTGATTGTATGAGTGTGCACCTAGGTGAGTGTTTATGTCTGTGAGTGTGATTGTGAGTCAGCCTGTGTGAGTTTCTGTGTGTATGTGTTGTGAGAGTTTGTGTTTGGTGGTGTGTTTTTGAGTCAGTGTGTGAGTGTATATGTGGGTACTTGTGAGTGAGTGTGGGAGTGTGTATGACGGTGTGTGGGCGAGAATGTGTGAGAGTATACGAGGCTGAAGGTGTGAGTGAGTGTGTGAATGTGTGTACATGTGTTTGTTGGTAGGTGTTTGACTGATTTTGTGTGTGTGTTTCTGTGAGTGAGAGTGTGAAAGTTGTAGGTGTGTACATGTGTGTGAGTGTGAAAATGTGTGTGAGTGTGTGAAAGTGTGTGTTTCTGTAAGTGAGGGTTTAATTGTAATTGGATGATTCTGTGAGTGTGTGTAAATGAGTGTGTGTGCTTGTTTGTGGTTGTGAGCCTGTGTATTTGAATTTGTGTATGATTGTGTATTTTTGTGTCTCTGTGTGAGACAGTTTGCATGTGTATGGGCATATGTGTGTAAGTATGTTTATCTGTGTGTTGTGTATGAGTGTGTGTGAGAATGTGCAGGTGTGTGTGGTGAGTGAAAGTGTGTTTTGGTCAGAGTGTGAGTGGGTGTTCGGTGCAGGTGTGTGAGTGTGTGTCTGTCTGTGAGTGTGCTGAGATTATTTTTGTGAGTATAACAGTGAGTCTTTGTCTTCGTTTGTTTGTGTTAGTTGAGTGTATTCAGGTGTGTTTTGTATGCCTGTGTGGATGTACATGTGTGTGTGTGTGTGTGAGGGTGAGAGTGTGAGTGGTTTTTTTTGTGTGTGATCATGTGTGAGTGAGAGCTGGCATCTGTGTATGTGTGTTTTAGTTCGTGGTTCTGTAGGTTTGTGAGTGTGACTTTGTGTGTGTGTTTGTGTGTGAGTCTATTTTTGAGTGTGAGTGTGAATATGGGAGTGCATTTGTGTGTCCATGTGTATTTGAAAGGGATTTTCTTCTTAGTGTGTGTGAGAGTAGGAGTGAATGTGATTGTGGGTGACTGTGTGTGTTGTTGAGTGCAGGTGTGTGAGTATGTGCAGGTGTGTGTAATTGAGTGTGTTTGGATTGGCGTGTGAATGCGCATTTGGGTGCAGGTGTGGGAATTTGTGTCCAAGAGATTGTGTTAGTGTGTTCAGGTGTGTGATTGATGTAGAGGGGTTATGTGGACGAGTAGGAGACTGAGTGTGTCTTGGTATGTTAGTGTTCTTGCTTGTGTGTATTCACGTGTATGTGAGTACACGAGTGTGTTTGTATGTGTGAGGGTGTTTTTAGGAGTTTGTGAATGTGACTGCAGGTGTATGTCTGTGTGATGGCCTGTTCGTCTGTTCAGTTGTGTGGATGTGAGTGTTTGTATATATCTATTGGTGTTTTTGTGTTTATATGTGTGTATGAGGGTGTATGCATGTATGTGCAGGTGGGTGGCGTATGTGTCTGTGTACATGGGTACGTGTGTGAATTTTTGAATATGTGCAGGAGTGAGAGTGTGCATGAGGGTGTGTGTTTCTGTAGGTTTGAGTATGTGAGTGTTTATATATGTGAGGTTTATGGTTGTGAGTTTTTCTTAGTGAGTATATATGTGATTACATGATGTGAGCGTGTGCAAGTGTGTATGATAGGGTGTGGGAGTGTGTAGGTGTGAGTGTGAGGGGGATGGTGTGAGTACGTGTGTGAATGTGTGTACACATGTATGATTGTTGATGTTTGTGAGTGTGTGTGACTGCATGTGTGTGTGTGAGTGTGTCTATGTAGGTGAGTGTTTGAGACTGTGTGTGTGAGTGCATGTGTGGGTGAGTGTGAGTGCGAGTGAGTCTTGGAGGGTGTGTATGTGTGTGGGGGCTATTTGTGTATATCTATGTGTGTTTGTGTGTGTTTGTATGTGTATGAGTGTGAGTGAGTTTTTGGGTGCAGTTGATAAATGAGTAAGTTAACCCAAGCATTGGTGGCCCATGCCTTGCTTCTTAGGCATTAGGAATGCTGACTTTAGCAGCATTGTTTGTGGAGACTAGCCTAGAAATCAAATCTCACCATGAAAAATAACCTGGATCTGTCCCACACCTTTCATTCCCGCAATGGGATGCTGAGATTTGCAGGCGAGCAGTTGTAGGCCACCACGTTCAAAAAAATTGCCAACGGAGGAAAAATGAAATTGGGCAAGGTGGTCAAAGACTGTTTTCCGAGCTAATGTAGAAAGCTGAAATTTCGGGGATTGTGGTGTCAGACTGCATATGTGTGTGTGTGTGTGTGTGCGTGCGTGGGTGTGAGTTTGAGTAAGTTTGTGAGTCTGTGAATGTAAGTGTGTGTTTTCAAGTGTGGGTGAGTGTGTGAGTGTGAGTGTGTGTATTTGTGTGTTTATTTGTGTGAGACTATTTTTGAGTGAGTGTGAACGTGTGAGTGCGTTTGTGTGTACATGTGTATTTGAGTGTGAGTTTGAGTGGGTGTGTGTTCTTTTACATTAATGTGATGACATCTGGGTATTCACGTGGGAGTGAGAATGTATGTGTGTTTATGTGTGAGGGTGTTTTTGGGTAGGTGTGTAGATTTGAAAGTAGGGGCATGTGTGTGTGTTATTTGTTTGTGTCTTCACATGTGTGTGTTAAACTTCGTGTATATCTATGTGTGTTTGAGTGTTCGTGTGTATGAGAGAATATGTGTTTGGGCATGTGTCTGTGTGCATGTGTCTCTGTGTGCATTTGTGAGTGTGTGTGAGTGAGTGTGTGCATGCGGGTGAGTGTTTCTGTAGGAGTGAAGGTATAAGTGTGCATATATGTGAGATTTCAGGAGTGTGTGATTGTGTGTCAGTCAGTGTGTCTGGGTGAACATGTTGTGAGTGTGTGTGGGGGTATGTTTGTGTGTCTGTGTGAGTGTATATATGGGTACGTGTTGTGAGTGTGTGTGGGAGTGTGTATGACAGGGTTTGGGAGAGTATGTGTCAGTGTATGTCAGGCTGAAGCTGTGAGTTGTGTGTAAGTTTGTGAGTGTAACTGTAGGTGAGTGTGTAATTGTCATTGAGTGATTCTGTCAGTGTGTGCCTGTGTATGAGTGTGTTTGCTTGTTTGTGGGTGTGTGCCTGTGTATTTGAATTTGGGCCTGATTGTGTATTTTTGTGTCCCTGTGGGAAATAGTTTGCATGTGTATGGGAATATGTGTGTAAGTATGTGTATTTGAGTGTTGTGTGTGAGTGTGTGAGAGTGTGTGAGAATGTGCAGGTGTGTGTGAGTGAGTGTCATTGGGTTTAGGTCTGAGTGTGAGTGGATATTTGTTGCCGGTGTGTAAGTCTCAGGGTGTCTATGTGTGTGAGTGTGTTGACTTCTCGTTGGTGAGTATGACAGTGAGTGTATCTTTGTATGTTTGTGTTAGTTGGGTGTACTCAGGTGTGTTTGCTATGCCTGTGTGCATGTACATGTGTGTGTGTGAGGGTGAGTGTGTGAGTGTTTTATTGTGAAGGTGATTATGTGTGAATGAGAGCTGGCATCTCTGCATGTGTGTTTTTGTGTGCAAGTGTGTATGTTTGTGAGTGTGTATTTGTGTGTGTCTGATTTTCAGCCTACTTTTGAGTGTGAGAGTGAATATTGGAGTGCATTTGTGTGTGCATGTGCATTTGAAAGGGATTTTCTTCTTTGTGTGTGTGAAAGTAGGAGTGAATGTGATTGTGGGTGACTGTGTGTGTTGTAGTGTGCAGGTGTGTGAGTATGTGCAGGTGTGTGTGACTGAGAGTGTTTGGATTGGCGTGTGAATGCTCATTTGGGTGCAGGTGGGGAATTGGTGTCCAAGAGATTGTGTTAGTGTGTTCAGGTGTGTGATTGATGTAGAGGGGTTATGTGGACGAGTAGGAGACTGAGTGTGTCTTCGTATGTTAGTGTTCTTGCTTGTGTGTATTCACGTGTATGTGAGTACACGAGTGTGTTTGTATGTGTGAGGGTGTTTTTAGGTGTTTGTGAATGTGACTGCAGGTGTATGTGTGTGTGATGGCTTGTTCGTCTGTTCAGTTGTGTGGATGTGAGTGTATATATCTATTGGTGTTTTTGTGTTTGTATGTGTGTATGAGGGTGTATGTATGTATGTGCAGGTGGGAGGCGTATGTGTCTGTGTACATGGGAAGGTGTGTGAATTTTTGAATATGTGCAGGAGTGAGAGTGTGGATGAGGGTGTGTGTTTCTGTAGGTTTGAGTATGTGAGTGGTTATATATGTGAGGTTTATGGGTGTGAGTTTTTGTTAGTGAGTGTATATGTGTTTACATGATGTGAGTGTGTGTAAGTGTGTATGATAGTGTGTGGGAGAGTTTAGGTGTGAGTGTATGTGAAGGGGATGGTGTAAGGGTGTGAATGTGTGTACACATGTATGATTGTTGATGTTTGTGAGTGTGTGTGACTGCATGTGTGTGTGTGAGTGTGTCTATGTAGGTGAGTGAGACTGTGTGTGTGAGTGCATGTGTGGGTGAGTGTGAGTGCGAGTGAGTCTTGGAGCGTGTGTATGTGTGTGGGCGCTGTTTGTGTATTTCTATGTGTGTTTGTATGTTTATGAGTGTGAGTGAGTTTTTGGGTCCACTTGATAAATGACTAAGTTAACCCAAGCATTGGTGGCCCATGCCTTGCTTCTTAGGCATTAGGAATGCTGAGTTTAGCAGCATTGTTTGTGGAGACTAGCCTAGAAATCAAATCTCACCATGAAAAATAAGCTGGATCTGTCCTACACCTTTCATTCCAGCAATGGGATGCTGAGATTAGCAGGCGAGCAGTTGTAGGCCACCACGTTCAAAAAAATTGCCAATGGAGGGAAAATGAAACTGGAAAAGGTGTGTCAAAGACTGTTTTCCAAGCTAATGTAGAAAGCTGAAATGTGGGCGATTGTGGTGTCAGATTTTGTATGTGTGTGTGTGTGTGTGTGTGCGTGCGTATGCATGCATTTGTGTGAGTTTGAGTAAGTGTGTGAGTCTGTGAATGTAAGTGTGTGTGTTCAAGTGTGGGTGAGTGTGTGAGTGTGTCTGAGTGTGTGTATTTGTGTGTTTATTTGTGTGAGTCTATTTTTGAGTGAGTGTGAAGGTGTGAGTGCGTCTGTGTGTACATGTGTATTGGAAGGTGAGTTTGAGTGGGTGTGTGTTCTTTTACGTTAATGTGTTGACATCTGGGTATTCACGTGGGAGTGAGAATGTATGTGTGTGTCTGTGTGAGGGTGTTTTTGGCTGGGTGTGTGAATGTGAAAGTAGGGGCATGTGTGTGTGTTTGCTTGTTTGTGTTCACGTTTGTGTTACTGTTTATGTATATCTATATGTGTTTGTATGGGTCAATGAGAGTGTGTGTATGTGTGTTTGTGCATGTGTCTGTGTACTTGTGTAAGAGTGTGAATTTGTGAATGTGTGTGAGTGAATGTGTGCATGCAGGTGTGTGTTTCTGTATGACTGATTGTATGAGTGTGCACCTAGGTGAGTGTTTATGTCTGTGAGTGTGATTGTGAGTCAGCCTGTGTGAGTTTCTGTGTGTATGTGTTGTGAGAGTTTGTGTTTGGTGGTGTGTTTTTGAGTCAGTGTGTGAGTGTATATGTGGGTACTTGTGAGTGAGTGTGGGAGTGTGTATGACGGTGTGTGGGCGAGAATGTGTGAGAGTATACGAGGCTGAAGGTGTGAGTGAGTGTGTGAATGTGTGTACATGTGTTTGTTGGTAGGTGTTTGACTGATTTTGTGTGTGTGTTTCTGTGAGTGAGAGTGTGAAAGTTGTAGGTGTGTACATGTGTGTGAGTGTGAAAATGTGTGTGAGTGTGTGAAAGTGTGTGTTTCTGTAAGTGAGGGTTTAATTGTAATTGGATGATTCTGTGAGTGTGTGTGTAAATGAGTGTGTGTGCTTGTTTGTGGTTGTGAGCCTGTGTATTTGAATTTGTGTATGATTGTGTATTTTTGTGTCTCTGTGTGAGACAGTTTGCATGTGTATGGGCATATGTGTGTAAGTATGTTTATCTGTGTGTTGTGTATGAGTGTGTGTAAGAATGTGCAGGTGTGTGTGGTGAGTGAAAGTGTGTTTGGGTCAGAGTGTGAGTGGGTGTTCGGTGCAGGTGTGTGAGTGTGTGTCTGTCTGTGAGTGTGCTGAGATTATTTTTGTGAGTATAACAGTGAGTCTGTGTCTTCGTTTGTTTGTGTTAGTTGAGTGTATTCAGGTGTGTTTTGTATGCCTGTGTGGATGTACATGTGTGTGTGTGTGAGGGTGAGAGTGTGAGTGGTTTTTTTTGTGTGTGATCATGTGTGAGTGAGAGCTGGCATCTGTGTATGTGTGTTTTAGTTTGTGGTTCTGTAGGTTTGTGAGTGTGACTTTGTGTGTGTGTTTGTGTGTGAGTCTATTTTTGAGTGTGACTGTGAATATGGGAGTGCATTTGTGTGTCCATGTGTATTTGAAAGGGATTTTCTTCTTAGTGTGTGTGAGAGTAGGAGTGAATGTGATTGTGGGTGACTGTGTGTGTTGTTGAGTGCAGGTGTGTGAGTATGTGCAGGTGTGTGTAATTGAGTGTGTTTGGATTGGCGTGTGAATGCGCATTTGGGTGCAGGTGTGGGAATTTGTGTCCAAGAGATTGTGTTAGTGTGTTCAGGTGTGTGATTGATGTAGAGGGGTTATGTGGACGAGTAGGAGACTGAGTGTGTCTTGGTATGTTAGTGTTCTTGCTTGTGTGTATTCACGTGTATGTGAGTACACGAGTGTGTTTGTATGTGTGAGGGTCTTTTTAGGAGTTTGTGAATGTGACTGCAGGTGTATGTCTGTGTGATGGCCTGTTCGTCTGTTCAGTTGTGTGGATGTGAGTGTTTGTATATATCTATTGGTGTTTTTGTGTTTATATGTGTGTATGAGGGTGTATGTATGTATGTGCAGGTGGGTGGCATTTGTGTCTGTGTACATGGGTACGTGTGTGAATTTTTGAATATGTGCAGGAGTGAGAGTGTGCATGAGGGTGTGTGTTTCTGTAGGTTTGAGTATGTGAGTGTTTATATATGTGAGGTTTATGGTTGTGAGTTTTTCTTAGTGAGTATATATGTGATTACATGATGTGAGCGTGTGCAAGTGTGTATGATAGGGTGTGGGAGTGTGTAGGTGTGAGTGTGAGGGGGATGGTGTGAGTACGTGTGTGAATGTGTGTACACATGTATGATTGTTGATGTTTGTGAGTGTGTGTGATTGCATGTGTGTGTGTGAGTGTGTCTATGTAGGTGAGTGTTTGAGACTGTGTGTGTGAGTGCATGTGTGGGTGAGTGTGAGTGCGAGTGAGTCTTGGAGGGTGTGTATGTGTGTGGGGGCTGTTTGTGTATATCTATGTGTGTTTGTGTGTGTTTGTATGTGTATGAGTGTGAGTGAGTTTTTGGGTGCAGTTGATAAATGAGTAAGTTAACCCAAGCATTGGTGGCCCATGCCTTGCTTCTTAGGCATTAGGAATGCTGACTTTAGCAGCATTGTTTGTGGAGACTAGCCTAGAAATCAAATCTCACCATGAAAAATAACCTGGATCTGTCCCACACCTTTCATTCCCGCAATGGGATGCTGAGATTTGCAGGCGAGCAGTTGTAGGCCACCACGTTCAAAAAAATTGCCAACGGAGGAAAAATGAAATTGGGCAAGGTGGTCAAAGACTGTTTTCCGAGCTAATGTAGAAAGCTGAAATTTCGGGGATAGTGGTGTCAGACTGCATATGTGTGTGTGTGTGTGTGTGTGTGCGTGCGTGGGTGTGAGTTTGAGTAAGTTTGTGAGTCTGTGAATGTAAGTGTGTGTGTTCAAGTGTGGGTGAGTGTGTGAGTGTGAGTGTGTGTATTTGTGTGTTTATTTGTGTGAGACTATTTTTGAGTGAGTGTGAACGTGTGAGTGCGTTTGTGTGTACATGTGTATTTGAGTGTGAGTTTGAGTGGGTGTGTGTTCTTTTACATTAATGTGATGACATCTGGGTATTCACGTGGGAGTGAGAATGTATGTGTGTTTATGTGTGAGGGTGTTTTTGGCTGGGTGTGTGAATGTGAAAGTAGGGGCATGTGTGTGTGTTATTTGTTTGTGTCTTCACATGTGTGTGTTAAACTTCGTGTATATCTATGTGTGTTTGAGTGTTCGTGTGTATGAGAGAATATGTGTTTGGGCATGTGTCTGTGTGCATGTGTCTCTGTGTGCATTTGTGAGTGTGTGTGAGTGAGTGTGTGCATGCGGGTGAGTGTTTCTGTAGGAGTGAAGGTATAAGTGTGCATATATGTGAGATTTCAGGAGTGTGTGATTGTGTGTCAGTCAGTGTGTCTGGGTGAACATGTTGTGAGTGTGTGTGGGGGTATGTTTGTGTGTCTGTGTGAGTGTATATATGGGTACGTGTTGTGAGTGTGTGTGGGAGTGTGTATGACAGTGTTTGGGAGAGTATGTGTCAGTGTATGTCAGGCTGAAGCTGTGAGTTGTGTGTAAGTTTGTGAGTGTAACTGTAGGTGAGTGTGTAATTGTCATTGAGTGATTCTGTCAGTGTGTGCCTGTGTATGAGTGTGTTTGCTTGTTTGTGGGTGTGTGCCTGTGTATTTGAATTTGGGCCTGATTGTGTATTTTTGTGTCCCTGTGGGAAATAGTTTGCATGTGTATGGGAATATGTGTGTAAGTATGTGTATTTGTGTGTTGTGTGTGAGTGTGTGAGAGTGTGTGAGAATGTGCAGGTGTGTGTGAGTGAGTGTCATTGGGTTTAGGTCTGAGTGTGAGTGGATATTTGTTGCCGGTGTGTAAGTCTCAGGGTGTCTATGTGTGTGAGTGTGTTGACTTCTCGTTGGTGAGTATGACAGTGAGTGTATCTTTGTATGTTTGTGTTAGTTGGGTGTACTCAGGTGTGTTTGCTATGCCTGTGTGCATGTACATGTGTGTGTGTGAGGGTGAGTGTGTGAGTGTTTTATTGTGAAGGTGATTATGTGTGAATGAGAGCTGGCATCTCTGCATGTGTGTTTTTGTGTGCAAGTGTGTATGTTTGTGAGTGTGTATTTGTGTGTGTCTGATTTTCAGCCTACTTTTGAGTGTGAGAGTGAATATTGGAGTGCATTTGTGTGTGCATGTGCATTTGAAAGGGATTTTCTTCTTTGTGTGTGTGAAAGTAGGAGTGAATGTGATTGTGGGTGACTGTGTGTGTTGTAGTGTGCAGGTGTGTGAGTATGTGCAGGTGTGTGTGACTGAGTGTGTTTGGATTGGCGTGTGAATGCTCATTTGGGTGCAGGTGGGGAATTGGTGTCCAAGAGATTGTGTTAGTGTGTTCAGGTGTGTGATTGATGTAGAGGGGTTATGTGGACGAGTAGGAGACTGAGTGTGTCTTCGTATGTTAGTGTTCTTGCTTGTGTGTATTCACGTGTATGTGAGTACACGAGTGTGTTTGTATGTGTGAGGGTGTTTTTAGGTGTTTGTGAATGTGACTGCAGGTGTATGTGTGTGTGATGGCTTGTTCGTCTGTTCAGTTGTGTGGATGTGAGTGTATATATCTATTGGTGTTTTTGTGTTTGTATGTGTGTATGAGGGTGTATGTATGTATGTGCAGGTGGGAGGCGTATGTGTCTGTGTACATGGGAAGGTGTGTGAATTTTTGAATATGTGCAGGAGTGAGAGTGTGGATGAGGGTGTGTGTTTCTGTAGGTTTGAATATGTGAGTGGTTATATATGTGAGGTTTATGGGTGTGAGTTTTGTTAGTGAGTGTATATGTGTTTACATGATGTGAGTGTGCGTAAGTGTGTATGATAGTGTGTGGGAGAGTTTAGGTGTGAGTGTATGTGAAGGGGATGGTGTAAGGGTGTGAATGTGTGTACACATGTATGATTGTTGATGTTTGTGAGTGTGTGTGACTGCATGTGTGTGTGTGAGTGTGTCTATGTAGGTGAGTGAGACTGTGTGTGTGAGTGCATGTGTGGGTGAGTGTGAGTGCGAGTGAGTCTTGGAGCGTGTGTATGTGTGTGGGCGCTGTTTGTGTATATCTATGTGTGTTTGTATGTTTATGAGTGTGAGTGAGTTTTTGGGTCCACTTGATAAATGACTAAGTTAACCCAAGCATTGGTGGCCCATGCCTTGCTTCTTAGGCATTAGGAATGCTGAGTTTAGCAGCATTGTTTGTGGAGACTAGCCTAGAAATCAAATCTCACCATGAAAAATAAGCTGGATCTGTCCTACACCTTTCATTCCAGCAATGGGATGCTGAGATTAGCAGGCGAGCAGTTGTAGGCCACCACGTTCAAAAAAATTGCCAATGGAGGGAAAATGAAACTGGAAAAGGTGTGTCAAAGACTGTTTTCCAAGCTAATGTAGAAAGCTGAAATGTGGGCGATTGTGGTGTCAGATTTTGTATGTGTGTGTGTGTGTGTGTGCGTGCGTATGCATACATTTGTGTGAGTTTCAGTAAGTGTGTGAGTCTGTGAATGTAAGTGTGTGTGTTCAAGTGTGGGTGAGTGTGTGAGTGTGTCTGAGTGTGTGTATTTGTGTGTTTATTTGTGTGAGTCTATTTTTGAGTGAGTGTGAAGGTGTGAGTGCGTCTGTGTGTACATGTGTATTGGAAGGTGAGTTTGAGTGGGTGTGTGTTCTTTTACGTTAATGTGTTGACATCTGGGTATTCACGTGGGAGTGAGAATGTATGTGTGTGTCTGTGTGAGGGTGTTTTTGGCTGGGTGTGTGAATGTGAAAGTAGGGGCATGTGTGTGTGTTTGCTTGTTTGTGTTCACGTTTGTGTTACTGTTTATGTATATCTATATGTGTTTGTATGGTTCAATGAGAGTGTGTGTATGTGTGTTTGTGCATGTGTCTGTGTACTTGTGTAAGAGTGTGAATTTGTGAATGTGTGTGAGTGAATGTGTGCATGCAGGTGTGTGTTTCTGTATGACTGATTGTATGAGTGTGCACCAAGGTGAGTGTTTATGTCTGTGAGTGTGATTGTGAGTCAGCCTGTGTGAGTTTCTGTGTGTATGTGTTGTGAGAGTTTGTGTTTGGTGGTGTGTTTTTGAGTCAGTGTGTGAGTGTATATGTGGGTACTTGTGAGTGAGTGTGGGAGTGTGTATGACGGTGTGTGGGCGAGAATGTGTGAGAGTATACGAGGCTGAAGGTGTGAGTGAGTGTGTGAATGTGTGTACATGTGTTTGTTGGTAGGTGTTTGTCTGACTGATTTTGTGTGTGTGTTTCTGTGAGTGAGAGTGTGAAAGTTGTACGTGTGTACATGTGTGTGAGTGTGAAAATGTGTGTGAGTGTGTGAAAGTGTGTGTTTCTGTAAGTGAGGGTTTAATTGTAATTGGATGATTCTGTGAGTGTGTGTGTAAATGAGTGTGTGTGCTTGTTTGTGGTTGTGAGCCTGTGTATTTGAATTTGTGTATGATTGTGTATTTTTGTGTCTCTGTGTGAGACAGTTTTATTGTGTATGGGCATATGTGTGTAAGTATGTTTATCTGTGTGTTGTGTATGAGTGTGTGTGAGAATGTGCAGGTGTGTGTGGTGAGTGAAAATGTGTTTGGGTCAGAGTGTGAGTGGGTGTTTGGTGCAGGTGTGTGAGTGTGTGTCTGTCTGTGAGTGTGCTGAGATTATTTTTGTGAGTATAACAGTGAGTCTGTGTCTTCGTTTGTTTGTGTTAGTTGAGTGTATTCAGGTGTGTTTTCTATGCCTGTGTGGATATACATGTGTGTGTGTGTGAGGGTGAGAGTGTGAGTGGTTTTTTTTGTGTGTGATCATGTGTGAGTGAGAGCTGGCATCTGTGTATGTGTGTTTTAGTTTGTGGTTCTGTAGGTTTGTGAGTGTGACTTTGTGTGTGTGTTTGTGTGTGAGTCTATTTTTGAGTGTGACTGTGAATATGGGAGTGCATTTGTGTGTCCATGTGTATTTGAAAGGGATTTTCTTCTTAGTGTGTGTGAGAGTAGGAGTGAATGTGATTGTGGGTGACTGTGTGTGTTGTTGAGTGCAGGTGTGTGAGTATGTGCAGGTGTGTGTAATTGAGTGTGTTTGGATTGGCGTGTGAATGAGCATTTGGGTGCAGGTGTGGGAATTTGTGTCCAAGACATTGTGTTAGTGTGTTCAGGTGTGTGATTGATGTAGAGGGGTTATGTGGACGAGTAGGAGACTGAGTGTGTCTTGGTATGTTAGTGTTCTTGCTTGTGTGTATTCACGTGTATGTGAGTACACGAGTGTGTTTGTATGTGTGAGGGTGTTTTTAGGAGTTTGTGAATGTGACTGCAGGTGTATGTCTGTGTGATGGCCTGTTCGTCTGTTCAGTTGTGTGGATGTGAGTGTTTGTATATATCTATTGGTGTTTTTGTGTTTATATGTGTGTATGAGGGTGTATGTATGTATGTGCAGGTGGGTGGCGTATGTGTCTGTGTACATGGGTACGTGTGTGAATTTTTGAATATGTGCAGGAGTGAGAGTGTGCATGAGGGTGTGTGTTTCTGTAGGTTTGAGTATGTGAGTGGTTATATATGTGAGGTTTATGGTTGTGAGTTTTTCTTAGTGAGTATATATGTGATTACATGATGTGAGCGTGTGCAAGTGTGTATGATAGGGTGTGGGAGTGTGTAGGTGTGAGTGTGAGGGGGATGGTGTGAGTACGTGTGTGAATGTGTGTACACATGTATGATTGTTGATGTTTGTGAGTGTGTGTGACTGCATGTGTGTGTGTGAGTGTGTCTATGTAGGTGAGTGTTTGAGACTGTGTGTGTGAGTGCATGTGTGGGTGAGTGTGAGTGCGAGTGAGTCTTGGAGGGTGTGTATGTGTGTGGGGGCTGTTTGTGTATATCTATGTGTGTTTGTGTGTGTTTGTATGTGTATGAGTGTGAGTGAGTTTTTGGGTGCAGTTGATAAATGAGTAAGTTAACCCAAGCATTGGTGGCCCATGCCTTGCTTCTTAGGCATTAGGAATGCTGACTTTAGCAGCATTGTTTGTGGAGACTAGCCTAGAAATCAAATCTCACCATGAAAAATAACCTGGATCTGTCCCACACCTTTCATTCCCGCAATGGGATGCTGAGATTTGCAGGCGAGCAGTTGTAGGCCACCACGTTCAAAAAAATTGCCAACGGAGGAAAAATGAAATTGGGCAAGGTGGTCAAAGACTGTTTTCCGAGCTAATGTAGAAAGCTGAAATTTCGGGGATTGTGGTGTCAGACTGCATATGTGTGTGTGTGTGTGTGTGTGTGTGTGCGTGCGTGGGTGTGAGTTTGAGTAAGTTTGTGAGTCTGTGAATGTAAGTGTGTGTGTTCAAGTGTGCGTGAGTGTGTGAGTGTGAGTGTGTGTATTTGTGTGTTTATTTGTGTGAGACTATTTTTGAGTGAGTGTGAACGTGTGAGTGCGTTTGTGTGTACATGTGTATTTGAGTGTGAGTTTGAGTGGGTGTGTGTTCTTTTACATTAATGTGATGACATCTGGGTATTCACGTGGGAGTGAGAATGTATGTGTGTTTATGTGTGAGGGTGTTTTTGGCTGGGTGTGTGAATGTGAAAGTAGGGGCATGTGTGTGTGTTTTTTGTTTGTGTCTTCACATGTGTGTGTTAAACTTCGTGTATATCTATGTGTGTTTGAGTGTTCGTGTGTATGAGAGAATATGTGTTTGGGCATGTGTCTGTGTGCATGTGTCTCTGTGCATTTGTGAGTGTGTGTGAGTGAGTGTGTGCATGCGGGTGAGTGTTTCTGTAGGAGTGAAGGTATAAGTGTGCATATATGTGAGATTTCAGGAGTGTGTGATTGTGTGTCAGTCAGTGTGTCTGGGTGAACATGTTGTGAGTGTGTGTGGGGGTATGTTTGTGTGTCTGTGTGAGTGTATATATGGGTACGTGTTGTGAGTGTGTGTGGGAGTGTGTATGACAGTGTTTGGGAGAGTATGTGTCAGTGTATGTCAGGCTGAAGCTGTGAGTTGTGTGTAAGTTTGTGAGTGTAACTGTAGGTGAGTGGGTAATTGTCATTGAGTGATTCTGTCAGTGTGTGCCTGTGTATGAGTGTGTTTGCTTGTTTGTGGGTGTGTGCCTGTGTATTTGAATTTGGGCCTGATTGTGTATTTTTGTGTCCCTGTGGGAAATAGTTTGCATGTGTATGGGAATATGTGTGTAAGTATGTGTATTTGTGTGTTGTGTGTGAGTGTGTGAGAGTGTGTGAGAATGTGCAGGTGTGTGTGAGTGAGTGTCATTGGGTTTAGGTCTGAGTGTGAGTGGATATTTGTTGCCGGTGTGTAAGTCTCAGGGTGTCTATGTGTGTGAGTGTGTTGACTTCTCGTTGGTGAGTATGACAGTGAGTGTATCTTTGTATGTTTGTGTTAGTTGGGTGTACTCAGGTGTGTTTGCTATGCCTGTGTGCATGTACATGTGTGTGTGTGAGGGTGAGTGTGTGAGTGTTTTATTGTGAAGGTGATTATGTGTGAATGAGAGCTGGCATCTCTGCATGTGTGTTTTTGTGTGCAAGTGTGTATGTTGTGAGTGTGTATTTGTGTGTGTCTGATTTTCAGCCTACTTTTGAGTGTGAGAGTGAATATTGGAGTGCATTTGTGTGTGCATGTGCATTTGAAAGGGATTTTCTTCTTTGTGTGTGTGAAAGTAGGAGTGAATGTGATTGTGGGTGACTGTGTGTGTTGTAGTGTGCAGGTGTGTGAGTATGTGCAGGTATGTGTGACTGAGTGTGTTTGGATTGGCGTGTGAATGCTCATTTGGGTGCAGGTGGGGAATTGGTGTCCAAGAGATTGTGTTAGTGTGTTCAGGTGTGTGATTGATGTAGAGGGGTTATGTGGACGAGTAGGAGACTGAGTGTGTCTTCGTATGTTAGTGTTCTTGCATGTGTGTATTCACGTGTATGTGAGTACACGAGTGTGTTTGTATGTGTGAGGGTGTTTTTAGGTGTTTGTGAATGTGACTGCAGGTGTATGTGTGTGTGATGGCTTGTTCGTCTGTTCAGTTGTGTGGATGTGAGTGTATATATCTATTGGTGTTTTTGTGTTTGTATGTGTGTATGAGGGTGTATGTATGTATGTGCAGGTGGGAGGCGTATGTGTCTGTGTACATGGGAAGGTGTGTGAATTTTTGAATATGTGCAGGAGTGAGAGTGTGGATGAGGGTGTGTGTTTCTGTAGGTTTGAATATGTGAGTGGTTATATATGTGAGGTTTATGGGTGTGAGTTTTGTTAGTGAGTGTATATGTGTTTACATGATGTGAGTGTGCGTAAGTGTGTATGATAGTGTGTGGGAGAGTTTAGGTGTGAGTGTATGTGAAGGGGATGGTGTAAGGGTGTGAATGTGTGTACACATGTATGATTGTTGATGTTTGTGAGTGTGTGTGACTGCATGTGTGTGTGTGAGTGTGTCTATGTAGGTGAGTGAGACTGTGTGTGTGAGTGCATGTGTGGGTGAGTGTGAGTGCGAGTGAGTCTTGGAGCGTGTGTATGTGTGTGGGTGCTGTTTGTGTATATCTATGTGTGTTTGTATGTTTATGAGTGTGAGTGAGTTTTTGGGTCCACTTGATAAATGACTAAGTTAACCCAAGCATTGGTGGCCCATGCCTTGCTTCTTAGGCATTAGGAATGCTGAGTTTAGCAGCATTGTTTGTGGAGACTAGCCTAGAAATCAAATCTCACCATGAAAAATAAGCTGGATCTGTCCTACACCTTTCATTCCAGCAATGGGATGCTGAGATTAGCAGGCGAGCAGTTGTAGGCCACCACGTTCAAAAAAATTGCCAATGGAAGGAAAATGAAACTGAAAAAGGTGTGTCAAAGACTGTTTTCCAAGCTAATGTAGAAAGCTGAAATGTGGGCGATTGTGGTGTCAGATTTTGTATGTGTGTGTGTGTGTGTGTGTGCGTGCGTATGCATGCATTTGTGTGAGTTTGAGTAAGTGTGTGAGTCTGTGAATGTAAGTGTGTGTGTTCAAGTGTGGGTGAGTGTGTGAGTGTGTCTGAGTGTGTGTATTTGTGTGTTTATTTGTTTGAGTCTATTTTTGAGTGAGTGTGAAGGTGTGAGTGCGTCTGTGTGTACATGTGTATTGGAAGGTGAGTTTGAGTGGGTGTGTGTTCTTTTACGTTAATGTGTTGACATCTGGGTATTCACGTGGGAGTGAGAATGTATGTGTGTGTCTGTGTGAGGGTGTTTTTGGGTGGGTGTGTGAATGTGAAAGTAGGGGCATGTGTGTGTGTTTGCTTGTTTGTGTTCACGTTTGTGTTACTGTCTATGTATATCTATATGTGTTTGTATGGGTCAATGAGAGTGTGTGTATGTGTGTTTGTGCATGTGTCTGTGTACTTGTGTAAGAGTGTGAATTTGTGAATGTGTGTGAGTGAATGTGTGCATGCAGGTGTGTGTTTCTGTATGACTGATTGTATGAGTGTGCACCTAGGTGAGTGTTTATGTCTGTGAGTGTGATTGTGAGTCAGCCTGTGTGAGTTTCTGTGTGTATGTGTTGTGAGAGTTTGTGTTTGGTGGTGTGTTTTTGAGTCAGTGTGTGAGTGTATATGTGGGTACTTGTGAGTGAGTGTGGGAGTGTGTATGACGGTGTGTGGGCGAGAATGTGTGAGAGTATACGAGGCTGAAGGTGTGAGTGAGTGTGTGAATGTGTGTACATGTGTTTGTTGGTAGGTGTTTGACTGATTTTGTGTGTGTGTTTCTGTGAGTGAGAGTGTGAAAGTTGTACGTGTGTACATGTGTGTGAGTGTGAAAATGTGTGTGAGTGTGTGAAAGTGTGTGTTTCTGTAAGTGAGGGTTTAATTGTAATTGGATGATTCTGTGAGTGTGTGTGTAAATGAGTGTGTGTGCTTGTTTGTGGTTGTGAGCCTGTGTATTTGAATTTGTGTATGATTGTGTATTTTTGTGTCTCTGTGTGAGACAGTTTGCATGTGTATGGGCATATGTGTGTAAGTATGTTTATCTGTGTGTTGTGTATGAGTGTGTGTGAGAATGTGCAGGTGTGTGTGGTGAGTGAAAGTGTGTTTGGGTCACAGTGTGAGTGGGTGTTTGGTGCAGGTGTGTGAGTGTGTGTCTGTCTGTGAGTGTGCTGAGATTATTTTTGTGAGTATAACAGTGAGTCTGTGTCTTCGTTTGTTTGTGTTAGTTGAGTGTATTCAGGTGTGTTTTGTATGCCTGTGTGGATGTACATGTGTGTGTGTGTGAGGGTGAGAGTGTGAGTGGTTTTTTTTGTGTGTGATCATGTGTGAGTGAGAGCTGGCATCTGTGTATGTGTGTTTTAGTTTGTGGTTCTGTAGGTTTGTGAGTGTGACTTTGTGTGTGTGTTTGTGTGTGAGTCTATTTTTGAGTGTGAGTGTGAATATGGGAGTGCATTTGTGTGTCCATGTGTATTTGAAAGGGATTTTCTTCTTAGTGTGTGTGAGAGTAGGATTGAATGTGATTGTGGGTGACTGTGTGTGTTGTTGAGTGCAGGTGTGTGAGTATGTGCAGGTGTGTGTAATTGAGTGTGTTTGGATTGGCGTGTGAATGCGCATTTGGGTGCAGGTGTGGGAATTTGTGTCCAAGACATTGTGTTAGTGTGTTCAGGTGTGTGATTGATGTAGAGGGGTTATGTGGACGAGTAGGAGACTGAGTGTGTCTTGGTATGTTAGTGTTCTTGCTTGTGTGTATTCACGTGTATGTGAGTACACGAGTGTGTTTGTATGTGTGAGGGTGTTTTTAGGAGTTTGTGAATGTGACTGCAGGTGTATGTCTGTGTGATGGCCTGTTCGTCTGTTCAGTTGTGTGGATGTGAGTGTTTGTATATATCTATTGGTGTTTTTGTGTTTATATGTGTGTATGAGGGTGTATGTATGTATGTGCAGGTGGGTGGCGTATGTGTCTGTGTACATGGGTACGTGTGTGAATTTTTGAATATGTGCAGGAGTGAGAGTGTGCATGAGGGTGTGTGTTTCTGTAGGTTTGAGTATGTGAGTGGTTATATATGTGAGGTTTATGGTTGTGAGTTTTTCTTAGTGAGTATATATGTGATTACATGATGTGAGCGTGTGCAAGTGTGTATGATAGGGTGTGGGAGTGTGTAGGTGTGAGTGTGAGGGGGATGGTGTGAGTACGTGTGTGAATGTGTGTACACATGTATGATTGTTGATGTTTGTGAGTGTGTGTGACTGCATGTGTGTGTGTGAGTGTGTCTATGTAGGTGAGTGTTTGAGACTGTGTGTGTGAGTGCATGTGTGGGTGAGTGTGAGTGCGAGTGAGTCTTGGAGGGTGTGTATGTGTGTGGGGGCTGTTTGTGTATATCTATGTGTGTTTGTGTGTGTTTGTATGTGTATGAGTGTGAGTGAGTTTTTGGGTGCAGTTGATAAATGAGTAAGTTAACCCAAGCATTGGTGGCCCATGCCTTGCTTCTTAGGCATTAGGAATGCTGACTTTAGCAGCATTGTTTGTGGAAACTAGCCTAGAAATCAAATCTCACCATGAAAAATAACCTGGATCTGTCCCACACCTTTCATTCCCGCAATGGGATGCTGAGATTTGCAGGCGAGCAGTTGTAGGCCACCACTTTCAAAAAAATTGCCAACGGAGGAAAAATGAAATTGGGCAAGGTGGTCAAAGACTGTTTTCCGAGCTAATGTAGAAAGCTGAAATTTCGGGGATTGTGGTGTCAGACTGCATATGTGTGTGTGTGTGTGTGTGCGTGCGTGGGTGTGAGTTTGAGTAAGTTTGTGAGTCTGTGAATGTAAGTGTGTGTGTTCAAGTGTGGGTTTGTGTGTGAGTGTGAGTGTGTGTATTTGTGTGTTTATTTGTGTGAGACTATTTTTGAGTGAGTGTGAACGTGTGAGTGCGTTTGTGTGTACGTGTGTATTTGAGTGTGAGTTTGAGTGGGTGTGTGTTCTTTTACATTAATGTGATGACATCTGGGTATTCACGTGGGAGTGAGAATGTATGTGTGTTTATGTGTGAGGGTGTTTTTGGGTAGGTGTGTGGATGTGAAAGTAGGGGCATGTGTGTGTGTTATTTGTTTGTGTCTTCACATGTGTGTGTTAAACTTCGTGTATATCTATGTGTGTTTGAGTGTTCGTGTGTATGAGAGAATATGTGTTTGGGCATGTGTCTGTGTGCATGTGTCTCTGTGCATTTGTGAGTGTGTGTGAGTGAGTGTGTGCATGCGGGTGAGTGTTTCTGTAGGAGTGAAGGTATAAGTGTGCATATATGTGAGATTTCAGGAGTGTGTGATTGTGTGTCAGTCAGTGTGTCTGGGTGAACATGTTGTGAGTGTGTGTGGGGGTATGTTTGTGTGTCTGTGTGAGTGTATATATGGGTACGTGTTGTGAGTGTGTGTGGGAGTGTGTATGACTGTTTGGGAGAGTATGTGTCAGTGTATGTCAGGATGAAGCTGTGAGTTGTGTGTAAGTTTGTGAGTGTAACTGTAGGTGAGTGTGTAATTGTCATTGAGTGATTCTGTCAGTGTGTGCCTGTGTATGAGTGTGTTTGCTTGTTTGTGGGTGTGTGCCTGTGTATTTGAATTTGGGCCTGATTGTGTATTTTTGTGTCCCTGTGGGAAATAGTTTGCATGTGTATGGGAATATGTGTGTAAGTATGTGTATTTGTGTGTTGTGTGTGAGTGTGTGAGTGTGTGTGAGAATGTGCAGGTGTGTGTGAGTGAGTGTCATTGGGTTTAGGTCTGAGTGTGTGTGGATATTTGTTGCCGGTGTGTAAGTCTCAGGGTGTCTATGTGTGTGAGTGTGTTGACTTCTCGTTGGTGAGTATGACAGTGAGTGTATCTTTGTATGTTTGTGTTAGTTGGGTGTACTCAGGTGTGTTTGCTATGCCTGTGTGCATGTACATGTGTGTGTGTGAGGGTGAGTGTGTGAGTGTTTTATTGTGAAGGTGATTATGTGTGAATGAGAGCTGGCATCTCTGCATGTGTGTTTTTGTGTGCAAGTGTGTATGTTTGTGAGTGTGTATTTGTGTGTGTCTGATTTTCAGCCTACTTTTGAGTGTGAGAGTGAATATTGGAGTGCATTTGTGTGTGCATGTGCATTTGAAAGGGATTTTCTTCTTTGTGTGTGTGAAAGTAGGAGTGAATGTGATTGTGGGTGACTGTGTGTGTTGTAGTGTGCAGTTGTGTGAGTATGTGCAGGTGTGTGTGACTGAGTGTGTTTGGATTGGCGTGTGAATGCTCATTTGGGTGCAGGTGGGGAATTGGTGTCCAAGAGATTGTGTTAGTGTGTTCAGGTGTGTGATTGATGTAGAGGGGTTATGTGGACGAGTAGGAGACTGAGTGTGTCTTCGTATGTTAGTGTTCTTGCTTGTGTGTATTCACGTGTATGTGAGTACACGAGTGTGTTTGTATGTGTGAGGGTGTTTTTAGGTGTTTGTGAATGTGACTGCAGGTGTATGTGTGTGTGATGGCTTGTTCGTCTGTTCAGTTTTGTGGATGTGAGTGTATATATCTATTGGTGTTTTTGTGTTTGTATGTGTGTATGAGGGTGTATGTATGTATGTGCAGGTGGGAGGCGTATGTGTCTGTGTACATGGGAAGGTGTGTGAATTTTTGAATATGTGCAGGAGTGAGAGTGTGGATGAGGGTGTGTGTTTCTGTAGGTTTGAGTATGTGAGTGGTTATATATGTGAGGTTTATGGGTGTGAGTTTTTGTTAGTGAGTGTATATGTGTTTACATGATGTGAGTGTAAGTGTGTATGATAGTGTGTGGGAGAGTTTAGGTGTGAGTGTATGTGAAGGGGATGGTGTAAGGGTGTGAATGTGTGTACACATGTATGATTGTTGATGTTTGTGAGTGTGTGTGACTGCATGTGTGTGTGTGAGTGTGTCTATGTAGGTGAGTGAGACTGTGTGTGTGAGTGCATGTGTGGGTGAGTGTGAGTGCGAGTGAGTCTTGGAGCGTGTGTATGTGTGTGGGCGCTGTTTGTGTATATCTATGTGTGTTTGTATGTTTATGAGTGTGAGTGAGTTTTTGGGTCCACTTGATAAATGACTAAGTTAACCCAAGCATTGGTGGCCCATGCCTTGCTTCTTAGGCATTAGGAATGCTGAGTTTAGCAGCATTGTTTGTGGAGACTAGCCTAGAAATCAAATCTCACCATGAAAAATAAGCTGGATCTGTCCTACACCTTTCATTCCAGCAATGGGATGCTGAGATTAGCAGGCGAGCAGTTGTAGGCCACCACGTTCAAAAAAATTGCCAATGGAGGGAAAATGAAACTGGAAAAGGTGTGTCAAAGACTGTTTTCCAAGCTAATGTAGAAAGCTGAAATGTGGGCGATTGTGGTGTCAGATTTTGTATGTGTGTGTGTGTGTGTGTGTGCGTGCGTATGCATGCATTTGTGTGAGTTTGAGTAAGTGTGTGAGTCTGTGAATGTAAGTGTGTGTGTTCAAGTGTGGGTGAGTGTGTGAGTGTGTCTGAGTGTGTGTATTTGTGTGTTTATTTGTGTGAGTCTATTTTTGAGTGAGTGTGAAGGTGTGAGTGCGTCTGTGTGTACATGTGTATTGGAAGGTGAGTTTGAGTGGGTGTGTGTTCTTTTACGTTAATGTGTTGACATCTGGGTATTCACGTGGGAGTGAGAATGTATGTGTGTGTCTGTGTGAGGGTGTTTTTGGCTGGGTGTGTGAATGTGAAAGTAGGGGCATGTGTGTGTGTTTGCTTGTTTGTGTTCACGTTTGTGTTACTGTTTATGTATATCTATATGTGTTTGTATGGGTCAATGAGAGTGTGTGTATGTGTGTTTGTGCATGTGTCTGTGTACTTGTGTAAGAGTGTGAATTTGTGAATGTGTGTGAGTGAATGTGTGCATGCAGGTGTGTGTTTCTGTATGACTGATTGTATGAGTGTGCACCTAGGTGAGTGTTTATGTCTGTGAGTGTGATTGTGAGTCAGCCTGTGTGAGTTTCTGTGTGTATGTGTTGTGAGAGTTTGTGTTTGGTGGTGTGTTTTTGAGTCAGTGTGTGAGTGTATATGTGGGTACTTGTGAGTGAGTGTGGGAGTGTGTATGACGGTGTGTGGGCGAGAATGTGTGAGAGTATACGAGGCTGAAGGTGTGAGTGAGTGTGTGAATGTGTGTACATGTGTTTGTTGGTAGGTGTTTGACTGATTTTGTGTGTGTGTTTCTGTGAGTGAGAGTGTGAAAGTTGTAGGTGTGTACATGTGTGTGAGTGTGAAAATGTGTGTGAGTGTGTGAAAGTGTGTGTTTCTGTAAGTGAGGGTTTAATTGTAATTGGATGATTCTGTGAGTGTGTGTGTAAATGAGTGTGTGTGCTTGTTTGTGGTTGTGAGCCTGTGTATTTGAATTTGTGTATGATTGTGTATTTTTGTGTCTCTGTGTGAGACAGTTTGCATGTGTATGGGCATATGTGTGTAAGTATGTTTATCTGTGTGTTGTGTATGAGTGTGTGTAAGAATGTGCAGGTGTGTGTGGTGAGTGAAAGTGTGTTTGGGTCAGAGTGTGAGTGGGTGTTCGGTGCAGGTGTGTGAGTGTGTGTCTGTCTGTGAGTGTGCTGAGATTATTTTTGTGAGTATAACAGTGAGTCTGTGTCTTCGTTTGTTTGTGTTAGTTGAGTGTATTCAGGTGTGTTTTGTATGCCTGTGTGGATGTACATGTGTGTGTGTGTGAGGGTGAGAGTGTGAGTGGTTTTTTTTGTGTGTGATCATGTGTGAGTGAGAGCTGGCATCTGTGTATGTGTGTTTTAGTTTGTGGTTCTGTAGGTTTGTGAGTGTGACTTTGTGTGTGTGTTTGTGTGTGAGTCTATTTTTGAGTGTGACTGTGAATATGGGAGTGCATTTGTGTGTCCATGTGTATTTGAAAGGGATTTTCTTCTTAGTGTGTGTGAGAGTAGGAGTGAATGTGATTGTGGGTGACTGTGTGTGTTGTTGAGTGCAGGTGTGTGAGTATGTGCAGGTGTGTGTAATTGAGTGTGTTTGGATTGGCGTGTGAATGCGCATTTGGGTGCAGGTGTGGGAATTTGTGTCCAAGAGATTGTGTTAGTGTGTTCAGGTGTGTGATTGATGTAGAGGGGTTATGTGGACGAGTAGGAGACTGAGTGTGTCTTGGTATGTTAGTGTTCTTGCTTGTGTGTATTCACGTGTATGTGAGTACACGAGTGTGTTTGTATGTGTGAGGGTGTTTTTAGGAGTTTGTGAATGTGACTGCAGGTGTATGTCTGTGTGATGGCCTGTTCGTCTGTTCAGTTGTGTGGATGTGAGTGTTTGTATATATCTATTGGTGTTTTTGTGTTTATATGTGTGTATGAGGGTGTATGTATGTATGTGCAGGTGGGTGGCATATGTGTCTGTGTACATGGGTACGTGTGTGAATTTTTGAATATGTGCAGGAGTGAGAGTGTGCATGAGGGTGTGTGTTTCTGTAGGTTTGAGTATGTGAGTATTTATATATGTGAGGTTTATGGTTGTGAGTTTTTCTTAGTGAGTATATATGTGATTACATGATGTGAGCGTGTGCAAGTGTGTATGATAGGGTGTGGGAGTGTGTAGGTGTGAGTGTGAGGGGGATGGTGTGAGTACGTGTGTGAATGTGTGTACACATGTATGATTGTTGATGTTTGTGAGTGTGTGTGACTGCATGTGTGTGTGTGAGTGTGTCTATGTAGGTGAGTGTTTGAGACTGTGTGTGTGAGTGCATGTGTGGGTGAGTGTGAGTGCGAGTGAGTCTTGGAGGGTGTGTATGTGTGTGGGGGCTGTTTGTGTATATCTATGTGTGTTTGTGTGTGTTTGTATGTGTATGAGTGTGAGTGAGTTTTTGGGTGCAGTTGATAAATGAGTAAGTTAACCCAAGCATTGGTGGCCCATGCCTTGCTTCTTAGGCATTAGGAATGCTGACTTTAGCAGCATTGTTTGTGGAGACTAGCCTAGAAATCAAATCTCACCATGAAAAATAACCTGGATCTGTCCCACACCTTTCATTCCCGCAATGGGATGCTGAGATTTGCAGGCGAGCAGTTGTAGGCCACCACGTTCAAAAAAATTGCCAACGGAGGAAAAATGAAATTGGGCAAGGTGGTCAAAGACTGTTTTCCGAGCTAATGTAGAAAGCTGAAATTTCGGGGATAGTGGTGTCAGACTGCATATGTGTGTGTGTGTGTGTGTGTGTGCGTGCGTGGGTGTGAGTTTGAGTAAGTTTGTGAGTCTGTGAATGTAAGTGTGTGTGTTCAAGTGTGGGTGAGTGTGTGAGTGTGAGTGTGTGTATTTGTGTGTTTATTTGTGTGAGACTATTTTTGAGTGAGTGTGAACGTGTGAGTGCGTTTGTGTGTACGTGTGTATTTGAGTGTGAGTTTGAGTGGGTGTGTGTTCTTTTACATTAATGTGATGACATCTGGGTATTCACGTGGGAGTGAGAATGTATGTGTGTTTATGTGTGAGGGTGTTTTTGGGTAGGTGTGTGGATGTGAAAGTAGGGGCATGTGTGTGTGTTATTTGTTTGTGTCTTCACATGTGTGTGTTAAACTTCGTGTATATCTATGTGTGTTTGAGTGTTCGTGTGTATGAGAGAATATGTGTTTGGGCATGTGTCTGTGTGCATGTGTCTCTGTGCATTTGTGAGTGTGTGTGAGTGAGTGTGTGCATGCGGGTGAGTGTTTCTGTAGGAGTGAAGGTATAAGTGTGCATATATGTGAGATTTCAGGAGTGTGTGATTGTGTGTCAGTCAGTGTGTCTGGGTGAACATGTTGTGAGTGTGTGTGGGGGTATGTTTGTGTGTCTGTGTGAGTGTATATATGGGTACGTGTTGTGAGTGTGTGTGGGAGTGTGTATGACTGTTTGGGAGAGTATGTGTCAGTGTATGTCAGGATGAAGCTGTGAGTTGTGTGTAAGTTTGTGAGTGTAACTGTAGGTGAGTGTGTAATTGTCATTGAGTGATTCTGTCAGTGTGTGCCTGTGTATGAGTGTGTTTGCTTGTTTGTGGGTGTGTGCCTGTGTATTTGAATTTGGGCCTGATTGTGTATTTTTGTGTCCCTGTGGGAAATAGTTTGCATGTGTATGGGAATATGTGTGTAAGTATGTGTATTTGTGTGTTGTGTGTGAGTGTGTGAGAGTGTGTGAGAATGTGCAGGTGTGTGTGAGTGAGTGTCATTGGGTTTAGGT